>NC_068313.1:19789602-20099602 GCF_025860055.1 Xyrauchen texanus | reverse complement strand
GCCCTATATGTTTGAACCAGAGTCAGACACTGATGAGGAAGAGACTCCGTCAGAAGTAACAACTTTGAGAAGGAACCAGGAAGTTTCCGGATGATTATTTGATACATTTATTTATTTGTTGTAGAGTTTTTTCAGCAGTTTTGTAACGATATATGAGCAACACACATACACAAATACTGTTACAACGTTCGCTATACGCTATAATGAACCAACACACACAAACAAATATGTCAGTCGGCAGTGTCCGTCAACAGTTGTGGGCAGGGCCTGTACAAAGTGATGTCACTTTAGAAACAGTAGAATCTGCAAACTGCTTGTTCTGAGACAGACAAAAAATGACTGGGTGGATTTTTATCATTATACGGTGGTTGTGTACACACACACACACAGCATTTATGTTCAAACACCATGTAAAAGTGAATTTTGCATAATAGGTCCCCTTTAAGTGTAGCTTAAGTGTCTACATACTTTATGGAGTCACCAAGTCTGAGAGCTGTATAGCTTACCAATGGTTTTGTCTTTGTTCACTTTCCAGGACAAAGGACCCTCATGGACCATCTTCCGTTTAGTGAGATCCAAGTTCTGAACGTGACAAAGCAAAATTAATTTAATGGACCACAAACGACCAGTTACACAACTAACACTTACATAGAATACAGTACATAAAAGCTCAGTTGTAACTAGGATGGAAACAATTATGCCTGATGATCTTCATAAATATTAATCTCAGATTAATGACATCTGATTGGTTGATACTGAAGTGCATGACACAAAAACAGATACATGTAGTGCCTCCGGATAACTTAGAGAAGTTTCTAGACAAATTGATTGATTACGACGAACCTTAAAATCTGAGATCATGGGGTTCTCGCTCTGCTTTAAAGAAGAAAGGTCCAGTCGCCTCTGGTAGTCCTCCAATCTCTGTCAGAGATAAACAACAGTTATATGCTGCACAATCAATTAACATTCGATGCCTCGCACATCATCTTAGAATACTTGGTCAAGAGAACCTAAAAGGTGATGTGCATAATTTTTATTACACTTTTTTTCCCTTAATATTTGTAAAATGATTTTTTCATTTCTCAGTACAATTTCAGCAACAACAATAAGTAAACCATTTATCGGTTGATTTCTGTGATTGGCTCTGTGGTGTTTAAAAATGACCTTGTTTGAGTGGCCTGACATTGCAACATCGACACAACCAATGGTGTGAGTTTGGGGCGGAACTACCTAGTCACATTACCAAAGGCAGATGGTTGGAGTGTTTAAGAAACCTGCTTGAAAACGGTCATTCTTTTTGGAATTTTTTTGAGGCACTTTTGATCTTCTTGGAATTTGTAACGGATTTTCAGAGGCAGACCGACTGACTGTATCTTTAACCATTGATACATTTTCTTATGAATTATCTCCAAGTTTACAAAAAGTTGGAACATCACTACCTATACTCTAAAAGCAGTTCGGGAAATCTGGGATGATGTAAGAGCAGTCACAGAGGTTTTACAACCTATAGTCAAGTACCGACAATCATTACATTTTTCCAGTGCAACCTTCCTTGAAGCTGACCCAAGGCTATAATGCCAGCCTGCCTTGGGCTGTCTGATAAGCAGGGAGAGAGTGGCAGCTCAGTCAAGTTCTGTACTGCTTACCTGTTTGTTCTCGGACTCCTTCACGGATTGGTTGACGTGGTTTAAAATCTTTCGACAGCACTCAGCTGCTCTGCTTACTTTGTCTTTCTCCTCTGAGTCATCTGTTCATAAGGTTGCACATACATTCAATTACATTATGATACATGCACACACATTCAGGCAGAAACTAATAAACTCTTTTAAGAGATACTTCACCCCAAAATGAAAATTCTTTCATTATTTACTCATCCTCATGTCGTTCCAGCCAAGTGTCCTCTATATTCACCTTGCATCTAGAACCCACCATTTAAACTTTTGGCAAGATCAGATATAATATGAGAATGACCTAATTCTTAATCGCTGATTGTACTTCCCATTTATTGCCATTCTCTGACCATGCCAAGAGATCCACAATTAAACAGATGTCAAATACTGTGAGAAAAGCACAGAAAGAGTCCAGTTCCCCCTTCAGAACATTCCTAACATTTAAGAAATGGCATAGCTCTAATTTTCTAATGGTTTGTGTCCAGTCAGCGCACACTCTTTGAAAAGCCGACACAATCTCATAGCTGTTCACGGATGAATGAGTCTGCCAGCGGGACAAGTGTCTTCTAAATGCACAAATGTTGTCTTGTTTCATAACATGAAAACTTTCTGCAATTTATAATGAAGTATTATTGATAATCAGCCATTGAAAAGCCTATATTGGCTGACCATTAATAGGTCTGGGTGCATGAAGGATGGAGGTGAATACCTGTGTACTTGGCAATGTTGTCCATCAGTAAAGGGTATTTGGTGAACCTCTGCATCTCTGCAGGGATGATGTCTTTTAGCTGTAGTCTGCGACACCGTCGATTGCTTTCAGCCTCCTGCAGATGGTGCAGAAATGAAAACAGAGGACAACAATTCCAGCAAATCCACAACAAAATCCACCCTAATCTATTCCATATTTCTTTTTTTATAAAGAGACACAAACATCATGAATAAATGCCTAAGCACGAATTTTGTCCTTCACTTAAGTTGAGAGAATAATCCTTTGCAAGTCAAAATATATTGTGATTTGTCAGGTTGACAACTGGTCTGAATAATAAAAACATCTTTGAAAATCTGTAAATTAGTAGTCATGATAAAAAATTGCAGTAGTCAAGATTTTCAATACCAATTTTGATACCACAGCTGTGGGGGTAAAATGTAATAATAAAAATAAGGGATAGTTCACCCAAAAAGTATTCTCTCATCATTTACTCACCCTCATGCCATCCCAGATGTGACTGTTTTTTTATTTAATTTTTTAAACTTCTAATTATCTTCATTTCTGTTCTGTAGAAGAATATCTCAGCTCTGTAGTTCCATACAATGCAAGTGCATGGTGATCGGACCTTGTAGCTCCAAATATCACATAAAGGAAACGTAAAAGTAATCTATATGACTCCAGTGATTAAATCAATGTCTTCTGAAGAGATATGATGGGTGTGGGTGAGAAACAGAACAATATTTAAGTAATTTGTTTACTCAAAATCTCCACTTTAACTTTCAGCTGTGAAAGTGAAACTAAACATGTGACTCCCAGATGTAAAAGTGAAAGAGTAAAAAAAGGAATTAAATCTGTATCTGTTTCTCACCCACACTATTACGTCACTTCTGAAGATATGAATATAACCACTGGAGTCTTATGGATTATGCTTATGTTTCCTTTATGTGATATTTGGAGTTACAAAGGTCTGATCACCATGCACTTGCATTGTATGGAAGTATAAGTGCCCATTTAAAATGTTTATTACATCTTTATTGTTGTAATGCTTATACCCTAGTTTTCTAAATGAATGGATTAGTGCAGTAGATTTAAAAAAAACGCAGCATATTCATTATTGAGAGGTTATTAAATTTGCCATGTTCTTCTCTTCACTCCTTTCCACAACATGATAAAAACAGCACAGAGACAAACTCATGCTTCCTCACATTCAGGACAGCAAACAATTAGATCTGATTTAGGTTAATAGGCCTTTATATATCATACACATTTTTAAACAAAATCTCTTGGCTCACATGTTCTTTGTTTTTTAAGTGCAAGTCAATGCTGATACTATTAACAATTCAGAGATCATTGCATCTAGATAACGCATCTCTTCTGCTGTAACACTGCGTCAAACAATGCAAAAGTTATTTTTGTTTTAATATGAGCAAATAAGAATTTGTAAAAAATGAGGGCTGTCAACATTAAAGCGGTATCTTGTGCAATTCAATAAATATGTTTAGCGCCATTTTGTTTTAAACGCCATTATCGCTATACAAGTCCCTAGCGATGCACCCATTTATCAGTCGATGGAAAAAGCCCTTGTTTGCATGCAGTTTATGTATAAATTCATCTCTTTTCTCCACCATTATTAAGATATGCACATATATTCTGCTTCAAGTGTCATCCACAAAATAATTGCTGAACCTAATAATACACATAGGCCTACTATTAGTTTTCTTTCTTTAAAAAGACACTGAATGTTAACTATTAAATAAAGAATGTGATTAATCATAAGTAAATGTTAATTATTTAATCGATTGACAGCCCTAAAAATAATACTGTGATATAAGCAAAAGTATGTCTGGAATGCATGGTCTTTTTCAAATGATCTGCAGAGAAAGAAAACCGGGCAGCTCTCAATAGTTCAGCGCCCGGCGGGGAGGCTCGACCCACCTGCATGAAAGTGTTGAAACGCTGGTCCTTCTTCTGCCGGGATTTGATGAGCTCCAGGGCGAAGGGCTGGTTACTACAGAAAGTGCTCACCGCTTGCTTGACCTGCTCCTCTTCTCCGCCACTGAACTAGAAAAACACAATCCAGGGAGATCAGGGTCACACTGTAGGGTGGCTGACAGAAATAGTTTGAGTCCATGGAAGGTTGAGTGCTACTCTTGCCACCCAGGAGTCCTATCACATGTAATAACTGTTCATCAATGTCCACAGAATGCAAGTTAAACATGTACCCAAGACAGTAAATAATTTCCTGTCCCTTACCCAAGACAGTAAATCATTTCCAATCTGGTCAATAACGGACGACTCGTTCTTCTTGCGGATCACAGTCATTTGATCTGCTATCCTCACTGTAATTTCAAAAATACAATAAGATACGATTAATGTTTTTTTAAACACAGGATTCCCACAACTTTTGACCAATGACAATGACTTTGGACCATGAATTTCCATGACTTTACAAGTTGCTTGTCATTTTTGGATAAGGATTATATAAATAAAATATATAATTATTATTTTTTTTAAACATTTATTGAAATTGCTCAACACATATATAATTCACAAACACTTGTAATATTTAAGAGCTGAGATTATCTAGAAAAAATATATATTCACTATAGACATTTCCATGACTTTAATGGACTTTAAAGATTTTTTATTTTATTTCTCAAATCATGGAAATCACCATTTAAATACTTCCTAATTTTCTCTGACTATGGGAACCCTGTAAATAACATTTGCTCAAATTGCTGAGATGATGTGTGGCATACTGTGCAGTTGAACAATTTCCTCCAGGTTGGTAAATATGTTTTTGATGTCAGCAGGGGGCAGTATGTTGTCTCGGGTGAGTTTTTGGTAGAACACACTGTCCAGGACTTTCAGCATGCGCACATGAGCTCGTTCCGTGTAGAACAGTTCTGAAAGCATAGTGAAGATTGAGGGTTACGTAAATACGCTTATGCATCAGAACATCTGCTCAAGAGTCTGATCTCACGGTTTGCACATATAATGTCAAAATATCAGTTTGGAGCGAGTCTCAAAAAGATCCCTTTTAACAGAGTACATCGTTTACATTAATGTTAGTGAAAAGAAAACAAGGTCGTACCGTTAATGACTTCTTGTTTCTTGATCTCATGGGGTGTCAGGCCTGCTAGAACATCACGCCCAACCAGCTGCTGCCAGTTAGGAGGATCTACAGAGTACAAATCACTCCCCTGATCATCTTCACTCTGATGCTCCTCAAACCTGTGGATGAGGGGAAAAGAGAGTGAGAGAGATAGAATAAACAGAAGATTAACCCTTATAATCTCTATAAACAGCAAAACATTGTTTGACTTGTTTTCCAGTAAAAATATCTAAACACCCTTTAAGCATAAATGAAAAATACCTAAGATCCATTTTTAAGAGAAATCTAACAAATGTAGGGATGTTTACACTTAAGAGAAAAAAAAAATTATATATATATATATATATATATAATCTCTTCTTCGGACCAGGATGGGGGAGTTGGGGACACAGGATGTGTGTGTGTGTGGGGAGAAAAGAAAATCCCCCCTAGCCCTCCCTTAGACCAATGCAAGCATTTTTTTGAATGTAAAAAAAAAGTCTGCAAAGTTTCAAAAATCAAAGTGCACAACAAGTGGATTTATTGACTCTCAAAAGAAAGAACCGATTCTGAACACCTGAAAGAGTCGTTAGTAATTCCAGACTTACTTCCTGTTCTAACCTATGTAATTTGGTAACAAAAAACCTGCCTATGGTCTTCATTGGCTGCTCGCGAACCGCTTCGACCCGCTCTCAAACATTACACAAAGTAGCAGCATAGTAGGCTCTTTGAAAGGAGGAGTTTAGAAGGAATGCTTTGGAACGGGTTCATTGAACGAGCCGTTTTTGACACTGTGAAAAAAGGTAATGCTGCAATTTAAATTATGAGCAAATTAAAGTGTGTTTTGACCTTGGATGCAAGTAAAGCTATTGTATGAGACATTTAAAACAAAATTATGCACGTTTCAAAACCATAATAGGCACACTTTAAGAATGTTTAAATATTTTAACTGGAAAGCAATTTTTTTTTTCACAACAACTTATGTATCTCTACTGAATATTTGAGTTGGTGAAGTGTTCAGGATAGGGGTGGGTTAAAAATAGAAGTGACGGTGGTGATCGACAGCAGCCAGTGGCCAATAGCCAGTACCTTCTAATCAGTTTAGGTGTGCCCACATCAAGGAATCTGTAAAACAGCACATACTTCCTCATTTCACTGACATATAGTGCACCACTTAGATTAGCAGCAATCAAAGCTGGTCTTAGTTAGGTTTGTAAGCAGTGTTTTATTACAGTACATACATGCAAACAGAAGCTAAATTGTAAAGGTGCTTCCCTTGCTGAAAGGGAATATGTTTTGGATGCTGGTATCCCCACCATGCTTCTGAACAAACTTAACCAGTAATAAACAAATGTTGCTCAACCAGATACACCAGCCAAGTTCTGTTGGTTAAAAGCATGACTAAACTGGTCAAACAGCTAAACCAGGACCAAACAAACATAAACATATCTGGACCAGGATGGAGCTGCTTGTTTAAAATCAGTCTTTTCAGCAGGGTTAGCGTGAAACAAAGTTAGCATGATTTGAAGTCTTTGTTAGTAATCAGTCCAAAATCATAAAGTAACAGGCATTCTTTGGTGCATGAATGTGAACTCTTGAATTATGCACCTTTCTCCATCTTTGTCTTCATCCATCTGGTCCATGATGCAGGGGATGTAATCACAGGGTGGGTAGATGATGTCCAGCACATCTCCAGACTGCAGCCCATCACTCAGTCGGGGAAAAACTGTAGATGGACTCATACCTGAGGACACAGACGACCTAGTCTCAGCCTCAAACTACAGAATAACTACCAATACACAGCACCGCGTGCCAAAAAATAATCCAAAAGCTTAAATTCAGCACTTTATGAGATATGAGTGGGAAAAGTGACAATAGAAAAACCTATTTTCCCCCACTTCCAATTTTAGCTTGTACATTTTATTAGTTTGCCTAAATTACCATAGCTTTAGCCAGCTGGTTCATAAAAAGAAGGGCTTGACAATAAAAAGAGTAATGACGACTCAGATCAGTGAGACTGCAAGAAGAATTAGGAGATGAAGCACTCACAAAACTCTGTGTCCCTTCCAGAGGGATCTGATGGTGAGCTGTAGGAGGCGCTGTATGTGGGTGAGGCAGTGAATCCTGGGCTCTGTAAGAGGTCTGAACCCTCACTTGACTGACTGCCCCGCAGACGTCCACCCTCTATTGGCTCTGACCCGCCCAACGCTGGCTGAGACATCTGCTTCTGAGGCCTTTGCTTGACATTGTCCCCTCCCCTCCCAGCTGCTCAAACACACACACACACACACACACACACACACACACACACATGTTGTGTTTCCATGTTTTATGGGGACTTTCCATAGACATAATGGTTTTTATACTGTACAAACTTTATATTCTATCCCCTAAACCTAACCCTACCCCTAAACCTAACCCTCACAGAAAACTTTCTGCATTTTTACATTTTCAAAAAACATAATTTAGTGTGATTTATAAGCTGTTTTCCTCATGGGGACCGACAAAATGTCCCCACAAGGTCAAACATTTCGGGTTTTACTATCCTTATGGGGACATTTGGTCCCCACAAAGTGATAAATACACGCTCACACACACACACACACACACACACACACACACACACACACACACACACACACACACACACACACACACAAGAGTGTAGAAATGAGGGCAAGTCTTTTCCAATTTCTAGGAAATGCACACCTGGGAACTTTTAGCATTATTATGACATTTGATTGCAGAACCATCTATTAAATATTTTTTTTTTTATTCAACATAAAAAAAGATAGCAACAGTCCAATAAAACAATCACCAAGCAACAAATAAGGGTAAACATTGGCTTTAAATAGCATGGAGTTGTGGAATTTGGTCAATAACTTTTTTTTTTTAATTGCAACATAACACATGGTTTACAATCTCGGTTTACAATCTCAGTTTACAGGGGTGTTTACACAGGACATGTTCGTGCATTCCCTCTGCACCATTCATTAATTATTGGTCTATTGTTGGTTGTGGCCATTGGGTCACATCTCTGTTTTTAAGCATCTCATGCCGTTAGTGTTGCAATAAGATCCACTGTCAAATGAAATAATTTAACTTTCATAAAACACAGCTTGAAACCCTAGTATTCTGCTCCTTTGCGTTGTGCTCCATCTAGCTGTTTTTGAAAACAAGAACACATCTTGTGTTTACATCAACTAAAAAATGTATAGCCTGATCCTCATTGTTGTGATAAGTGAAGTGAAACCAATCAAACAGATACAAAGAAGCCGGAGAGAAACATTAATGACTGGTAAATTTTCACAATTCAAAATCCACTGGCAGGTGTGGCAAAAAGTTAATGAACCCAGCCTTTCCCAATCCACTACATGTACACAAATTTCTGAAAGAAATATACAAATTCCTGGGCCGCTCAGCGAGTATTTACGCTGACTACCACCCCTGTAGTCGCGAGTTTGAATCCAGGGTGTGCTGAGTGATTCCAGCCAGGTCTCCTAAGCAACGAAATTGTCCAGTTGCTAGGGAGGATAGACATGGGGTAACCACCTCGTGGTCGCGATTAGTGGTTCTCGCTCTCAATGGGGGGAGACTTGTCCTCCGCCACCCGGATTGAGGCGAGTAACCGTGCCACCACAGGAGCCACTAAATAGTGGGAATTGGGCATTCCAAATTGGGAGAAAAGGGTATATATATATATATATAAAGAAATATACAAAGATATATACTAAAGCATCCTTAGAATTACCTGGTACTGATTCGATGCGACTCGGCCACCGTGGGGGCACTCGAATGGGGAAGCGAGGCTTTTTCAACTTCTCCTCTCCATCCTTCTCTTGTTTGCTACTCTTCTGTTCAGGGAGGATAAACAACAATCCTCAGGGTACCAGCTTTGACATAGCAGTACTGACATGAAAATGGCTCCTTTCTATAACATAGTGAGCTGCCAGAGGCAGCATTTTAAGGCATCATAGTTTCCAACATTTCCAAAAGGTATCGTTACTTATGCCATCTCTTAATACTAAGGCAGCATCACACGTATCCTTCAGAGAGAAGGCAATTCTAGAATATATTGCAAAAAGCTCCATTAATCCAAGAAACGTTGGTTGCAGATTAAAAAAAAATTTAAATAATACAAATTAAAATCAAATAATTAAAAGTTGATGATTTTACCAAATATATATGTAGAGTTGCTAATCAGTCACTTAAGACATTTCTTTACTGTTAGAAAGCTGAGGCAGTTGCATATTTAAGTAGTAAGACAGCAAAGCAGCTCACTAGATTTTAGAAAAGAGCAAATGTGTTTGAAATGAGAAAAAGATAAGGGCAGAAATAGGTGTGAACATATACCCTCAGTTTTGAAGGAAGAAAATTAATTCGCACTCGTTTGGACTCCAGACTTCTTTGCTCTTTCACTCGAACTCCCAGATGCTTCATGTACATGATTATCACATATTGCATGGTGGTGCTGGAAGAGAGAAAACCCAGTTTCAGCAGTGAATCAAACATTTTTCCTCTCCCTGGATATTGGGTATGTGGGCAAACTCAGTAATTGGAGCACAGGATCAAGCAACCAAGTATATCATTTCCTTCTTCACAAGTTCAAGGAATGTGTCTGATGACTTTATTTTCCCCAGATCATCTCCGTGCTGGCTCATTTCTAGTTTGACTGATACACTTACTGATTTAAATGTAAATTAATGTAAGCTTATTCAAAATAGAATGTTACAAACTTGGATGAATTCATTCTCAATGAGTTTGTTTGCTACCATAATGTAATACATAGGTTTTAATTGAAGAATTACACTACCTAATTTAATATTTGTTATAAAAATGTATTCCCTATTGATACCTATATTAATATACTCATAATGCCCATGGCCAGAGGGCAAGCTAAGCCTTCTCCAGCCTTACCAAAGCTCAGCCAATGCCTCTGAGGGTTGTGTTTTGCCTGTTGAGTGCTGCTGGCTCCATGTGGCTGAGTCCGTCTGTTCTACATGACTACAATCTTATTGTGCCTTCTGCCATATCCCAAAACTCACGTGCATTCAAGTTCCCCATCTATCTCCCCACATATGTGCTGTATAAATCATACCGGCTTGTGGTGTTGCCATATGGCATCTCAAATATGTTTGTCTACATTAAAGTAAATGAGGACTAAGAAATTAATGAAGATTGGAAATCACTATGTTCTGCAGCATGTTGTATTTATGTCAAGTGTTAACATGCTGGCACCCCAGGCGGACAATTTACAAACAAATCCAGTGCAACATGTATATGTAATCAAATAACCCTCTTCCCTAATGCCTGTATTGTTGATCATTATGGAGGAGGTTTGCAGAAAGAAAACATGAATGAGGAAGACATTTCTCACCATTTCTCTTCTTCTGTGGGTTGTGAAGTCAACCTAAAAGACAGACACACATTTAAGAAGAAGGGTATACATTTGATGCCAAGCAATTACAGGCCTTATGAAATGGCTTGATGAGCCCAGTTGTCTATCCGGTGTTGATGTTTCTCGTTTTCAAATTATAGTTGGGGCTAGACATATCGAAGGGCTCATCCTCAATATTTAAACAGCCAATACCTTCAAAAGGACAGTTAATCCAAAAATAAACATTCTGTCAGCATTTACTCAGAAAAAGATGTGATATAATGTTGATAACAAAAGAAAAAACAAAAATAAATTGACATCCTCCTTTTCTTAAAAAAAAAAGATGGCATTACAGTGAGGCACTTACAATGGAAGTGAGTCAGACCAATGTGTTAATGTTAAAATACTTTGTTTCAAAATGTATTCATTCATTTAAGTGCATTTATAAAATGAAAATTTGCACCATTTACTTCCATTGTTTGTGGTAATCAACATTATGTCACAAATGCTGTCGATTGAGCTTAACTTGTATTGAGCGCGAAATATTACTTTAAGCAGAATGTTAGCCTCAGTCACCATTCACTTTAATGTATGAATAAAATTGAATGGTGACCAACAATTTGCCTCTCCTTTTGTGTTCCACAGAAGAAAGTCATATAACAATCAACATGAGTGAGTAAATGAGTGATAGACTTCATTTTTGGGTGAACTATTCCTTAAGTTTATATTGCTGCCATGAAAATGATATAATTCTAGTCAAAAGGTGGTATTAAAAAAATTATGTTAATGAGGTCTTTGTGTGAGACTCACAGGATATCATCTATTTTGGAAAGGATGTTTTCTGCACATGATCTCTCTTTCTCCAGATCGAGTTCAGAGTCCAGACGAGACAGCTCTACCTCAGCAACTGTCAAGCCCATACTGCGCTTCTGCCTGTAAGAGTGGATACAATGGTGTCATAAAAACCTTATTGTGAATAAACTGAAATCTGAATAAGAACAACGTAGCAGTATAGATTAATTGGACTGGATAACAGCTTGGAAACCATTTAAACCTGGCATTAACATGAGTTCAGCTTGATACAATCCTAAGTGGACTGTACTAAATACAGGTGTAAACATGGTCCGATCACTCAAACCACATTCAGAGGCTGTCTAAAATGCATGGGACCACATTGCACTTGTAAACGTAAACGCTAACGTGTCTTGATGTGACCACAAGTTATTTTGTAAAACAAGTTCACATTTCTTCATTTAGCATCAATGGCTTTAAAAGAAAACAACCATCCTTTTTTTTTTTGTTTTTCCAAAAAAAAAAATAAAAAAAAAAAAAAAGAGGAAAAGCCGAAGCATAGTCATGCATACAACTTGCAAAAACATCTTTAGTTTATCTGATATCAATATATCGTGATTGTGTGAAGCACGCTCATCCGAATTTTAATTAAAAAAAAAAAAAAGGGTATTGCACTCAAAACATCACTTTTGTGATGTCTATTTGGGAGAAACTGTGCCCATTTTTTCACACTTGCCTTTTATTCTTCAATTTTTTTTGAAAAATGTAAAACAGTAACATAACAATGGACGTATTTGCTCATGAATTCATGGACCCTTTCCTCTAAATCTGATCACTGCCCTTTAAATTCAATCACAGTTGGTCACTGGAGATGCATCTGAGACGCATATTACCACCAGGTGTAACAGCAATCTGTCTTTCTTTACCATTACCAGGAGTAAACAGGACCTGTTTCTCACCTGAAATCCTCCAAGTGTCTCTGTACATCAGGGAGGAGAGATTCCTGCATTGTCTGTACATACTGCCTGTGTAATTCCTCGGGAATCAGCTCTGGTCTCCGCCGCTCTAAAAAAATCAGCAAGTCAAACACACATACTCACACACTGGAACATACCCTGTTATTGCCACACAAAAACAACCTGCATGAACACAAATGGCATTTGGCCTCTCATGGAGAGTGCACTTCATTAAACCTTTGGCCTATTCAAGCAATGTCAACATGACAGTGACCAGTGCTTTAGAGGCTTAATCCATAATTACATGTCAACATGACAGTCAGTGAGAATGTTAAACAGGATTTGATTTTCTAAATGATTATGGGTTTCTCACCAAGTGCATCTGTTTAGCCCTTGGAAGTTTTACAGTCTACAAACACACTTCAAAAAACAAACCTGTTAAACTAACACTGCAAACACTGCAGGGTGCGAATGAGTAGTTTGCATCCGTTAAAATTATACTTGGAAACTGAACACATGCTTACCGAGCTCAGAGGAGATAGATTCAGGCACAGCTACTTTCAAATTCTGTCAAACAAAAACAAGTTTTAATTAAAAAGGGAAAAGGGGGTGTGACTGAAAAAACAACTATAAACACTGAAAATATCAATAACATTCTATACGTTCTATATGACACATTTACATAAGGTAATTCATTAGATATCCTGAACTATGAATCCATTTTAAAATCATTTATTCATCTTAATTATCAATAATTCATTATTATGTAAATGTTTACTTTTAGTTGTTCATCATTAGCTCATGTTAGTTCACAATGCATTAACTAATGTTAACGATACCATTAACAAAAAACAATAAATGCTGTAAAAGTATTGTTCATAGTTAATTCATGTTAACTACTGGGTTGAATAATATAATTATATAAAACCTTATTGTAAATTGTAACCAAATTATCAAGGTAACAAAACAGCTAAACTACCAGTTGATCTGGTACAAAGAGAACACATTTTGCTGCAGGGAAGACTTGCACCCACACCAACACATGCACGCTGAGTTTGAAAACAACAATATGTGATGACTGTGGGGGTAAAAGGCTGTCTGCGAGTGTGTAAGCTTCCTGCCCCTGAGGCTGCTGGGAGTGGAGTAACCCATCACACACCTCACAGGACAAAAGGTAGCGTTGATCTGGGAGGATCTAGGCCTTTGTCCCAACTTGCCCACAAACCAAATTACACTTAGGCAGTGTAGACAATGATGGGTTTAAACAAGTAGAAATGAGGTGTGAGAACAAGCTGCACTTACTGCCCCACGGTCTAAGAAGAAAGATAAAAAGTCCATGAATATGCGACGAGTTTCTTTGGAATTTGTCTGCTTGTAGAGGTCGGCATACAGGTAGCAGAGCTGTGGAAGAAAGTGAGATTCAGAGAGTTAAACGGATTCTAACTGATGAGTTCCACAATGTATTTGTTCTGCCGAAAAGAACTGTGAATCAGAAATGGTCATGTTGCATATTTGTTGTTGCGTGCAGCAAGAACAATGCAATAAAAAGCCACTGAATTGCAGTTCAGAAAACATTAACATGGACTCTAAAAATGTATTGCCTCCTCAACAGATGAAATCAGATGGCCAATTGAGACCAAGTTTTCGAGGTAAAATGCATCAGAAGAGTAAAAATTAGGGCTGTGATTAGAGTACAATTTGTAATAAACTATTAAATAATACAGTTTCATTGGTTTTCTGCGTCTCTAGCCAGAAACACTGTGCCAAGTTAAATGTGGTTTAAAACTTGGAAAATGCATCGAGACTGCATTCTGCTCTGTCCAGCTGTGGGTACAGCTTCATGTACTGTTGCCTGTACGTGTGCACGATTTGCGATGACCATCCTCTACTGACTGTGATTTGCAAAATATGGTGGTATTTTAAGCTTGAATTGTTCATTTGGTAGGATTATTATTATGGAATAAATGTATAGTGGGCATGAATCAAGCGTTTTTATATCATTAATTGCAGCTTAGCTTTAGCTGAAATACTTCTTTGGTATCCAGTTTAATAATTCACAGAAAACTATATGTAAGCTATTTGTAGTTGACTTCCTGAAAAGTGTGGGTTTGGGGGAGTAAGATTGTTGAGTCATTATTTTTGCAATTCTGTTTGCTGTTGCTAGTGCAAACAGAATTTTTTTTAGAATTTGCAACCACTTCAGTCTCAGACAGGAGTGCTGAAACTCACCAGAGGTGCAGGGTCAAATTGGGAAATCACATGATGCAGGAAGGCAGCAAGATGAGCTGGGCGAGTCTTGAGCAGTTTGATACTCTGGAAGCAGCTGCACTGGCCGTTCACCTGGGACACATCAGATCAGGTTAAAGAGGTGTGTGAGCAAACGCAGGGCCTCTGCACTAAGCAATGGAAAGGAACTTGGAATACCAGCTCCTGCTTGATGTCGAAGTCATCATCTTCAGGGTGGATGATCAGGCGGGAGGAGAGGCTGCGGGAATTCTGCAATAAGGAAAAAAGTGTCACAAATGTGCTGATCTGAGATGAGGTGGTATGGTCAAACAAAAGGTTTCATGTTTCTCACTAGTGATCAGCTGATATGGATGATGGATAAATGGATGATGCCAATGCAGATATTTATAGAGTAAGGTGATATAAGGTGATGGCCAGATATAATGCCAGTAGATAAAACAAATGCAAATAATACATTTTAATGAAATGTTGGTTATCCTTTCTGCCACGCAAAGGCAAAAAACAGTAACTACACATTTTTGTCAAACTTGATTTGACCGAAATTGGGCCTCTTAGACAATGATATGTCCTTTGGCAGCCAGGTTTGGCTTAACTATAACTATAACTTACTTTCTTCTGCAGAACACAAATTAAGATTTTAAGAAAAATATTTCAGCTCTGCAGGTCTATACAATGCAGTGCAATTCAATGAGTATGAAAGTGATCTGTTTCTCACCCACACCTATCATATCGCTTCTGAAGCCTTTCAGTAGCATTGTATGGACCAAAAAAGCTGAAAATTTTATCTAAATATCTTTATTTGTGTCAGCAGATGAAATAAAGTCACATCTGGGATGGTATAAGGGTGAGTAAATGATGATAGAATGATTTTAAAACTGACAAAAGAGCCATATACCACTTGAGGAAAGCCAAGCAGGCATTGTTGTATTGGTGGTAATGTCACAATAGCCAAATATCAGATGATTTAGCAGCCTGGGCAAATAAATCTGCATATCACAAAGTTCTCACCAGGTCAGAGCCATCCTCAGCCTCAGGAGAGGGGCAGGAGTTGAGGCTGTCTCTGGGGGTGCTCTTTGGACTGGAACAGTTGGAGTCTCTTTGAATCTTCGGAGAGGCTGGGTAGAATCGCCGCTGGATCAGCACATCACAAACCATAAACACAAATAATGAAACCACAGGGAATGAAGGAACAAGGGCTATGAGAGCTCTGTCCTACTCATTATAAATGCCACTGTTTAATGTTTAAGAACATTCTTTTTTTAATTGTTATTTTTTGTCTTGTACAATTATAAAAAAAAAAAAATCGTTTTTATTTTGCTGGATTTGATGGTCTTTACAAAGTCCAGTACCAAAAACATTTGCAGTATTTATAACATATTCTTTATCCTAAGAAAATAGCAGGGTAAAGAAACAAAAGGGGTGCAGGCTGCACTTACAGATGCCACTGAACTTCCACTCCAGAAACCTTCCGGGCTGAAGTCTCCCTTGCAATGATCCTCATCCACCCAGAAACCATCTTCACTGTTCCTGACATATAGACCCTCCTAGAAAACAGATTTAATAGTAAGTCGATGTGACTGTATTATGTTTTACCTTTTCTTATATGTTTATATGTCAAAAAACATTTATGTGAGAACTAATAACTATAATAGGATGACTATACAAACACAAACAAGCTGCTATCCACTAAATTGATTTTTAAATTTTAAGTTCTGTTACTATTAGTAAATTAGCAATGATATTATATTTATATTTCACATGTGTGAAATATATTAAAGTAATATTGTTCACCTTCATTATGTACTGTATATCATTAGCATATACTGAAGATAAGCATGTTTTTTTTAAGATATCTGCTTCGGCAGTTGGAAAATGCATTTTGTTTGACTACTACTCCTGACAGTGTGTTAAAGTTACTTTTGATGTGAAGATCACTATAATTAGTCAGAAATTTCATACATGTGTTGCCCTGTTCAGCTGGCCCTGCCGCTGTGGAATGTGCTTCTTGCCATCTTGGATGACCCGAAGTGGTTTGGGAGTAGGAGTTTTGCCATATTAATCTTTCGGTCCCTAATGGCAAAACGGATAAGGACCGAACCTGAGTCTGGTAGCAAGACTCTATGACATATCTTTGTTTACAAAACCAGTGAAGACAGTAAAACTGTGCTCTGTTGAAACATGGCTTGGGGAGTAACGGAATACTTGTAACGGTGTTACGTTTTCAGAATACAAAAAATGTGTCACTGTAATCCGATACAGCAACATAAAAACCAAACGTATTTTAATGACAGTTACATTTAATAAGAATAGGGAATACTAGCAGGATTTCAATTTTTTATTTAGAACAAAAGAAACAAAACATCCTCCTGACATAGTGATACAGACCACAGCTTTCTTAAGAGTGCTATAGATCTGATCAGATGCGTGCTCTACATATCTTCTGGTACTCTCTTGTGACTCACGTGAATCATGCGCCACTTACTGACGCATGTGCAAATAACACTTGTCTCACATCACTGCAGTGCTCTCCAGGCATATGGAGTCAAACTTTAAAAGGGCTACTTCATTGTGATTGCCACTGGAAAAAATGTATTATTTTTTAAATGTCTAAATTTTTGTTTCTTTAAAAGGTGAAAAGGGAAACGTAGCAGTTCAGTGCAATTTATGCCTTACAGCTGTGAAGATGCTATCCTTTTCCAAAGACCAACATATAATTTAAAGAAGCATTTGAAGGTAAGTCCCACATGAAAATATAGCTAAATTTAGTCATCCATAATAGTTTCGCCGTCCGTCTGTCCGTTGATTGTTTTCGCAGGTGCAGGAATAGCAGCAAATTGTGCATAATTGACAGTACAGCAAAAAGGAACATGGTCCTTGTTAAAGTGGTGAAACTAACACTCCCCCCAGCGAATGGCCTGTATTCCCATACAAGGGACACCTATACTGTCAAAACGGTCACTTCTCACTTCCAACAAAACTTTAGTATAAACTTTTAAACTGAAATGCTTTTGTGATGTAATGACAACAACAAAAGGGTCAGCATTTGTTTTGTTAAAAAAAAAAAAAAAAATGTAATCCAAATTGTACACATAAATACCAAACTAATTAAATATGTTATGAAGTTCTAAGTAAAAAAGGAAATGTACGATGGATAATTTATCTGATTTTTATACTTATTACAAATCTGGTTGATTCTGGCAAATGTAACATTTAAAAATACGTAATTAAAGGGATAAGTAATTAAAGACACATTAAAAAGGTTTAAATATATTTTGATTTTAACTTTAAAAACCTCCTTAAACAAACATAAAATCACCCATAAATGTCAGCTGGTGATGTTGGACTGTGGATCATGAGCAAGCAGACTGGAAGCATTGCATTAATAATGAAGATAAAGCTAAAGACTGTGCAATCTATCTATTGCAGTCGGAAGTTAATGAATAGTGCCAATTAGTCTACACAATATTTGCAATACATGGAAGAATTCAACTTTGTTTTGTATTTCAATCTATCCTGTCAGATTTAATGTTAACCAAGACATAATTCAGTGGATCTGCTTTACTGTTATTTTGATGAGGAAAAAAATTGCTATTTTCTGTGACAGCATTCTAAATGGGATATATCACCCTCCGAAGGGCACTTTGAAAGGAGAACAATCATGATAGTCATCCTGCAAGATCGCTTCAAACTGAATTTCCAATAAAAATTGATTAAAAAGCGAGTTCCGTATGACCCTTATTTTTGAGCCCCACACATTTTAACCTTTCAAGTTCTCACAGTGGATGGTAAAGTCTTCAAAGGGAATAGGGCATAGGGATGATCACTACAGAATGCACCCTGTAGCAGATAGAGGACTCACCTGATTTGTGCAAAAATACTGAGATGATCACATGTTTTTTTTCTTAGCTACATCACTCATACCATTATTCAAACACTGTTTGTTTGCATTCAGGAAGCATAATTAAAAGTCTTCAAGAATATTTTGCTTTTGTCTTGACTACACATATGACCTAGAAGTAATCTGATTACATTACCTCTACATCACTACTATATTGTGGTAATTGGATTAAGTTAATGGTTAAATTTTTTTAAATGAAATGAGTAACCCTCCCAACCATGGTGGTAGGAGCTTGAGAGAGGGTTCAACCAAAAATGAAAATTCTGTCATCATGTTGTTCCAAAATCATATGGCTTAATTTCTGTACAGATGCTGGGCAGAATGACAGCCTGTCACCATTCATCATGCAAGATGTAATCAAAGTGAATTGTCACTGATACTAGTATACTACCAAACCTCTCCTATAGTGTTCTATAGAAGAAAATAAGTAATATAGGTTTGGAACAACATGAGGGGAGTGAATTCTGACAGAACAATTCCTTGAAGACTGCCTCTGCCCTTATCAGCCATACTAGAACAGTAAATTACCTCACAACAGGAAAAGCCTCATTCTTATCAACTTTAGTCATAGTTGCAACAATACAGTTCTGCAACCCAACACTTTACTGACATGGACACTTTGTGAAATTAGAAGTACAGAGTATGTCCACATTAAATCACAAAGAGACCAATAGTTTTGACTTAAACCCAAGCCCTGGACTTCTAGATTCTGACCTGTATGCCCTGTTGCTCCCAAGACACCATCCTTCTGTTTTCAATTCTTTGGTTGTATTGAGCACTGTTCACTTCCTATAAAAATGTAGGGTTGGGTTAACAAGTGACAGGGAGGAGCAGATTATAAATTTAAGATGATTTAATTGAAAGAGAGATATGAGGAAGTAAAATGGCAACAAACGGAGAATGAACAAATCTTTAGATGGAACAACAAAACCGTTGAAATATAGGGTGCTTACCCATGGTACAAGAGGAGAAGAGGTGCCCTCTGATACATTAGAAGAGTTGGGGGATGTAACAAAGGTGTCTCCAAGAACCCCCGGTGACCCGAGGCCTGCATCTACCTCAGAAAGGGGGATCTCGGGCAACCCGGGAGGTCGGCCTAATACTGTGAGGGCCACATATGAGCCAGCTGCAAAGAACAAATGTGTCTACACTCAGTGACCACCATTTTAGGTACACCTGTACATCTGATATGCAATTATCTAATCAGTCAATCATGTGGCAGCAGTGCAATTAATAAAATCATGCAGATACAGGTCAGGAGATTTAGTTAATGTTCAGATCAACCATCAGAATGGGGAAGAAATTAAATCTCAGTGATTTCAAATGTAGCATGATTGTTGGTGCCAGATGGGCATGAGTATTTCTGTAACTGCTGATCTCCTGGGATTTTCACTGTAGTACATAGGGGTTTTATGAGTTACCGTAGCCTTTCTGTCAGCTTCAACCAGTCTGGCCATTCTCCGTTGACCTCTCTCATAAACAAGGTGTTTCCATCAACAGAACTGCCACTCACTGAATGCGTTTAAACTCAAGAGACTGTTGTGCTTGAAAATCCAAGGAGATCAGCAGTTACAGAAATACTAAAATCAGCCCGTCTGGCACCAGAAATCATTCCAATTTCGTAATTACTGAGATCACATTTTTCCCCATTATGATGGTTGATGTGAACATTAAATTAAGCTCCTGACCCGTATCTACATGATTTTTTGCACTACTGCCCTGGTATTGGCTGAGAAGTCGTCGGGGGAGTTGCGAGAAGTGGTGCGAGCGCGAGGCGATCGTCTGTGTTCTGCGACTGCTACAGTGTCCTTGAATAACGTATAATGTGTGAGTAAGGGCATGCGGTGGAATTTCTGGTGGCACCCTAAGTTAAGATTGTGCCCCTCTAGGGAATTGGTACCTAAAGTAAAGGCCATGAACATGAAACACAGTACTTGGTAAGTCTAAAATGAGCTCTAGCCACTGAAGTTCTTGTGATTTCAATGTTACATTAAAAAATAAGTTTTACAATATATTCAAACTTAAAATGTATAATCCAGTCCATCAAAGTGATGGATAATAATTATTTGGAAAACAACCTTTGTATGAGGTGATTCTCTCTAACAAAGCAAATATTTTACTCACATTTGATTAATTTCACTACTTCAACATGGTTAGAATGTGTCACCAAGGTCCCGTTCACCTAAAACAGAGGAGCAAAGCATTAAACATTTTGAACTTAATAAACTCTGATCTACATACATATATTCTGCAACTCTGTACCTGATTGTGCTTCAATACAGACCAACCAATAAGGTAAACCCTTACAAACTGCAAGTTCCTCTTCTAAGCTGATGCAAAAATGTTTTATTGTGACCAGTAGGTGGCAGAATAGACAGATGCAGAAATGCAGAGGTGAAAAGGAGGGGGTGGACTGAGAGAACAAAACTCCATACAGTAACTCTGCACTCACCTTAATGATCCTGTCCCCAGTCTGGACACCTGCACGCATGGCAGCGCCATCTATTACAAGAGAGAGGAGAAGACGCCCTGAATGTCTGCAGAATTTCAGAGAATATGTGAAATAAAAGTATCATCTAGTATGTGGGCCTGTATTGTTATTTTTTTTCTCCCCAATTTGGAATGCCCAATTCCCAATGCACTCTAAGTCCTCGTGGTGACATAGTGACTCACCTCAATCTGAGTGGCGGAGGACAAATCTCAGTTGCCTCCGCGTCCGAGACCGTCAATCCGCACAACTTGTCACATGGCTTGAGTACATCCACGCACAACTCACCTCGTGCCTCGCCGAGAGCTAGAACCACATTATAGCGACCATGAGGTGGTTAACCCAGCGTGACTCTACCCACACTAGCAACCAATTGGTTGCTTTGGAAGCCTGACTGGAGTCACTCAGCACGCCCTAGATTCAAACTCGTGACTCAAGGTGTGGTAGTCAGCGTCTTTACTCGCTGAGCTACCCAGGTCCCCGGCCTGTATCGTTATTAAACAAAACCCACTGAAAGACATCTCAGGGCATCTCTGAAAGCTTCATCTTGAAAACTCTATTTTTAATGGGACAATGTTAAGCCAAGATATCCACACATACCAATTGCTATAATTTATTGTGATATAAAAACAATAACACAAAACTCTACTCCAAGCATGTGCCTAGGGGCTTTATCGCCAGCGGAGACATCGAAAATGAATATTAAGCTACATTTTTCAATTTCTGAAGAAAATGTGAGTGGTGCTAACAAAGAAGTCTAGTGCCGTGCCATATTTTACAGTGGGCAAAGAATACATCAATTGTTGAAAGACACATTATTGCTGGTAGCTTGCAATGATCTTTAACAAAGCATTGTGTGTATGTAGCCCTGTTTCTCATCAACACTGTGTTTTCACAGTCCTCTAATTGGTTCTGGTCAGAGCACATCAGCTCTATTTCTGACCTCCAGCCAAATCACAAATCACAGAGTCCCTGCCACAGGCGCACACAGGAGCTGGGAGAGCATACAATTTGTCTGCTGGGGGGCGGAGCCATAAAGCCAGACAGTGAGATAGACAGGCCACTTACCCTGTTTGACGAGCTGCACAAAAACAGGGTTGTCCCCACTGACTGTCAGCCCAAAGCCATTCTCATCTTTCTGAATGATTACACATCTCTGAACCAGCCCTGGTGAAAGGGGAAGAATAAGAAAGAGACGGGGAGAGAGATTATTAGGAGAGAGATAAAAAACATTTTCCTGGATTGTCAAAGCTTTATTGAACTGCATTAATCAGGAAAAACCTATTAAAACAGACTACAGTAGCACTAACTTAAATACCTGATCAAAGTGTGAATAAGTGCAAGCCGATACAGTAATTTATATTTAGCAATAGGGGTGGGGGAAAAAATTATTTCAGTGATGCATTGCGATTCATACTCAAGCGATTCTGAGTTCAGTTTAAACCACGGCAGAGCAGTGGCACGTGCTAAAGACAGATGTAGAAACAAAGGTGTGAGTTAAGTGCATAAACTAAAGTCAAGTGCACCAACACAACTGTTTGCAGACCAGCTGTATCAAATCCATGACCTTTTGTGCCCGAATGAAACTACCATCCCGAAATTCTTTCACAAACACACGCACATAGCAACGGGAGAGTTTATTCGTGACAATAAGCCAACAAACCACAAGAAAGAGGAGCTCACACCCATATTTGCACTGATTTGCACAAAAGTGGTTTGGGAGATGCTGGTGATGTTTTAATTTATAAAAAAATATTATTTTATAAATAAAATGCCTTTCTCTACTCTTGCGCGCTCTCCATTTCATTGGCTTTTGCTTTATTGACAGTCATTCGCTTGTCAGGACAGTGCACACACCTGATGATAAAGGTTTGCAATCCATCGTAGCTTTTGTGACAGGGTAGTGCAATCTTCTACTCACAGAGCAAACAGATAGAACAGTGCATATGGGACACTTGCAACAACTGCGCTATTTAAATCATTTGACTCGTAATCGAATCATGGAGGCCAGTGAGGATTTGCATCTCTAGTTAGCGACAGCATTAATATATGGCAAGTTGTGAAATGAACACTTGAATTTTATATTCCGATCTAGCCTGATCCCTAAACTAACCCGAAATATGCAGGAAAAGATCAGAGCTGTGGAGGTGTGGGTTATCACAGTGGCTAATGCACCATCCGAAAGTGTTTGATTTCAAAACCAACAGCTCATCCGATCAGATCCAAGATCATGAAAGCTGCAGTTCTCAGACCACAGCAATGAGCATCTACTGTCATGTTTACGTATCAAATGTTCACACATAGTTTCACTATGGCTGTATTGCACTGCAAGGCCTAATGCACAGATCCTGCACAAAGAGGTCTGCTTATACGACGGCACCCAAATCAGAGGCTAAACAAATTTGATCTCATAAGTGATGTTCCCTCTAAGTTGCTCGTGTGCACACTTGTGTACTTCTTATGTTGTTCCAAAACAGGCCGGGAAAAAATTAATATCTACACAGATAGGAGGCTTAAGTGTATGGGAAAATGGCCTCTTAAGATTCTTTATTCTGGATTATATACATTATTATTTTTCATCAACATTTATATTATCATTAATAAAATAATGTATACTGTGAAATATATATGATTATATAATGTATGGGTTTAATTAAACATTTTCTTATTAATTATATCAAATACAATTTAACTAGCAGTTAGCTATTCAGATGATATGATATCATAGTACATTAAACAAAACAATGCAATACAGCTATCGACTGAAAACAACAACAATTCCGACATTAACACCATTGCGGTTTATTTATGTATTATTTAATTAAATGTGATCCATATCGCTGTCACATGCAAGCAAGTATTTCTACTTCTTGTGATGTTCATTGCCGGTTATGGTGCATTACCGCCACCTACTGAGCTGTAGTGTGGAGTGTCACAAGAAAGTCTTTCAGTGGAGTCATACGTCCACTGAAGACGGTTAAATTTATATAAAAAAGTGGTCACACATCTTATGTAGGATTAAATCCTGAACTGAGTACAATTCTTGAACTTCAAATTAAAACATAGCTTATCCTGTATAACTGTAAGCAAACAAGTTATGTTTACATTTATTCTTGAGGTCTTACAAACACGTGGAATGCATTTCCTTTACTATTAATGGTATGAAATGTATATTGTTAGAAATATCAATCTTCACAATATGGAAAATAATGTTGTGATAATATTTTTGGCCATATCACCCAGTCTTACTTTGCATTGTTGTAATAATATACACATTCCAAAACAATCAAACAAGTCAACTGGTAAACAAAACTAAAAGAATTCTCATAAAACTTTGTGAAGAGGAGGTGGGCGGGGCCAGACCGTGAGTTAGCCAAATGGGCTAATCAGCAGAGGAGCGAGATAAGGCCAAGCCGGATGTGGCAGTTCAGGAGAGAGAGCCACACGTGTGCATTTATGTTTGTGTCTTTCAGCCAGACATTTTCAACTGTTCAGCCAGTTCTCGCCTCCTCCTTGCCCATTTGAACCATGTTACACACTTAAACCTCACAATGTTGGAGGGACAGAGAAAGAGAAACCTCTACATAAGGGTCAGAGTGGCTGGCAATGATTGCTGAAGGCACAGCTACAGAAGTGTCTGAGACGGAAGAAAGAATTGCACATCAGTAAAGAATTTGGAGCCAGAAACACATCAAGAGTACAAGCATCTTACCAAAAGACTCAGTTCTCCCGTCAGCCACTACAAATCCACTCTTCTTCACCAGCACATCTGAGCAACACAACATCATAATACAACACAGGTCACACATACACACACACACACAAACACGCACGTACGTACGTACACACACACCACAGATAGGGAGAGGTCTCAAATATTTAAAAAAAAAACATGTAACAATGGCATAAATATATCAGCATGGCTGTTTAGGAGTGGGTCTTATATTTCACAAGTTTCCATCCACTTTTTGCACTGTTCTGTTATCAACAAAATGAAAATGCGTAAAAAAAGTTTTTTTTGCTGCCGAACATTTGCTGCGTCCTGCTCGTTTCCATTCAAAAGGCCTTTTACTAATAAAATGGTGTGCATCATGATGTCATTCTAAAAAAAACACTTTGTCGCATGAGTTTTGGTTTAGTGCAAAATATATCTGCCCTTGAGCCGTTTCCATATAGAATTTTGTGTATATTGCAAATTATGTAGCCTACGTTTCGCATCCCAGATGCCCCCACATGTATGTAAAATGGAGAGAGTATTGAGACAATTCATTAAAATTGGCCATTCTCCAAGTAGAATTGGAGAAGCAGCTTGTCTGCATCTGGGATTATTAGAAGAAATTGATTGGAATACTTGGCAAAATTTGTGCTGGACAATAATTCAATATAAATATGTATCGCGATATAATTTTTTTAAATAACGGTGATATGATTTTTAAACACATTTCCGATAGGCTACATTACAGCATTTGTCACTGACAAACATTCAGGGCGCAGCTGTCATTTCATTATATTCAAGACTAGCAGAAATAGCATAACACAACTGGGCACGTGCGTGACATGGCAATTTTTGAAAGGGACACAAATAATAGAGCCAAAATTGTACATCTATAGGATGTGTGTACACAGAAGACTTAATTCACCATGCGGTCATATTATAATTATAAAATTATCTTGCGTCCTCTAATATTTTAGGTTTCGTCTGGGACAAATGGGTCTTAGATATTCAACTGCAGCCATCCCACTGATCTGCCACGTAACATCATATTGAGCAAAACCCAAAACAACGGTAGATCTACAATATTAGGCTAATATCAGTTCACAAACAACTTGGTAATGTTATAATCGCTAATGTTGCAGACTCGTGAAAAAATACATCGGTTATCATAATTTTTTTTGTCATGACTAATTTAGTAATGACTCAGCATCATCTGTATTTAAGAGAAAATAAATACTTCATCCGATGATTAAAGTGAATAAAATAGCCTTGCCACTGCCAGCCTACTTGCTGGATTCTACAATTAACTAAGCAATTTGAACTCCACCGGACTTGTGTGTGTAATTGGCACAAAGGGGGAAAGCAGGCAGTGGACCAAACCACTGTGGTGCAAGGGAGGGAGACTAAAAATGTTTCTGAACTTAAATATTTTTTTTGGCCTGTTTGTATTGTTTTACTACTTACAGTTATTTTAAGTATATATCATTATGTTTTTTACAATACACAGCATGGTTTTTAATGCCCCAGCAAAGTTTTTGTTGTTGCTCACTCTTTTTTCTGTTTTCTGCAGCAACTCTTGAGCACTTTATTATTTTTTATCCTAGCTGAAGAACCTTTGTTTCAATCTATCAAGAAAATCAGCCTATGTTGTAGTTTCAAGTTAAAAATATTAATATTGACAAAGATGAGTTTTATGTTTATTTGACATGTCTTGTTTGTATGAAGTGCAAATAAAAGGTGAACATTAATTTATTTGTACAGTTTTTATTTTTTAAATATTATAGTTTTATAGGAGAAGGTTTCATAGACAATTTTTCAGAAGTTTGTAGGTACAGACAACCCCTGTGGGCATTCTTGGCAGTTTTTCTGAGGCTTTTATATTGTTCATATCAATATTGGAATTATATGGTATCAACTGAAATTAAGAAATATATTTTGATATAAATGTTGGCCATATCGTCAAGTCTTAGGCAAAATACAAAACTGGGTGCATTAGTGAGCCTGTAATCCTATATTACACTCCTGAATTAAAATACGAACAATCCGTTCACATTGTCATTTTATTTGCCCCTGCAGGAAATATGTTGTGAAACGCTGGAATGCGTTGTCCAAACAACATATAAAAACCTCAACACTCTTTTTTTTCAAATCACAAAAATTTCATATTTTATGTTCTTGTCCTAAAAAAAAACATGCCAATTAATTTTTCTTTTACATGTGTTATAAACACTAGATAGTATGAAATGCTTGAGAAAGGAAATGTAGTCCATACATATAGCCAGCGTAATCTACAGTTGTTTTTTCAAAGAGATGTTGGAATTAATTAAAACTCTTTCCATATAAATAATAAAATAAACAAATAAATACAAACTTGGAATGGGTTAACGAATTTCGGTGTCTTTACATAACTTTTTAAAACTTGTGTCTGTTATTGCAAAACAATAATTAAGTATGTCTTCTCATTGGCCAACAGCCACTTCAAAGATTCAACTTAAACAACCACATTTATTTATTTTTACCGGGTGTTTTGGTAAAACACGTCGCAATCTTTACCGACTTGGAAACACGCAGTTTATTAAGAGTCTGGAAAAACGTCCATCGAGAATAAAGGTAGTGTCATTTAAAGAAAATGAGGAAAACTCGAGTCTCCTCGGTCCAAGTGTTCCTCTCAATTATGCTGTTTATTGTAAGGACAAATGTGATGCAAATTCTGTCATGTGACACTACATTTTTGCATTAACTCCAGTTTCCATAGCAGTTTTTCACAATTGACATGTCAACATAGGATTTATGTGCTAAACTTAAACTGAAAAATAATATGCATTTCAATCAACTTTATTTTGATGTGCTAAAAAAATTTTCCGCAAAAAATCCTTGGATGGAAATGTACCTACTGATAAGCAGTGGAATAGCTTACCCGAAAATGAGAACTTAACCTCATCATTTACTCATTGTATGACTTTGTGACTGACTTTCTTTCATGGAGCACAAAAAGAGATGCAAGGCAGTATGTTTGCCTCAATCACCATTCACTCTCATTGCATCTTTTTCCATACAATGAGGCTAAAATTCTACTTAACTTCTTTGTGTTCCAGAAAAAAAAAAAAAAAAAAAAGTCATATGGATTTGGAACAACATGACTGATTTAAAGATGACATGGCAATTTTTAGGTGAACTATCCCTGTGAGGTATTTGATAATAACAGGGTGTCTCTCCTTAATGAATAATAAATGTGTTGGGGTATTATTACGGTTACGGTTTCAAGGTGTTAACCCAGAAATCAATGATCAGCATATAACAGCTTGGGGTGAAAAGTTCAGCTCCCACAATGGTTGCTTCCATGTGAGATAACATTCTTAAATAAGGTTACACAAAGGCACCATGATTTGCTTTCATCTTAGTATGTCTACAGATGAAAAGTCTAAAGTTAATCATAACACAAGAGAGCAAATTGTGGACCTGATTGCCTGGCCTGTGTGTGTGTGTGGGGGGGGGTGGGGGGGGGTTGATTGCATGATGAACGGTGATTGAGACTACGGTAACATGATATTCTGCCTAATATCACCTTTTGTGTTACATGGAAGAAATAAAGTCATAATGAATGAAACTACATCAAGGTGAGTAAATGATTACAGAATTTTAATGTTTGGGTGAACTGTTTCTTAAAGGCTGATATGTTATCAAGCAAAAGAGCCACACTTTTCAGACACTCCTACCAAAAAAATTGTACGGGAGTACACTGAACACCACACTGAGGTTAGGAATGATTAGTCATGCGAGAGAGAAGAATATCAGAAATAAACATGCACTAGACACATCCTCATCTCCATTCGCCACTTCTCACTCTTAACTCGCATGTGAAAGTGAGACATTTATGTTAGGAAAACTAAAACTTCAAAGTTGCAATTCAGTAATACTTCCCTCAATAAAGTTTTACACAAAGAAATTAATAATGCTTTGAAAAATGTTTCCAGTCATATTAGTTGCCTAATAAAAGCTTTCAAACACTGAATAAATGAAACATGCCTGGCTGTCAACAGCACATTTTTACAATGACATCGTTAACTGATTTTTTTGCATGATGCTGTATCCATGCAGCCTTGTGTCAGTGTAAGTCCCACAATGACTGCCATATCGGCTAGTAAACAAACAAAAAAATAAACGAGTGCACCTTAAAGTATGCATATGTGGAACATGCTGCAGAGAACAGAATAGCTCAGAATTCCTTAGACACCCGATGAAATTCTGTCATGTTTTCATACAAACAGCCAGTGATCAGCCATATGAGCTGTTCTTTCAATTCAACAACAAAAAGCTCCACGTCAAAACAATGTCAATCATATTTCAATCAATACGATTACTAATTGTTTTTCACCATAAACGTCACATTAAGGCCTATGCTCAAAACTGCTTTTCCTTCTCTACTCTTACCAGAAGCCGAGAGGAAAAACAGGGACCATACTTAAGAGAAAAAAAACACATTGACAATGTCTTTCATCTGCCAAAACCGGGGCCAGGAACATGTGCATCGTTTATGGTCAGCAAGTATGAATCATGCTGCTGTTTAAGCCGTTCCACTTCAGTTAGTGGAAGGGCACAGCCTTCCATCTGTGCTGTGTGTGGAGGAAACTCTTTCCATTTCCGAGTCTGGACAGACCATGCAAGAGGAACAGTATGCTTCAGTCCACACCACAAACACACGGTCACTCAGGACACCCTTTAGTTCAACTAAACACTACTATTCTGTTTGAGCATAGAAAAGCAAATGTGAGAGTGAAAGACAAAATTAAAAATAAAGCAGAAAGATGCAATATGACTGTCTTCACTTACCTGTAGGGTCAAATTCGTGTGTTGGGGTACCGGGCAGCTTATCGCTTTGAGGCCTCTTGTCAGGTAGATGGTCTCTGCTGAGAATGCTACTGGTTCTAGAAAAACAGACGAGAAATCAATTAGATGCCAACATGGTGCAATGAGCAGTTGAGCACATAACATTAAATACATAATCAGCAAACACTCCGATTAGTGAAGGACCTGTATTATTGGCCAGTAAATCAAATGGAAGTTCCCCCTTGTGTTAGTTTGAAAATCTACCAATAGCCTTGTCAATGGATAATAAAACCTTATCTATTTAAAATGTTCTGTGAATTTTGAGAAAATATTGTGTAAAATCAGTGCTTATTTAAATGAATGGTTCAGGTTAAGCTAAAAACAAAAACAAAAATTTCAGCAACACACAATTGAAATCTTTGTAAGTGGGTTAGGGGCATTTCAAAGCATTTAAAAGCAGAAATGTGAAATTTGTCTTTTTGTTAAAGCACTTGAAAAATGTTCTTCGCAAAAATGTGTGCTATTTGAGCAGTAATGTTATTCATGGGACTTTCCTAGTTTATTATGATTGTGATTACTTTGGGTGTTTTTTTTTCCTCCAACTAGCATTACATGGTCATGACAGGAGTTGAAAGATTGCAAAGGGAAGATTGGTAAGCAATTCTAGCACACTAGTCTTGTGTTAACCCATATAAAGGTTTGATCATGTGGTTACAATTTCCAAACAGTGCGCATTTGAACAATTATAGTAGAGCAATACCTAGCCCATTAGTCTTCCATTTAATTGAATTACTGTAAACATATTTTTGCTTCTTTTTTTTCCTCAACAGGATGAGTAGGATTTTCTGGTAATTGACATCATGTCACAGATGTTGTCCATAGATCTTAACCTAGGCTATATTAATCCACTTGTACAACAGTATATCCACTACTCTGCTCCCTAGATATCAGCAATGGCCAATAAAAAAACATATATTAGTCTTCCACACATAAAGATTTAACATTTAGATCATCTTTAAGTGTCTTGACTGATGCAACTTTACTGTATTTGTTTGAATTGTGTAGTGTTCAGTTGTGACCGCTTGCTGTGTGCAATCAGTATGTGCTTTGTCTACTTCCTGCTAGGACAACAGATGTGCCATTTCATTACATACGTCAATTAAAAGCCCCCTTTTGCGTTTTAGAATGACCTGCTGGTTCTTTATTAGACGAAAGGCCACTATGAGCAAGTGGAAAAGCCTGAGTGCACCAGTATGATCTAAATGTAGCCTCTGCAGTAAGATGGGGTTGGGGTGAGTATGTTTAACAGTGCTCTGGCCTCTTTGCTCACAGGCTGTGTGAGAACCCTCTGTTCTCTGGGCCAGCTAGTGATGGGACACAGCACTGAAGAAGCCCTTTGTAGGCGTGTCTCACTGCATCTAACTGAGGGCCACTGTACGCAATGAAGCCATTTCCTTCAACTGGGCACATGGTTCTGAATATAGACTAGTGTTGTCAAGGAACCAAAATTTCAGTAGTCGGTACCAATACCAGTGAAATTTCACAGTACACGATACCATTTTCGGTACCAAAGCAAAACACAAAAAACAGGTTACTGAACAACACTCTTTTAATAACAAAGTCTACAAAACATTAGCAGCAGAACTAAGAACAAAAATATACCATTGAGCAACACTTTAAATATATAATTTTTTAATTATAACAAAACTGAACAATGTACGCTTAAAGTATTTTTGAACACTTATATAAGATTTGCTTCAACTTTTGCAACTTTTAATTAAAATTTTTACCAAGTACTAAAAAACAAACAAGCATACAATAGAATGAATAAAAAACAATTTCCAAACTGATGTGCAAAGTGCTCTCTTATCAATAAAGCTGCATATTGCCAATTTTCTTCATGATAAGAAATGCATATGGATATATATATATATATTATGATTAAACAAGTTCTAATCGAGCTGCATTAAGCGTCCGCGCTCGAGAGATGAGCGTCCCCGAGGCAGAGTCTCTCTCAGCCGTGTGCAGTTTCAATCTCTCCCCCTTAGATCGGGACATTCACGTAACTCATTGAAGAGGCACCGACCACACAGAGAAATGCCAGTTTCTGAGTTTATAGTTATTACATGATCTGCTTCTGTGTTATTTGAACTTTAATAAAGCTATAACGCATTAAATTTTACTGCATTTAAGATGTAACGCCGGGATGTTTCCTTTAAAGAGCTCCGCCTCCACTTATTCCACAACGGTACATGCTTCTGAAATTTACTTTTTTTTATAATTCCCTAATACTTTGGGATCTACATAAAATAAACTGTGAAAGTTTAGAGTGCATCTGGACTGTGATCTGTGTAATTCTTCCTCCATCAGGCGTGAAATGCTGCTCTCACGCATCATCGTTACAGTTTATTGTGATTTCATTTTACGTTAAATGAGATCAAACGACTATTTCTCGTCAATTTTGTATTTTCGACGATGTTGATAATTTCGACTAAACGTTTCAGCCCTAATGCAAATGATAAAATGCTTTTAAACTCACCTGGTTTAGTTGCTTGAATAAATCTGGCCATCTGTCTTTCAGGTGCTTTATTAAGTTTGATGTTTCCTCCTCTCGTCAGAAAATTTCGAAAGCAGCGTTTACAAATAGGTTTTTGCTGATCTATGATGTTTCCCTAACCTATGAATTTCCAAACCTGGCTTTTTCCACTTTTCGACAAGATTCAGTTGAGACTCCACAGCAGCTTTGCTTGTCGTCATCTTTTGCTTGTTGTGAGCATTCGAGACTTCCCGACTCGGTACCTCCAGAAATCCTGGTATCGTAAATAATTTTTTGTTTGAGTACCGACTTGGCACCGGAGTACCGGTATTTTTGACAACACTAATATAGACCCATTTTCCCTGTAGGATGTATGATGAAGCCTATGGCTTAAATGCCTTAAAGCAAAAGTATGTAATTTCTGTGTCACTAGCACTACTGAACGGAATTGCAAAAATAAAAAAATAATTCAAAACAGGTTTCCAAATACGCCCCTCATCTGCTGTTTTTCGAACCGTCAGATTGTCCCTCCCCAACTCACACCACTGGTTGAATAACATTGTCGGGGCGGGTCTAAGCGGGTCACTCTAAACAAACAAAATAATTGTATAGTGCCAAAGAGACAAATCAGTTACAGATTTAGAGAAAATTTACGTCTGAATGACTTAAGGCCCAGGTATACTTCATTTTTGCGTGTTCCGGATCGTCTCCTTGACTGCGTTGCCTTTGTGAGCATGCTCTTCTGACCACGAGTGAATAAGAACGCATTTGACGCATACCCACAACAACGTCTTTGTGATAGTCTTTTAGAAGAGTGCGCATGCGCTGACAATGCGCAGAGTTGTCCGCGAGCTGAGAAAATCTTATGTTATTACGAAATTTACTCTAAATAAATCACTCAATTGCAAGAATTCATGTAGAGCAAGTGGTTTTATAAAATTATGAGCTTCACATTTTTGCCTTTAAACCTTAAAAAAAATGCCCCATTCACTTCCATTGTAAGTGTCCCATTGCAACCTCTATTTTTGCTTTTTTGAATAATAGGAAGTTAGTTAGAATGAGCATGGGTACCTACAGTATTAGTATAATTGCATCGAGTGAGCATGAACACATGTAAACTGGGTGACTTGGCTATTTTTTCAATATTTCACACCAATCAAAATTCAGTAACAACTATACCTACACAAACAAAAAAGGGACCTCATTTTAAACTCGACCTAATGCACCTGCCAAAGACATCCATCTGATGCATACTGTATGTACAGATGTCAATTAAGACCAAGTCCACACTAATAAGTTTTCATAATATGAAAACTCTTTTTGTTTCTCCACATTTTGGCCTCCATCTACACAGAGGCGGCTTTTTTGACAGCGAAAACTGAGCTTTTGCGAAAACGCATTTCCAAGTGGTAAATTTGAAAACACTGCCTTTGCATTGCTGTGTACTGGGAAAACAGAGATATCTGAAAAGGATCATATATTTGCTGTCATGTGACGCAGTCATATTTAACCCAAAGCAATCAAGATGGCGACCCATGTTGTAGAGCCGTCGTAGCACCTGTTATTCACTTTGATAGTGTTGTTAAAGATAAATGTTCCGTTGTACAACCTTAACATTGCATTCCTTCAAAGGTGATGGGAAGTTAACTTGGAACTGCTTTCCGGCAAAGGAACACGAGGACAATTGCGTTACGGACCTTACATGGTATGGCAATTTTTTGTATGCGCAGTAAGGGGATTTAAGCATTTTCAAACGCTTCAGTGTGGATGAGCCACTTTTGGAAAATGCTTGAAAACAGCAGTGTGGAAAGAGAGCATTTTAAAAAATGACAACAGTTTTTAAATGTTTCCGGATATATGTGGACGTAGCGTAAGTCAGCACCACACTAGCCGATTTTTCTAGTGATTTTCAGATGTGAGATTCAAATTAGAATGATCACAGGCCAGGGGGCGGGAGAGCCATTAGCATCAATGTTTCCTGTGTTTTTCCTTCACTAAAATGACCTATGAAATGATCACATTAGCCTATGATCTAATATAACAGATGTTCGGTAACTAATATATTTATAGCTAGGACAAACAAAAAATTGACTAGCTAATTGACTAGACTTGTGAGAAATGTACAATAAATCTTTTGTTATATACAGTGCATCCGGAAAGCATTCACAGTGCTTCACTTTTTCCACATTTTGTTATGTTACAGCCTTATTCCAAAATTGATTACATTCATTATTTTCCTCAATATTCTACAAACAATACCCCATAATGACAACGTGAAAGAAGTTTGTTTGAAACCTTTGCAAATTTATAAAAAAAAAAAAAAAAAAAAAAAAAAAATCACATGTACAAAAGCATTCACAGCCTTTGCTCAATACTTTGTTGAAGCACCTTTGGCACAAATTACAGCCTCAAGTCTTTTTGTGTATGATGCTACAAGTTTGGCACACCTATTTTTGGGCAGTTTCTCCTATTCTTCTTTGCAGGACCTCTCAAGCTCCATCAGGTTGGATGGGGAAAGTCAGTGCACAGCCATTTTCAGATCTCTCCAGAGATGTTCAATCGGGTTCAAGTCTGGGCTCTGGCTGGGCCACTCAAGGACATTCACAGAGTTGTCCCATAACCACTCCTTTGTTATCTTGGCTGTGTGCTTAGGGTCGCTGTCCTGTTGGAAGATGAACCTTCGCCCCAGTCTGAGGTCCATAGCACTCTGGAGCAGGTTTTCATCAAGGATGTCTCTTTACATTGCTGCATTCATCTTTCCCTCGATCCTGACTCGTCTCCCAGTTCCTGCCGCTGAAAAACATCCCAACAGCATGATGCTTCATTGTAGGGATGGTATTGGTAAGGTGATGAGCGGTGCCTGGTTTCCTCCAGACATGACACTTTCCATTCAGGCCAAACAGTTCAATCTTTGTTTCATCAGACCAGAGCATTTTGTTTCTCATGGTCTGAGAGTCCTTCAGGTGCCTTTTGGCAAACTCCAGGCAGAGATGGTTGTTCTTCTGGAAGGTTCTCCTCTCTCCACAGAGAAACAGATTCTGCACATTGTTAAAAATAGCCTTCTTGATAACTAGCCATTTTCTAAACTACTTACACAAACCATACATTTGTGATAAGCTCAATTAACATGTTAACATGGTCCAGTGAAAAATGAGACCTGACAAACATGAGGCGATTATCCTGCACGTCAAAAAGCATGCTCCGCAGGAAAATAACTTGCAAGCACACACAGATTTAAAGAAGATTCACATGTGAAAACATCCATAGTACCTTGCAAGCCAACATTTTGGAAATCCGCTTCCCCAACAACCGCAGGACAGAGGTCTATAGCTACTTTGCTTGTCTTACAAGAGCACAGTTTCCGGTGCGCACCACGAGTAAGGGAAGAAGCATGCACGGCCTGAAGTGAAATGATAATTTGTATAAATCTGCTTTTTTTTTTTTTTAGAATTGCATTATTAATCATATATAAAATGTAACATCAACATGAGCACATACTTTGTAAAAAATAATCTTTTGAGTAATTTTCGATATTTGAGTAATTTTCGATATTTCGATATGTTCTAAATCAAGACGATCAGGTGCGTGTTGCTAAAAATGCAAGCAGTTCTGCTTTCCCAGACTGTATGAAGTTGCTAACGTTAGCTGCCTCGAAGATTAGGCTACGCCAGTCACCGTGGTCCGGGTCCAGACCCTGAACTGATTCCATCCGGACAGCAAAACTTAATGATGGTGGTTGTGCCCTCTCATCATCTCTAGTGAGTAGAGCGACAAAACAACAGTGTTGTGAACACCAGCTCTGATCTTTCTGCACTGTTTTCTTGAATATTTTTCTCTAGCATGGAACGCACTTCTTGTGTGACCAATCCAGCACCACATACCACTGCATAAGTTAACGTGGTTCAAAAGAGCTTTCGGACCGTAAGGTATTTTTCTTCCTAATTATAGCTTATTAATTGGCATGTTACGAGCCTTTAAAAATAAACAAATTGATTTTATGAAAATTAATCACATTAACTAGAAAACAGAATTACTAGTTGGTAGTAGAGGTCGACCGATTAATCGGCCGATTTTTTTGCATTTTTTACATAATCGGCATCGGCCAATATCCACGCATATCAAGCTGATTATTAGGCAGGCACATCTGTGGGCAGCCTAGTGTTGTTGTGGAACACGTGTTCGACACACGCTGCCCCTAGAGTCATTTTCCAGCAGAGTGAGCAGACCTCATTCAGTGCCTAAGGAAGGAGCTTAGTTCCTTGGAGAAAACAGTAAGGGTTAAATTTGTATAACTTCTTTAGATTTAATTAAAACCTTTTGATATGTTACTGCCAACTTCAAGAAAAAACATGACAAACGCGATAGTTGACATGACGTTCGGCTACTTTGGATATTGATAGCGTAGTTGAAGTTGCATTATCACAGCAGAAGGGTTGCTATCATGTCACAATAAGTAAGCAAGTATTTTGCAATTACAGACAGTGAATCTGAGACTTTTATTTGTTCTGTTTGTGTGTCTTATATTTGAGAGGGTTGTCACTCAATGCAGATAAATAAGTAATAAAAATATACCAACGCAGTATAGGCTATTGAAGGACTGGCTTTGGTAAGTGCGGACGTTATCGGTTTTGCTGTCGGTACTGGAGAAATTAAGAAAATACATTTATTATTGCTATAAAGAGAAAGTTATTTTATCTCGCCAGCCATTTCTATGTATAATAATATGAAACCATTTGTCTGTGATGCAATTTAGCTATTCGCAGTCAGAGAGAGAGAGAGAGAGAGAGAGATCTCGCTCACGCGGTGCCACAGCGAGCACAAAACGAGCCCTGCTTAATGAGTGACAGAACTAAACATTCAAACATAGCCTGGTTTAGATCTGTGATATTAGTCTGATTTTATTTTAGATTTCGCCTTCCAAAGATTATAAAAAGAATATTTATACAGAAGCCGCATTCTGTCTAGCACAACTTCCTTCCCTTCACAGCGGTGCACTGACATTTCTCCCTAAAACTCAAACTTAACGTCAGAATCAGCACGATCGGTGACTGTTGTAAAATGCTACTGTTGCTAAATTGTGGGACGCGTTTAATAATAAAAAGAGCGCAAGAGATACCGTTCCCAAGGCGGCGCGCGCTCCGAAACACACCGCAAAGAGACAAGCAAAGTATAGGCTACTTTTGGTTTCATGTGCGTGTCTAAACGATCAACTATACACAAAAATATGTCAAAACGACCGGCTTGGAGATTCACTTACACACAGTTTATGTCTTAAATGGACGTAGTTATGGAAATAGTTGGGAGAAAATATGATGCATCAGGTGCCTATTAGATCTGAACTCGGTCTTAAAGGGGAAGCTGTCTATTAAACATGTGACGATTCAGCCATTACTGTGAATCAAACAACAAAAGGCAAAGAGAAAATCACTTACAGCTCTTGAATGAATAACTTCTGCATTAATAAGCATTAATCTATCTATGATAAACTATGCAGTGTTATTTTACAATTGATTACTTTATTAGATTTCTTTTTAGACCACACCTGAGCAGTAAAGTTAGTAGACCTTCCTGACATTAAATCACTGTGCCTATATAACGTTTATCTTTGTTTAATATATATATATATATAACAAAAAGACCCATTAAGAATACCGTTAAAGTACCGGATCAATAAGCAGTATCGGTAAGAGTAGTAATACCATTAAAACCTTAACGATACCCATCCCTAGTTATGCCTGTGCTTCTCTTGGATGCTCTGAATATTGGATTACGTGTCTGGATTGCCCCTTAATTAAAGCTGCATTTGGATCTCAACCTTCATGTCTCGGAGCAGTTCATAACACCTGCTTTGTTTATTTAATATATTTGTTATACATTATTTATACAATATGTTTTTACATTATACATTTTTAATTTAAGTGTCAAGTGTTCAATAAATGTATTTGTTGAGAAATTTTGTCTATCTTAAGTAATTATTTGTGTTACATTTTATCTTTCAAATAAAAGGTTCAAATAAGAGGTTAAAAACAAGCACATATCGGGCAAAATAAATCGGCAGCATTAATCGGCCATCGGCCGACCCAGATTTCAAAAGATCGGCATCGGCCTGAAAAAACCAATATCGGTTGACCTCTAGTTGGTAGCGCTAGTCCTTCTCACTTTAATGAAAATATAAAAAAATGGGAAACTAAAAACTTGGAAATTCATAGAAATGTGCAATGTTCAAATGTGAATGTATATCGTGATAAATATGGTCGATCTCCACGATCGCTTCTCTCTTTTGGATAGCAGCAGACATAGGTAGAACGTCCCCCAGCAACTTTTTGATAGATAAAAACTTGACTTCAATTTTAGTGCGCGTGCATGTATGTGTGTGTGTGCATAAGTGTGTGGGGATGAGAGGGTGAAAGAGAGAGCTCTGTGTCAATGAGAACCTAACCAAACCATGAAATATGTTAACATTGTAACTATTTTAGCCCGTTTCTGAAAAGAATCAAGCAAAGTACAGGTCTGAAAACACCCTAAATCACTATTACAATTGTTTATGCTTATGTGGTACTTATGCTGCTATTTCGGTGAGCTCCACATGACAGGGAATAAGAAAGAGAAAGAGAGTTTGAAAATTTTCTGTTTTTGATTTGTAACCTCTGATATAGTTCCTGTTTCTGTCCAATTTTTGGGGTAAGACCCAATACAATGTTTTCTATAAGATAAAATAATGCCATTTTATTGGTATCATTGTTTTGTTGGGGACTTGATTGCTTTTCTCTTTTCTTTGAAACTGAATGTAGTCAGATGATGTTAATTTTATGTTTCCTCATGGTCATTGAAAACCTGAAAATATCTGAGAATTTTTTACTTGTGATTTCAAGGCTCAGAAAATTAATAAAAATACTTTTTAATGTGAAATATGGAAAACTTTTCTAGTTATGTTCAGATCTGAAATATTGTATTGGTACATTGTACACTTGTTGTATTCCAAGTAGCCTGTATGTACAGTACATGCAATAAAAATTAAAGTGTTTTCTTTCAAGTTACTTTTGGTGGCATAAACAATCTTAAGTGGTTTGCCTTTCTTTTTCTTGCTTCAGACACATTTGGGGAAGTATTTAAAAAATACTATAAATGCATTTTTTTTTAAAAATGCAGAATTGAATTGTTAATCAAATTTCATTGTGAATCGTTTTGAATTTGCAAAAACCACTGAATCGAATCGTTTCAACCCAAAGATTCCCACCCCTAAGTGTAAGACATTTGTAGTGTCTCAGACCTCAGAGAATAATCTTGCTAATGCTTAAATAACATTTCTAAGATTCCTTCAGAAGTCAGCAAACTGTGAAATTAACACTGCAGTAAACTAAATGGAAAGGGCTTGCAGGGATTAACCCACCCATTATGAGACTGGTAGATTACGCAGGGCAATTAGTCAGTGCTGGTAAACTAGATAAGCCTAATGAGGGAACAGCTGCCAATCACTGACTTTTCAATTAAAACAATGAATTATACTGGCCTTGAATGAAAGTGCAGGCTAAATAGAATGCAATCCTTTACCCCATCTCCATCTTTATCCAAAATAAAAAATGTACAAGAAACTGTATACAAAATATGCAATGTACAGTCAGTCTGTCACTATTGCAAAATAAACCTTAACATGGTTTTGTATTATCCTGAAGGGGGTTATTTTGCAATGACAAGCTGACTGTACATTATCAAGCAATTTACCAAATTAATAAATAAATGGACAGGAAATTATGATTTGAGAGATTTGATTTGGGAAGTGACCCAATTAAGCCCACCCTAATCTAAGTTTTACATGTTTTCATATATAAATGTTAACAGCCTTCCAATAAAGTGAGCATTAAATCAAAGATTCATCTCTCATCTAAACACTCATGTTATGTTTTGTCATTAACTGACAAAATTAAGTTTACTTTAAGTAAAAACGTGAAAAGTCTGAAGTGCGCTTATAAAGAACATGTGTACCATTTAAGAAAACGTGTTCTTAATAAGCCCACTATGCTTTTAAAAATGTAAATGCTTCACATTTTACTAATGAAAACCTAAATTTTTATTCTTTTTTAGCTAGACCACAAACATCATTACTAGTTAACGAAATACATAATTTCTTAATTTAACAGTCCTATATATTGTTCTCTGCCTATTAATTTTGTCCATGCAATGAATATAGATTCAGTATGTAGAGTTGACAAGAAATTCAGTTTAATATGAGGCTCAATGGTTTATTTGCTCAGTTGGCTTATTAGGAACAATAGGTGTCAATGAAAAGAAAACCTAAATAATTTAAAGTAGAGTCAAGGTAAACAAAATATATTTTTTTCATGAATAAAGCCCCGATATTTTACAATGTAGAGCATGTTTTTTTAATGTTGTTTAAAAAAAAAAAATGATTCTGCTTTAAAGCTGAGCAAACAGGCTTTTCAAATGTAGTGTTTTTTATAAGCCCACGTGGAAAGAAAGTTATATTTATGGATTATAATTACAGATAGAGCACTAAATCTTGTTTGAGCTCAAGTAGTTTTTTTTCATTCCCCCTTTTCTCCAAATTTGAAATGCCCAATTCCCACTACTTAGTAGGTCCTCGTGGTGGTGCGGTTACTCACTTCAATCCAAGTGGCGGACGACAACTCTCAGTTGCCTCCACTTCTGAGACAGTCAGTCAGCTCATCTTATCTTATCATGTGGCTCACTGTGCATGCACCGTGGCGACTCCCAGCATGCGGAAGCTCATGCTACTCTCAGCGATCCACACACAACTTACCACACACCCCATTGAGAGCGAGAACCACTAATCGCGACCACAAGGAAGTTACCCCATATGACTCTATCTTCACTAGCACCCAGGCCAATATGGTTGCTTAGGAGACCTGGCTGGAGTCAAGCTCAATAAGCTTCTTAAATATTTTAATTTAATGTGGTTATCAGCAGTTTTTATTAATTGTCTTTCTTTTACAGCATCAATATCTGTGACCACCACTTAGGCAGTGTCCTGCACTAGCTCCAGATACTCATGATATCCATCTTTTCATATACAAAGTACTATTGTTAAATACACAGAAAATAAAGTATCATTTTATTTATTAACCTCTTCATTTTAATTTATCATTCCTCTTTTTCCAAATTCCGTTTGTTCATCTGACTCCAGAAAAATTGCTTTTTTTGAAGCAACTTCCAAAATGGCACAGAGTGGTAGCACATGGTACCAAATAACTCAAGAACGAAACATTTGATTGGCTCCAAATAAGAAGTAAAATGATACCAACAAATGTGTGTATTTCCTCTGCAACAACAATTGTTTATCTTGCTTTGCCTTTTTTGTATTTTTCAATAGAACTGTCAGTGGGCTTGTGTGGTACGTGGGCTTAATTGGGTCACTTCCCCCAAGTGAAAAAACTGATATGTGAAACATAAAACTAGCACAGTGTAGGAGATTTGTTGTGAGGGAAATAAACAGCTTATTGTTCATTATACAAAAAAAACATTTGATGCCAGAATGCCGCAACTGACCAATCAGAATCAAGTTTTTCAGAGAGCCATGTTACATGGAGTGAAATTACAACATAGTATGAATTACAAGTCAACAAGCCCTAAATGAAATTAAAGAGACTGAAACCACTGAAAATGAACACACTGAAAAACAATGGCAAGTTTATTTATATAACAAATTTCATACATAATGGCAATTCAAAGTGCTTTACATATACATTTAATTTATATGTATATTTAAAAGAAAATACAAGACACACACAAAAAACAATTCATGACATGAAATAAGAATAAAAGTAATAAAAAGAAGAAAAAGCATTTTAAATTGTTAACACCATCCATAACTGTTGTTAACCTTCCCTGATTAAACAGAGAATAACCAAATATTGTTGATACACACTTTAATTGTTGTTAACCTTCCCTGACACATGAGGATAACTAAGTTGTTAACACCATCCGTAACTGTTGTTAACCTTCTCTGATTGCCAGAGGATAACCAAAAATTGTAAAATGGTATAATCCTTCAGTCTGTAAGCTGGAGCTGTGGTGTAGGACAGTGTTCATGCATGTATCAGAGCTCTCTAGTGACACAGGATCCTTCTGAGAGCAGTTTGAGAGCTGAATGGGACATTTATGAAAGTGGCTGTAAAACGTTCCATGGCCTACTCAGCTTAAAACCTACTGCTAAAGAGGAGGAATCATGGAAAAGTAAATCCAAACAACCGAAGCAGCTAATAACTAATCCTTTTACAATCGTTATTTGCCCCCCAATGAATCACCCATCCTGATGGTGCATGTAAGAATACATGTATTTATGACCACATCTGTTATAAGTAATGCTATTGCACAACATTTTTATTAATGGAACGTTTTTCCATTTGTCTCCGATTGGAATGTGTTACTGTTTTAGCATCTATAGAGTCAGGCCTGTTTGCTTCATGACTGACAAGGGGGTAAATAATTTTGTAAGGCAGGGTGCTATGACAGTATGTACCATTTTTACTATGATATATCTGTAGCATGACTTTGAAAATCTGACACCAAGCAAAAACTATAATCTAATCTTCAAAATGTGTCATAAACGAAAGCTTCCAATGTAAACAGCTTCATTGATTATAAAGGGAGTCATTAACATTAACACTAGTCTGTGACAAGTGGATTTTAAAGGGGAAAGTGTAAGAGAATTTTACTTGCTCGATCAGACAAGTAGTCTGATTTAAACCTTAATAACGGAAAAATAACTGGCAATATTTGTGATATAGCCTAAGCCTGTGACTTATTACTAAGTTCATATTTTTAATCTGCAGATAAAAATAAGCTGCTGCATAGAGTGAAATGCATCATGATGATAGTTAAACGATTTTTATTAAAGTAAACTATTGACGAGAAATAAATTATAAATAAATATGATAAGATAATAAATATGGATTCATATAATCCAATGATCCAGTATGTTGGGGAGTTCCCACTTGAACTGTCGCGAGTTAAACATGCTAAACACCGTCAAAATGCTTAAAATGCGTAATGTTTAATGACGAGCCCTGGGAGTGATTTTGTTTTGACACCCAGTGTGTAAATATACGTTGATATGGTTGCCAAGAAACAAACTGCAACTTCGAACCAGGCTCATCCAATCAGAACTTAGAATGTATAACTTTTGTGTCTTTTGTTTTTAACCCTCTGGGGTTGACAGGAGCGCCGGCGCGTCCTGCTGGATTTTTTCGCCATTAAAGCGCAAACAACATAAAATTCTCCGTCATTTTTGGATATACAGATAAGTGTAAGACATCATTAGAGACTATAAAGGGTCTACTTTTATTTGTGTACACTCACAATAACATCAAAACCTTGTGCTTTTGTAAAATAAAGAAAATAAAAAGGGTGAGCTGTAAGCAGTCTCTGGGTTTGCGAGCATATATCTGAAACACGTCACAAAAATTAACTGAAACTTAAAATGTCTACTTTTAAATAAAACAATTCAAATGTAAAACAAATATTTTCCTGCAATGTAATCTGTATGAAACAAAGTGATGTACAGTTTTCCTGGATAAGCTAAATTATCTCTAATGTGATCACACCCACCAGCAGAGTGCACCATTCATACGCTAATGTGCTGAGACGATCAAATCAAATACTTGCCTCAAAAACAAAGTCATTCACTTTTCTGCACGTTTGAAAGACAGCATGATACACAAGTGAGAAAACTCCTGGATAGTGACGAAGAGTTACAATTTTCCTCAGAAGAAGAGCGGGACTCCGATGAACATTTGTATTTTGAAGAGAGACTTGATCCGAACGAGGATACAAATTCGGACGAGTAAGTCATATAGTTTTCATTAGTTGACATGATATTTGATATAAACATGTACATATTTTACTAGTGGGACGGTTTCCAGACTTGCCAGCCAGGATTCAGAGTATTGACATTTGAAATATGTCCTAATACGCAAGTTTTAGTTACATGTAAATGCTATTTCGTCTAAAGCAGGCATTTAAATTGTATGCTGTATGATATAAATATGATATGTAATATGATATAAAATACGAATGTTTAGATTATATTTTAACTAGTGTTTATGCTGCCTCATTATCATCAACAAAGCTTGTGCTTGCAAATATGGGTTCAGGTGTAAATGAGTAAAATGCACTTTAAATATGCCCATATTAGAAAGTCAGCATATTATAATGATTTCTGAAGGATCATGTGACACTGAAGACTGCAGCAATGATCACAAATTGCATTTTACAATATATTCAAATAGAAAACTGTTCTTTTAAATTGTAAAAATAGTTCAAAATATCACTGTTTTTACTGTATTTTGGATCAAATAAATGCAGTCTCTGTGAGCAGAAGAGATATCTTTTAAATGGATGTGTAGGTCTAAAATTAAGTCTTTATGTAAAGAAAATGTACAGTAAGAATTTTAATTTAAAACTTCATTTTGATCTTTAAGTCTCCTCACATTCATTCTATTTGTCACATTCCTCATTGATAGGCCCAGGGGAGGGGTCTTTTGTCTCCTCAGGTGTGAATTACAATCCATATTCATGATAGTTCACGCCTCCTCGCATATGACCTTTCTAACACTAAAAGTGTCTTACAAAAGTCAAATTACTATATTGTTTTGTATGAATGAGTGATCAGGATGGTTTTCACATCATTTTGTAGCAAAACCTCTAGGCTACAAGATCCAGTTCTCAAAAGGCTTGTGGACAAATGTTTAGTATGTGTTATAAGGCTTTATTTAAATGACTTAACATTTTAGTTTTTTCAAAAACCACAAACTTTATTTTCTCAAAAATACAAACATGTACACACATGTTGCTCACATATTATTGTAGCCCAGGTTGTGCTGAATACAGTGTTATCAGACTTTAGCCATTAATGTGTTTTTAAGCAACTGAAAAAAGCACAAATGTCAAGGCATGTCAAAACTTTTCAAGGGCCCAAAACACCCCCAGACCCCAGAGGGTTAACTCGGTGTTCTACAATGTGACAGTTGTTTTTGCACTCGTTCAACAATTATCATTTGTCAGATGCAGGGGTGGCATCTTCTCTTCTGGAGGAGGAGGAGGAAGAGAGGAAAGGGAGGCAGTGGGGAAAAGCTGGACTGGAAGGGTAATTGAAGTTCAAGAATGGCAGGGGCAGGGGGGTGTCTCGGCTCAATTGAGTTTTTGTGTAATAATGGAAAAATGTTCCATGCAATGCCAGAAGGGCCTGGATGAGGGACAACTCCCATTACTCAAGTCTAAAAAGAGTGTTTGTCAGAAACCACTTGAAGGAAAGAGAATATGGTGTGAAAAACAACAAGGGACAGCGACTCCTTTGCTTTGTTTTCCCATTTCTGCAGTGCTTTTTCTGGAGGTTTAGCTTACAGATTTCAACACAGTAATCATATACACTGATAAGCCAAAACATTATGACCACCTGCCTAATTTGCTTTGGTTCTCTGTGTGCCACCAGGGCAACAACTTGAACTTTTCATCATGTTCTTCAAACCATTCCCGAACACTGTGTGCAGTGTGGCAGGACGCATTATTCTGCTAAAAGAGGCCAATGCCATCAGGGAACACCACGCCATTAAAGGGTGTACCTGGTCTGCAACGATGTTTAGGTAGGCAGCCCCATGTGTTGACACATTCCTCCCATAACTGTTGGGCACCCAACTCCTGGTTGCCGGTTTGTGGTTTGTCCCTCCTCGGACCACTGTCGGTAGGTATTCACCACTGATGACCAGGAGCACCCCAAAGTTGCTTTTCAGAGATGTTCTGACCCAGTCGTCTGGCCATAACAATTTGGCCCTTGTTAAAGTCATTCAGGTCTTTACTACTGCATTAAACACGTTTACTACGAGAACTAATTGTTCGCTTACCATCTAATTACCTACAGCATGGCATGTGGCCTTGTTAGGAGATGATCAATGTTATTCCCTTAACCTGTGAGTGGTCATAATGTTTTGGTTCACAAGTGTAATATAGAGCAATGCCTCACTATAATGACTCTCTTTATCAGGAGAAAATGTGAGTGGTACTTGCAAAGTGCATGTGCAAAGGTTGCTGCCACAATGCTAGGCTATTGTGGATTGTTGCCAGTACATTGCTATGCGTTTGATAAGGTGTTCCGCATTGTTTTTAGTGCATTCCTAAGTGGTTTCTAAGATGTACTAGATGGTTCCAAGGGTGTACTTACTGGTCAAAAAAGTCAAAGCCCAAGTGTCTATGATATTCTGGTCCCTAGATATGATTCCTTCTATGGAAACATATCTAAAATCATAAAAGTCTATGGACTTCTTTGCCCGCTTTATCATCCACCAGGTGAAAATCATATGTCTGATAACTTGGCAAGCCTCTCCTAAATAGGCCATAAGATCGGAGGTATCATTAATGTCTGTAAATCAAACAGTGTGACACGAGCAAGCACCACTAATTGTTAACCTGCACCTATGCCATTATGAAAACTCAGGCAGAACAAAACAGCATTCATTACCCAGCCTTTTCTGAAAACAGATACAGAACATTGTGAGTGCAAGTGCAGTGCTTAAGTGTATGTGCATTCTGCTGTGGTTAATGCTAAGGTCGTGGTGGACAGCATGGCAGGCAGATAGGGGGGAGGGTGGTGCAGAGAGCCGGGGGTGAAAGAGAGAGAGAGAGAGAGAGAGAGATAGAGAGAGAGGAAGTGAGTGAGTGAGAGCAGTGACTCCGCAGGACGACAAGAAAGAACACATGCTGTTTGTGACCAGTGCGGTCCAGAGGACCTCTGTGCTGCAGTCCATGACATCAACGCCTGCTCAGCTCCAAATGGTCATGCATGTGTTTATGCAGGAGTCACACTAATATGCACAGTACAGTCCGCACAAGGGGTCCTTAACACAGAGGCACACAGCAATAGCCTTAGCTATATATAATAATGTGATATATTATCAATTACCCAAGAACAATTTTCCCCAATTTGTAAAATGATAATAAATGATATTTACAGTAATGAACATACAATGGAAGGCTATGAAGAATGGCACTGCACCTAAAAAATGTTTTAAATACAAACTGTTTCAAAAGTATAGTCATAAAGTCAGTCATATAGGTGCCGAAAATGGCATAAAATGAAAAATAAAAAAGGCAGAAAATCTAAGCCTAAAATTTGAACAGATCTTGTTACTTTAAAATCCAGTAACATAAACACTCATATGGATAAAGGGAATTCTATGTTACACATTAGGGCAAAATCATAATTGCAGATTATTTCCCTGAATTTTGTAAATACAATTAATCTGGATGAATAGAATTTACATTAAAATACTTATTGTGGGTGGATCAACTGCATGCTCTATTCTTAATGTCAGCTACACAGCCAAAACAAGCTGAGAACTGTGTTCCTGAATGACGTTCAGGAAATCAAGACTAGTTGCCAAAACGATCAGCTTTACATTGGGCCTTTAAGCATAAAACAACCCAAAGCTTTTGTTCAAATTTTGTATCAATTATACACAGAAAGCAAGCAATAGACTTGTCTGTGATTGCTTACAAATAGAAAATTTGTTAATAAACTGAAATAATAAAATTAACTAGAAAATTGTTCCGCAACATGTGTAGACCTATATGGACTGCTATAATTTACACATTTCACGATTAGTAAATTGTGGCAGCTGTAATTATAATCTCGATTGTTTATTCTTTTAACTGTGCAGCCCTATTGCACATTAAAGTCCACGTCCCCAGAAGTGAAGTTATGGCTCTCTTGGTCATTAGCGCACAGGACTCAATATTGGTTTTATGTTCACTTCACTCAAGATTTTCACTGGAATTACTGTTAATTTTGCTGCTGCATTATCCAGTTAAGCTGTTAATAGTTTATAAATATGATGTACTGTATTTTATATTAAAATGTGTAGTTTCAAATTTGTTCAAAGTCTAATTTCAAATAAACATTTCCGGTTTTCACCCTAGTGTGTCCAGAATTTCCAGTTTCGACCAAGAGTTTTATTTTGGTGCATAACTAGCCAGACTTAAACATTCAAACAAAAACAATAATTGATTAATTCTTTAGTCTGACTGAAATCGTAGTAACTGACCTAACAGACCTACATAATGCGTTTGTTGCTCGTACGATATTTGGTCATTTTGTGATTATCGGCCGATAACCTTGTTCGCTTAGCCAGTTAACACAAGTGTTAACTATCCCTTGCATGAGTTGCAAAATCTTCCAATTGATCTGTCAAAAGGTGGTAAACAATTTCAGTTTTCAATATTTATTTTTCTCCAAATTTTAAGCAAAATTTTTTATTATAAAAGTGTTTGTTCACTTTAGAAATTGTGTACATCTGATTTACTGCTGTTAAATTACATTGTTTATCAGCATTTAAATAGTCCATCCTGCTCTCTGCACCATGGAAAAACCCATATCAGTCGACCACGAATACAATATTTTAATCAAACAACAATTGGTCTTAGCGTTGTGCAAATACTCCGAAAGACTAAGGTTATGCATGGAATATATTTAACACTTCCTCTGCTTTCTCCTCCTTTCAAATATTCAATAGCAATGTTCACACAGCAGCAGAATACCATTGTCAGTCCTTTATGAGTGCTAAATACGGTTCCGTTCACACACAGGTTGGTTATTTACTAGAGACAACCACATTCTTTATCTGAACTGACACCCGCAAATTTTCAGGACTCGCAACCGCATTTCACATTTGCCTATATTCAATAATAAGGTGAACTGTGATAAATAACATGTACAATATTGTTATCGTGAGCACTTCAAAATACTGTGAACTTTTCTAGATAACCTATTAACCAAATTATTTAGATTTTTCTTAATCCACCGTAGCATTTCCATCAATAAATCAACATTCCCAACACTATCGCTTACAGTAATAGGAAAACATACCAGATTACTAGGAAACTCTCATTCAGGTTTCTTTTTGCGTTAAACTTTTCCCTCAAAATGTTCCCATTGTTGTTACCTGTTCATTTGCAATGAAAATAAACCATAATAAATTAGATAAATAAAAAATAGAAGCATTGGACGCGAAAGCCACCAAGTCTCTTTGAATCTTATATGGTTTGATCTTTTCAAAGTTTCTTTCTTTGTGATCTTTTAATTTAATAGTGCAAAAAAAGAAATCTTGTAATTAAGAACAACAATAAAGTTTATTTATATTTCAACCCATTTTGTAATTCAATGCAATACTGAGATAATACTGTATACTGTGACAAATGCTTCAGCAATTATCGTGATATGAAAATATGATACCGTCACATCTCTACATGTGCGTTTCGTACGTTTCATGTGGGGTTTCATTAACTCGGAAACGGCGATATGAGCTGTGTGTCATCCGAAGATCCTGACACCATCTTCCAAAGTGTAAACCTTAAAGTTAAATCAACTTACTGCAAAAATCAAGAGGTCTTAATATTACTTGAAATGTCAAGTTTTGGACTCATAACTAAAATATTTACGTTCATTGAACTTATTTTTCTTAAAAATCTACAGTCTTAAGATTTGAAGTGTTAATAACTCAAATTACTATGTACAAAATTGAGGCTACTGGAAATACCCACAATTCCTTGCTGCTTGAATTATGTTTCCTTGGTCAGAGGGAACAGACTGGGGAATTTAAATAATTGTTATTAATAATTCATAGATGTTTAAGCTCTTTTGTTGTATTATTTATGCTTTGTTGCAAATAGTTGTTTGGTGTAATGCCACCATAGTGGTCACACTATCTCTATGGGCATGTGCAGCTGAAGTGCATATATGCATTTCTGTAAATAATTATTTAATAACTGACCTAGAATCAGTTATTATCTTTATTTGAGCTTTGCTGTTGTTTGATCTAAAATTTAATCAATACAATTAAAATGTACAACAGTAGAAACAACAAAATGTTATTTTTTCCCCCTTTTCACCCAATTTGGAACATCCAATTCCTAATGCACTTTAAGTCCTTGTGGTCGCGTAGTTACTCGCCTCAATCCGGGTGGCGGAGGACGAATTCCAGTTCCCGTTTGATTTGCGCATTGCCACGGAGATATAGCGGAGGCTTCTCACGCCATCCACCGAGGCATCCACGCACAACTCACCAAGTGCCCCACCGAGAATAAACCTCATTATAGTGACAATGAGGAGGTTACCCCATGTGACTATACCCTCCCTAGCAACCGGGCCAATTTGGTCACTTAGGAGACCTGGCTGGAGTCAAGAAACAACAATAATTAAATTAAAATCACAGTTAAGTCTACTTGCATGTACTTAAATCAACTTAAATATTTCAGTTCACTCTACTTAAAAACCAAGTTAATTGAACTTAAATACTCAAGTTTTGGGAGACCCCATTACAGAATGGAGGAAACGAGTTTACTCAATCAAATGAGTGCAATTAACTTATTAGGGTTTTCAGTACACTATGCGGCTTACGGGCACGAGCCGCATAGCACAAAGTTGTGCTCTGCACTCAGTTAAAAAGCACTCAAAGCTGCTGTCGGTTAATTTTGAACTCGTGCCTCGATTGGACATATTTATTTAATAATGTGTAGTGAATTTAGATAAGACATGCTGGTGTTATGAACATCGCCATATTTTATATTTACTTAAGGCACAGTTACAATGGTTACAGCCGTTATAATACGGTTGTGACTTTGGTTGTTCATTCATACATGCATTATTTGAGCTGCTACTGTAAGCTGTTGCATGAACAGGAAATTTCAGACTCACACATGTAAGAAAAACGGTAGTCAATCCCAAACAATGACTGTGTGAACGTAGCCAATTTTGCATTGTGTCACTTGGACTGTAAACACAATGTTTGTTAGCTTGCTTTAACAAACTGAGGAAGGAGTATAAATTATTATCTGTGGTAATTGACATGACACTTTCAACAGAGCTTTAAGGGATAGTTCACACCAAATTGTCATTGTTTACTCACCCCTGTGTTGTTATAACCCCATTTGACTTTCTTACTTTTTCTTAACACAAAGGGAGAAATTGTGAAAAACTTTTGTGCTCAGTGATGTCATACAATGGCAGTTTATGGTGACCAACTCTTCAAGCTTCAAAAGGATGCAAAAGTATCATTCAGATGAATCCATGAGACTCATGATAGTTACTCATGAAGCATACAATGAGGTTTGGTGAGAAACAAACCGAAATCAAATGTATTATTTAGTGAAAGTGTTGGCTGACCATTGCTCTCTTCTGCGCGTTCATGATGAAACTGCTCAAGGGAAACAATTCACGCATGCCCCCTTGCGACATGGGGCGTTCAAGAGAAATGTGTTTTGTTTATCTAAAAACAGGTCCAACACAGCGATAGAAACAATAGAACACAACACAGCTGCACACGAACCAAAGAACCAAACTTACTAAATATGCCTGATGAGTTTGTAGTCGGAGAATAGATGCATTTCTTTGCCCAGCCTTATTTGTTTGAAACGGAGTACTCAATCAAGCTGAGAGAGAGAAAGACAGAGGAGGTTGAAGGCAGCTGCAGTCACACTGTGTCCTAACCTGACAGCAAACAATACGTGATGAAAGGTATATTTTCTATGTTTGTCAGAGTTTTGGTCCTAACCAGCTGTGACGAGCGACAGTACATTCTGTTGATCACTAGGTTTCTATTTTCGGCATCGTGGCGGGAAACCCCACCTGCTATGAACTTGGCACCGGTCCAAAAAACTATCATAACAGTTTATTGAATCCTGCATCTCAATAGCCGGTTAAAAACGACTTGATTGTCACATCTACCGAATGTTTTCACTGAGGTATCGATCTCTTCAGTCTGTCACAAATACTCATCAGTTCAGAATGGAGACAAATCATTCCCGCATCCTCTATCTCTCTGTTTGATTGAGTACTCTGCTTCAAACAAATGAGGCTGGGCATAAAAATGCATCTATTCTCCGACATATTTAGTAAGTTCGGTTCTCTGGTTTGTTTCTATCGCTGTGGTGGACCAGTCTTTAAATAAACAAAGAGTTTTCGCTTGAACGCCCCATGTTGCGAGCAGGGTGCTGCATTAACTGCAGCTCTTGTGCAGTCTCATGAATGCGCAGAGAGTAATGGTCAGTCAACAATTTCACTAAGTAAATAGTACATCCGATTTTGGTTTGTTTCTCACCAAAGCTCATCGTATGCTTTCATAACATTCATGAGTATCATGGAATAATTTATTAGACTTCTGAATTATACTTTTATTGGTCACTATAAACTCCCATAAACAGTTCCAGTGGTGAGTAAACAATGACTGAATTTTCTTTTTTGGGTGAACTAACCCTTTAATTCATTCATTTGCTTGCAATGCTTTTAAGTTAAAACATTCTATGCAAGAAATAAAGCTCATGGAAACATGGTAATGTTCACATTACACTTTCACTTCTCTTTCAATTTCAAAAAGAGGAACTTGCTGGTATACTATATATATATATATATATATATATATGACAAAAAAATAACCACTCCATGAGGTTAAGCTCTCATGCTCAGCTTACCACAGATTTAAGGCCTTTTCACACCAAATGTGAACCTTCGACGCAATAATTTTTTTTTTACGGTAACAATGGATAACTAACGAACCCTTCACACCTGGAACGAACATTCGTGCCGACAAAGCAAAGCTTTTTTATGGTGGGTATATCAAATATCTTTGCCCAAAGAAATGCCCGACCAATAATATTTGAGCTGTGAATCATGTTTCAGGAGCTGCTGCACTTCCCAAAGCTACCAGAACAGGTGGCACTAAAGCACAGAAAGCAGTTTGGACCTCTAACATTAAAAGCAGAAGCAATGACGACATGGCGTTTCATTTGCATCAAATGCTTTAAAAATAGAAATAGTTTTTCTCCTATGGGTTTTCAACATGTAAATGATATTGCTGCATCACTACCATGCATCTCCTTTAAAAAGCTTTCTGCTCTTATATGGATTGTCTTCATATTTTTGTTGTATTTTTTCATTTGCATTTAATCTTACGCAAGCTCTCTTACATCTCTAATGTAACATGTATTTTCCTAAGTATCAAATTTTTAAATAAACAACTGTATGTTTCTTAAGTGTTTTTAGTCACCAAATATTAATAAAATGAATGCTGTGATTTGCAGTGCACATCAAAATGCCTTTGTATACCAAAAACATTGTACAGTGTCTCCTCAAAATCATTATTTTTGTATCTCAGCATTCCCACCATCGGGCCAAAAGCCCTGAAGAGTTGCCCTAAAACCCACCTTTAATACACCACCCTGGTGCAAATGTCACACACCTGGCACATTTCACAAGCCGAAACAAACACACATGTTATCTACATATCAAGTTTATATTGTATGGAAACGTTAGCTAGCTAGTAGGGTTGGGCGATGTCCCCTAAATTGGCAGTTGACGATGTTGACAGTAAAACATCGCGATGGACGATGATATCGTCGGGGAGGGATATAATTTCATATAATTTTAAAAAATTATATGACAAATTATAATTTCGTTATTTTACTAACCCAACCCATCGTCGGCGCTTTATAGGTTGCACCGACACGTGAAGCATTTTTTTTAGCTTTCACTTAAGAAGAGTTGTGCACTTTTTATTTTAATATATCTCTTTACATAAATACTATTTTCCACTTAAAAACTATAATTTCAGTTATTTTACTATCCCAACTGACTCATCCAGCTTTCCAATAGGTTGCACGTAAGGGGAAAAATATTTCTTCCACTTAAGAAGAGTTGTGCACTTAAGCACTTTTTATTTTAATATATCTCTTTACATAGATATTGTTTTTCTACTGAAAAACTATAATTTAGTTATTTTACTAGCCCAACTAATTAGTAGCCTACTCATCCGGGCTTTTTAATATATTAGCCTAAGAAAAAAAAGTCGTCTTTGGGCAGCCTTCTTGCGAAGACAGCAGCCACAGCCACGCTCACTGATGAGCAAAAGGTCGAGGCAGAAATGACCATGTACCTGCAGGAAATGGCCATTGATGGGGAAGAGGACCCGCTGACTTGGTGGAAAACGAACGACAAAAGGTTTCCGTTCATGGCAAGATTAGCACGGAAATATCTGTGCATATGTGCTACCAGTACTCCATCAGAGCGGGTCTTCAGCACAGTGGGTAGTGTAGTTAATCCAATCCACAGCTTATTAAAACCAGATAAAGTGAATATGTTGGTATTTCTGGCCAGAAACATCGAAATTTAAACATGGTCTATGGTGAAAGATATTAGACTTCTTTACGCATTTTTCGCCATCCGTTGCGGAGCTATTCGATTTTGCATATTATTTTTTAAACGTTCATTTGTGTAGTTCATATGACCACTTTACAATATTTCAATAACATAATTTATTTTATAGCCTGTGCTGAAGTTAAATGTGCTGCTAATTATAAGTGAAATGTTAATGCCGAGTTTCGGTCTGAGTGTTGTTCCGTTTTCTTGTTCTTTATTTGTTGTTCTTCTATGTTTTAATAAATGTGTGTTATTCATATTCACCTTGTTTCTTTCATTTGATTTGACATTATGGATTTATGGCCAAGGAAATTTTTCTTTAAAAGTATTAACCAGACAAAAGTTATTTGACGGTCTGGGTTTATCTCAAACTGCCGCTTCAGTGTATACAAGAGCAGGCCTATGTGACAATGAGCAAGAATTTCTGAGACACTACAACTACTAATAATTAATTAATAAAGGCTATTTTCTTGTAGCCTACAACATAAAATATTTTAATCTAAATGTACAGTGTAAGACATGTAAAAAAAAGACAAGAAGCTAACAATGTCCAGATCAATATTTGTGTAGCCTGCCTGACACGGTATTTTCACAGACTAACACGTCACGTCTCTGGCATATACAGTATTTAAAATAGCATATATGCATTAGTTATATTCTCAATTTAATTTACAGAGCAATCCCTGCAAAGTTTTTAGGTTAACTATAGAAGAGACTAGGATTAGTGAGTCACACTAGCAAGACTCGCAAAAGGGGGCGTGGCATCACGATGGTGGCTCGACATCGTGATGTTGGTCAGCCATCACGATGGACGATGATATCGTCCATCGGCACAACCCTACTAGCTAGCAAGATAATTTAACATTGACTTCAACTGCTACGGTGTACCAAGAGGTCTCTCCACTAACAGCAGGACGATGTCCCAGCACACCATCCATGATCTCGAACCATGGAAAGTTCTTCCTTTAGGCACCGCTTTGTCCATTGTGCATCTTATAAGATTTGTAATGTAGCTGCAATTTCTCAGCTGATATGCATCACACAAATATGTTGGCACCCAGAGATGTACAAAGTTAGTGATAAACATTAACTTTTTTCTCATCAACCAATGAGTAAAAGGTCCTACATTACAAGATATTAAAGCTTGTTTAACAAACATCTGCTGAGACTGGTGTACAAAACAGAGTAAATGAAACTGTACATGTACATTTACATTTACATTTATTCATTTGGCAGACGCTTTTATCCAAAGCGACTTACAAAAGAGGAAGAACATCAGCGAATCATCTTAGGGAGACAGTGGTACAAAAAGTGCCATATTACAAAGTTTCACTATCATCATAATAGTATACAAAACAGATTTAAGTGCAACAAGAAATGTAAATATTTTATTTATTTATTTATTTATTTTTTATTGACCGGTTAAGTGCTTTTGGAAAAGATGTGTTTTTAGCCGTTTTTTGAAGATAGAGAGTGAGTTAGCTTCCCGGATTGAGTTGGGAAGGTCATTCCACCACCGTGGTATGATGAAACTGAAAGTCCGGGAAAGTGTTTTGGTGCCTCTTTGTTTTGGTACGACAAGGCGACGTTCCTTAGCCGACCGCAGGCTTCTGGTGGGAACGTAGCTCTGCATAAATGTTTTTAGGTATGCTGGAGCAGACCCAGTGACTGTTTTATATGCCAGCATCAGGGCCTTGAATTTAAAACGTGCATGAACCGGCAGCCAGTGGAGGGAGACAAAGAGTGGTGTAACATGTGCTCTCTTAGGTTCATTAAAGACCAGACGTGCTGCTGCATTCTGGATCATTTGGAGAGGTCTAATAGCACATGCAGGAAGGCCTGCAATGAGAGCGTTACAGTAGTCCAGTCTAGTTATGACAAGGGACTGAACGAGCAGTTGTGTGGCATGTACAGAGAGGAAGGGTCTTATCTTCCTGATATTGTAGAGTGTAAATCTACAAGATCTTGCAGTTTTTGAAATGTGGTCTGTGAAATTTAGCTCATCATCAATGGTTACCCCTAGATTTCTGACCGTTTTGGAAGGCGAAACTGTAGTTGGACCCAGCTGCACGGTGATGTTGTGTTCAACAGCCGGGTTGGCTGGAAAGACAAGGAGTTCGGTCTTGGCAGGGTTGAGTTGAAGGTGGTGTTCCTTCATCCAGGCCGAGATGTCTGCCAGACAGGCAGCGATTCGAACGGTCACTGTGGTGTCGTTGGGCTGGAAAGACAAGTAGAGTTGCGTGTCATCAGCGTAAGAGAATCCATGTGACTGGATGATGGGTCCCAGTGATGTTGTGTATATGGAGAAGAGAAGTGGCCCAAGCACTGATCCCTGAGGTACCCCAGTAAGTAACTTGTGTGGCTTGGATACTTCCCCTCTCCATGCTACCTCAAAGGACCTTTCTGAGAGATAAGAGTTGAACCAGTCAAGCACAGTTCCAGTGATAACCAGTTTAGAGAGGGTGGAGAGTAGGATCTGATGGTTGACTGTGTCAAAGGCAGCAGAAAGGTCCAGCAAAATCAGAACGGATGATCTCGATTCAGCTCTCGCCTGTCTCAGCGACTCGATGACAGACAGCAGGGCAGTCTCAGTGGAGTGTCCACTTTTGAAGCCCGACTGATTGTCATCCAGCAGCTTGTTCTGTGAGATAGGCGGAGATCTGATTGAAAACTGCCCTTTCAAGTGTTTTTGCCATGAATGGGATGAGAGAGACTGGTCTGTAGTGTTCTATCTGTGTGGGGTTAAGTGCAGGTTTTTTCAGCAGTGGGGTTACTCGAGCCTGCTTAAATGTAGTGGGAAAAGTGCCTGCAAGAAGGGATGTGTTAATTATGTGTGTAAGTGCCGGTAGGATGGACGGAGAGATGGCCTGGAGAAGGTGTGATGGAATGGGGTCAAGGGAACAGGTTGTGGGGTGGTTGGAGAGGAGGAGTTTAGAGACCTCAGTGTCAGTTAAAGGAGAGAACATAGGGAAAGAAGGGTTGCATACAGGAGCCAGGTGTTTGACAGGGTGTGGTGCTGTGAATGTATTGCTGATGGCTGTAACCTTATCAGTAAAAAATGTGGCGAATATATCTGCTGTCAGTGATGTGTCAGATCATACAGTTTCATACTCTAAACTGTATGATCATTTTGATGATAATTTTGATGATCATACACCTGTAGCACAAAAGCTAGTGTAGCAGCATTGTTTATCGGGTTGCTAGGAAACAGTCAAACCCCTGTTATGCTAATAGAGTGTTGCAGTTTTGGTTGTTTAAATGTCACTTTCCAAGCATCTGGCAATGGAAATCCTTTATTGTCGGAGTTTGGAGAATTCAAGTATGAATATTCCACATCTGACTTGAATGAAACTCAGCACGCCTTTGATTTTGCACGCCTCAATCACCAGTTGGCCTTCTTTGGCCCAAGGGTAATTGCCGGGCCAAAAGCCTTTGGCCCTGAATAAGCCCAGAGGAGGCACGATTAAGCCCTGCAAGTGATAGTGGGACACAACTGGACTTGGCACGCACTAGCAAGCCTTAATTTGGCCCGTCAGTAGAAACGCGGCTTTTGGAAATAGGTGAAATGAAAAGCCTGCGGCAATGTGTCCAGAAAAATAAACACTATGGATGTTTCTTCACAGAAGAATAATAAAATGCTTTTATCTTTAAATGTCCAAGTCATTTCAATACAAAATGGCAGCATACATTTACAGTCATTATGAAACAAAGTGAATAGGCAAATCTGGGAAAGCTAGGCAAATAAAGACAAATGTTCTGCAGGCAGACAGAAGAGGCAGGTGTGTTTATGGAACACCAACTGGCTCTAACAAGAGCCCACATTTGCTCCAAACATCAGCTGTTAAAACTCATTAAACAGTGATGACTGAGTAATGACATGATCAAACAAGAGCGGAGTGTGTGTGTGTCTCTCTCTGTTTGTGAGCAGGCACACAGATATGGCGGGTAATGTAGGCATACAAGAGGAAACGATAAAAGAATGGAAAGGTAAGTGGATGATGAAGTGTCATTTAGGGTGATGTCATAAGATGTGAGTTGGACCTCTGAAATGACCGGCCCCTCCCCCGTGTGACATCACAAAGCCGCAGCGGCCTGGGGAGATTTTCCTTTTCTGCTCCAATAAACTCAATCACCCATCCTGACAGGGCTGGAGGATGTGCATTTCTTCACGCTAGATTGTCTGTTTAAATTCTTTGATTTTGCAAGAGGAGGTGGGAAAGCAGAGAGAAAGCGAAGTTCACAACACAGTTTGTCACCACCGAGGTCAGGAGGATAAGCTGACACTCTAAAGCAGTCAGGGCTTGTACCAATGCACAACTTGCAAAACATCACAGCCTACATTTATCTCTATTATGACAGAAACAAAAGATAGTTAGCCGCCTAATAACAAAAAGCTGGTCAGAAAGTCTTCATGCTCTGTTACATTAAGAGTGTTTTGGGCAGCCATGTTGGCACTATTTATCCCAAGCAACCTAAATAAGCCACTGCTGACACAGCTATGGTAGCAGCTATAACTACAGTGATATAGTGCTACAGTGATGAGGTGGCAAGTTATGCTTTAGATCTCTTCTTTCTCTCCAGTTTACAAGTGTTTTCCATGCACATGAGAAATTATCATTGCGCAATAGTTTGTCTTTTCATATAAAACCAGTAACAGCAAAAAGTAACTTTGCACACTGAAATATTGTGTTCTAAAATACAAAACAATAATAACAATTCTAATAAAAGGTACACACGACAAAGCCACCATTCGTTGTCTGTCAGCGGCACATAGTTACAACCCTGAAGGCTTCTCAAAATTCTCCAGCCCCACAGTGTGCAACTAGTTTAATTTTCTATTAAATTCGAACTAAATCAATATTAAAAGGACATAGATTATTTACGCTAACTATTACTGGATCAATATATTGATGATACGAATGCATTCTTGTGTCAAAAAAGCTAGATGAATACAGAAAACAGGTCTCGAAACGCATTTTTAAAAGTAAATGATGTTTCAAAACATTTAACAAGGCACGAGGTCAAAGATGTCTGTCTAACATATGTTTACATGTTTACGAATAGCGTGAAATGCATTCGGTGTGAACAGCCCCCTATGTTCTCCTCCATGTTGTTCTTTGACCACATAAAAGCTAAGTGCCGTTTGGCCGGTTGTTAATAAAATCAGCCCTGATTGGTCAATGATACATTGTAGCTGTGAAAGCATAAACTGTTTGGTAACACTTTGCAAAAAGGTTACATTTGTTAACATTAGTTAATGCATTAGGTATAAAGAACAAACAATGAAGAATGAACAATACATTTTTTACTGCATTTTTTAAACTTTGTTAATGCAAGTAAAAAAAAATAGATTTGTTCATCGTTAGGCTTCTTACCTCAAATGATGCCTCATATGAGAGGAATTTGGAACGCTCTACATAGGCGGCAACTCTGTGCATCATTTAAAATAGCACTCCTCACGCATACATTCAAGACTCTACTCACAACTGATTTCAATACAGGTGACGAGAGAAACAACGCAATCCTGTAATGAGCATAAATATGCACAGTTTAAGTATTAGAAATACATTTATAATATAATCACTTCATCCACCATATTGGAAATAATTTTTCCAGCGAGCTCATCACGGTGCATTCTGGGATCGCCTACCCAGGGAAGGATGCATACAATGCTATATAATAAAACAAATTATATTATAACTTATATACCTATCTTTTGGAACAGACTTCGCAATGGGAGAGCACCTATGATGTCTTATAATGTTGCCTTCAGAGGACGCTCACTAGGTTTTGGAACAGATCCTATATGTTGAAATTAAGATCAACCAAGAAATGCTGTAAAAGTATTGTTCATTGTTAATTCATGTTAACATATGTTGTTAATTACGGTTAACAAATGGAACCTTATTGTAAAGTGTTACCAATGTTTTTATCTTGCGAGGTTTGTGCAGTGGTCACTTTGACATGTATGAGCTTCACAAGCTTTCAGTGATGGGGAGGTCATTTTATGGTATTTAGGCATCATTTAGCTCTAAATCACTAAATTCCACCATTCATTTTCATACACGTAGTTTATTATGTTATCTTCACTTCAGTAAAAAAAAAAAAAAAAAAATACATTTCACTGCATTGAAAGAGCATCAAAAAATGCATTGGTTGCCTCTGGTGACATCTGCTGGAATAAAAATAATAATTACTGAAATTACAACTATGTCCAGTAGATGGCTTCAGTGCTCCATGCATTGGCTGGTCTCTACAAGCCAACGTTGTAACAAACTTAATTTCTATATATAATCACAAGTCATGCATTGGAGATATATATATATATATATATATATATATATATATATATATATATATATATATAAAAATGATTTGTCATACTGAGGCATTTTTTTAACCACTTTTGTTGAAGTATCAGACTTTGCAATGATGCCCCAATATGCTGTCAAACCTGACTGACCATGCTGCCATAGTCAAATCTGACGGTGTTACAAAGACTTAATAATAATTAATTATTAAGTCATTATTTTGTTACCTTACATATTTGTTAAACATAAAAATTCTAGCATAGACGTTGTCACACAGGGACCAGACTCAGACTAAGACTTGTGTGGTATGTTTGGTATGTGTGTACAGGTTTGTCTACACTTCTGAGGGTAAAATGTCCTCATTAGTTTAAAAAACAAAAAGGCTTCTAAATGGGTCAGATGATGTTGATCTTCAAATCTAGTGATGTGCACATGTTTGTATGATGGTTAGGTTTAGGGGTAAAGTTGGGAAATAGAATAAATATCATTAGCCTGATATGACAACATTGGAAGTCTATGAGATATCCTCACTATGCAGATGTGCGGAATGACTAATTTCACTGATGTTTAAACCCAAATTTTAAATCTAAAAAGAAACCAACCTTCAGAAAACGGTATAAAAAAAAGAAAAAAAAAAGTGTTTATGCAAACTATTTAAATACTTAATCTATTCCCATCTTAATCCAAATCAGATGCTAAATTGCACTGAAAATGCCTTGCATTATGATCATTGTACATTAAATATAGACCATAACACAGATTCACTGAATCAAGCATATTTAACAGGCATATTTATTGAAAACAACTGAATGAATAGTGCAGGACCAATAGACCAACCCCACCTGTTCTAAACGGAATTCACCACGTAAAATTTACTTAAAATATTAAAACCGTCAGGACATTGTTGAAAATAATAAACAGGTAGATTAACAAAATCTAAGAGAGAGAAAAAATGCGCTGAAAAGTTGTGTAAAATTCACCACGTGCAGTCATGCATTAGCCATTGATCTAATATGACAGATGTTCTGTAAAGAACGTTAACCAATAACAGTTACAAAGTAGCCATAGGATAGAAAAAATAAGCCTGTGATGTAGCCTACAATTAACTTAATGTATTCTTAACATGACGTGTACACAGAAAAGATAGTTTAACCCATTAAGATTGTTGAATATAGCCTTCATCCCTAATCAGCAGATTTAAAAACAAAAATGCATAACTAGCCTAAAACTGTAATTTTCTAGGTTACTTACTCAAAAGCATACATTTATTTGGTCAACAAAATTAACATGTCGACATGGTGAAAGATGGGATTTGACTCACCTGAGGTGGCTATCCTGTGCTTGAATAAGCCTGCTTAGTGGAAAAATAACTTACAAGCACACACAGATTTAAAAAGACTCAAATGTAAAAAACATCCATATTAACCAACTAGTAATTCCAGTGGCAACTAGCAGCATCAGAACAGTTTAGTCAACTAGTCTCGCACATCCCTAGTGCATGTGTTTTCTACATTGTGGATGTTTTATAGTCTCAGTTTTATTGTTTTCTGTATTCTGTCTGGTTTATTGATTTTTAATTGACAAAAAAAATCTGTGTTGTAGTCTTTCCCATTAATTTCCTATGGCGGGTCAATTTTGATCCAGAACAACACAAGTGTTACTTTTTATGTCACAATGCCTCAACTCCAATCCAAGTGTTGTACTACTCAGATGAAGGATACCATTTTTATTAAAGAAACAAAATGAAAATGGGTAAAAAATGAACAGAACACATGAGGGTTAATGTGGTTTAATTCTCTTTGCGACAGACTGGGTAAAATAAAAAAACTCTGAACTTTTTCATTTAAGAAAAATGTGAGGGACCTTCAGCTTCAGTCACCACATTTTCAATGTATTTAAAAAAAGATGCAATGAAAGTGAATGTGACTGAGGCTGTCCTTCTGCCCAACATCTCGTTTTGTGTTCTGCAGAAGTCAGTCATTTGGATTTGGCACAACATGGGGCTAAATGTCATTTAAGTAATTTATGGCTGTTTGCTGACAATAACAGACCAACAATATAAATGAAAAACCACATACAGAACATATTTACTAGTACATCAGAGCCATGTTAATCCTGCGGCCAATCTCCTGCCCCATCTCTTCGACAGCAGTGAAGCACACAGTGATTAATTTCATTACAGCATGCCAGCCTTGCTACGCTGCCCTAGAAACTACATAAGATTTAAGCATCCACACAGTGTGAGGGAGAAAAGGACAGGCAAATAAATCATATCCAATTGCCTTCTGCAGATTGGCAGCCACACCCACCCACCCACCCTCCCTTCCTCCCTCTCTCTCTCCCTCTCTCTGGTGGTGGCGTAGTGGCTAAAGCACAGGGCTGTTAATCAGGTCACAGGTTCTAACCCCACGGCCACCACCATTGTGTCCTTGAGCAAGGCACTTAACTCCAGGTTGTTCCGGGGGATTGTCCCTGTAATAATTGCACTGTAAGTCGCTTTGGATAAAAGCGTCTGCCAAATGCATAAATGTAAATGTAATGTAAAATGTTATTCTTGCATTGATGACATTTAGATACGAGCAGCAAATGAGAAATAATATCACTTAGCAAAATACATTAACATCAATGTAATTGCTATAAAAGCATAGTCCAAAAAGGAGTGAACATCGCAAACAAATTTCTTCTTGCTTTGGTGAAGTCTTGTACTTTCACTGGTGAAAGTAATGCTGGTGTTGGCTGTTTTGGCATAAGTGATTGTGGGAATTCACTTCTATAAGACTTCACAACACTCCAAGCCTCTGGTCATGGCCCCTCCCCCCCCTAACAGCCAGAGGCTATTGGCTGCATATACAAATTTCCCACTCAGTCTCGTTGTATAGGGCAATCTATATTCAAACAAACACAGTGAAAGAACTCAAAATTTAGCTGGCATTTGCTGTACTGTGAGTCATTGCAGCTAGGAAAAACAAATTCTCTCAGTGAAGAAATATTGACTGCTATACAGCTCTCCATGTTGTTTAGGGCACAAAATAACTAAAGGCACTTTCCCACCTACAGTCCTGGTACTTTTCTCTCAGTAACTTTCTAGATGAGAACTCTTACGAGGAACGGGACACCCGAGGAGACTTTTCCCTTGTTGCATTTGCATTCACAAAAGGAACCACCATAGTGACGTCATCTAGTATCGAACAATTTTATTCTGATGTTATTTGCACACACATTTCAAAAGCCAAAACAACAACAACAACAACATCACCGACGGAGGACGCCAGGATTGGAGATACAATTTTGTTTGTTTTTGGCTGTTCTAAACGAATTGTGGCTGCATCGATAAAACGTAGGCAGGTGCCTTATCAGTTAATGCTTGATGAATTGAATCTGAACAGTTTAAAAAAACACCTTATTAATCCTACATTCATCCTCATACAGCCTTCGAAGGCAGCATTTACCAATTTTCGGATGCAGCTTGTGTCTTCAGGTTACAGGTTAATCTGTGCTCGCAAGGTGTGCGTGCGGTGAAAGAGAGAGAGACGAGGCGGTGAATGTGCTGTTTAAGCATGCAGCACAAGCTGAACTCAGAAGACAACATGTTGAAAATACACTATAAACCTATTTTTCAACAAGATCGTTTACAATAAATCTTTTTATGACTTAACATAAATTATTGTACTGAAATACTCACACATTGACTTAAAAAAGATGTCTTGGTGCCTACACAGTACCAGGCACGCATGCAAACTAGATTTAATGACGTTTTAGTGTATAATAAAGTTCAATTACCTCTCTTGATAAACATCAGATTTTTTAATATCTGTCATCCCAAGAAAAAGTCGATGTAGTAATCCAGAAATCTATTTATTTTCTGTAGTCAATCAGTGCGATAAACTCAAAGCGTGTCTCCTGATGAAGTCTCACACACACACAAACAAACACACACACACACACACACACACACACACACACACACACACACACACACACACACACACACACAAACACGAAACAGGGTGATTCTCTATGGATACTTTGTTTGTTTTATGTTATTACTGTTAAGGGAATTGTAAAATTAGCACAATCCTCTAAGTAGCAGGTTAGCAGCAAGATTGTTTACTATTGGTGGCTTGGGCAAAATAAGCTACAATGTGCACCTCACTTAACTTGCTTGCAAGACTAGTTCTTAGCTACCTTCTCATGGAAAGTCTTTCAGGATCCTTTCCTTAAAGTGTGCAATATCTTTCTAAAGATGGTTCTGTGATCAGCATTCATGCTTCGATTCAGGGCAGATTTTTTTTAATTGCAGCACACATAAAATCTCACATACTCTAATGAATGAGCACTTGCTCAGCCTTAGTAGTTGCTCAATAATTAGTAGTTTGTGTTACAACAAAGTGCCAAAGACTGTAAACAAATCATATAGATACCAATGGTTTCTCACTGCAGCATTTTTGGAGCTTGTAATGGATATATTTTGTCTACTGGTTGACAGCAAGTCACAATGATCTTTTAAATTCATATAAATGTTAGCTGAATGTAATCACAATGTAAACTGAATGTAATTTTACAGTATAGGCTTAGGACATAACATATAACTGCAGCATATAACTATGTGGCAAGGGGCATATTCAAAATACATTTTGGTAATCAGATCGGTATTGGTTTGATCGATTATAACCAGATCGGTTAAAATATCAGTAAAGCATTTCTTGACAAATTACTTATGGCAAATCCACGGATATGTCGACCACACCATGGAAAAATAAAGTTAAGCAAAGGAACAATCCACCCTTTTAAAGTTGTTCATTTAGGTCTATTGTTTTCCTGTATTATAGTGACATTAAGAATTTTATTAGAAAATGTAATTTTTTTTTTATACAGTTGTTATAAGGTATAGGGTTGCTCTGATACAAAAATGTTGGCTTCGGCACAATACCTGCCAAGTACCAAAGTATTGATACTAAATCAAAACTTCAGCAACAAAGTAGTAGCTTCAGAATGCATCCCAGTAAGCAGCAAAGTGCCCCCTTTCACCTGTCAATCAACCGCTGCACTGAAACAAGAGTACAAAATTGCTGTTTACATTCAGCTTTAAAAAGAAAATAACGATTTGAATTGTTATTTGATAAACATCATCTAATATTGCTGCGCTGCTCAGCATGTGCCGCTAGGGGCGCCGCTTGTGCAGTGCAGTGCTGTATTAAGTGGTGATTGCAGACCATATTTTAAAATGCTGCCTCTTGCGGTATAGTAACTTTGCAAGGCCATATGGTAATTTCAATCTTATTTCAATTCATCATGCAGCCTTGATGTATTTCATATTGATGTCTCCGAGGTCAAAGTCTGAAGGTTTCAAAGAGTTTTTGGATCGTTTTCCCTCATCATGCAAGTTCGGTTTTTACAACTTTCATGTCCATAATGAAGATATGTCATTTCCATAATGCCGTTTATCCTCATTTATGTGAAAATGACAAGGAATAAAAATGTTAATATAAAATGTTCTTAGGAATGCCCATCTATATTCTATGGCTATTATTATTTCTGGATTGTGCAATTCAATTCACAGAATTTGTGCAAAGTGTGTGTTAGGGCTGCACAATTATAGCAAAATCATAATTGTTGACTATTGCTCTTGATATTGTAATCGCGATTATTAATGTTGATTAAACATTTTCATTACTTTGACGTTACAAAGTTAGCAAACGTGTGGTTCTTCAGAGTAGCAGATTTCAATGGTGGATATGAGCTTCGATCCAATTTCTTTTAAGCATCTTTTAAGCATTATATTGTTTTGTATTTCATATTGTAATAATGCTTGTTAAGGCAAATGAAAATGATTGTAAATTGATATATATGGTATAGAATAAATTGATTTATTGCTAAATTACTAAATTATGGATTTATGGACTAAATTATTAGCCCACATACAGTAAATTATAAGGCATATTCAAACTTATTAACAGCTGATTTAAATCAACCAAGTTAATGCATCCAGTAAGCCCTTTGGTGGCTAGACAGGGGACCATTTATCCAGTTAGATCTTCAATGGTGATCTTGTTCATGTAAGATCATCATTAGATAATTTTTGGCCTCAGTGGTTGCACTTTGGAAATTAAAAACAGTTATTTGCGATCAGAGTTTGTGCGATTCGTGAAAATGTTAAATCTACCAATAGCAGCTGCGTGGCAAATGGGTCTTATTAGAGCAGACGTGATAAGAATGACGTTGATTCCTGAAAAATGCTATTCATGCCATATTCTTAATGTTTGTTACACCTCCAAAACACACTTAGAACAGTTAAGGTGAATTATTTTATTGCTATTTTGTACAAATCAAATTCACATTGACCTACTTATTAACATGACAAAACAAAACAGTTACTACATTTTTAATAAATTGTACACAGAAATCGAGAAACACGACAAACTCCCCCATTACAATGACTGAAGCTGTCAATCACTGCAGGTTTACACTGTTTGAGATCTGCACTCTCACGAATACTCTCATTAAAAACAAAGCTGTCTAATCAGCATAAAAACTCAATTATTTACACCACGTCTGTGCCTTGTAGAACAGGATCATTTCAGTTTTGTCGTGTTGCTCATTTGCAGTGTATTTAACATCTACGTTCAAAGCGAGTGGTGCAATATGCAATGAATCCAAAATATTTACAAAGTGCTTTTCGCTCTTGTTCTACAGCTTCTTTTCAAGTGTCAGGTGATGTTTCTTCAGTATTCATTTTCGTGTGCTGCGTGAACAGAGCAAGAACATAAAAGCAAGCATCTGGGCATTCAGATTAAAAGTTTAAAACTTGTGCATTAGTATCAGTTGTCATTACAGATAGGACGGAGGACTAATCTAAGCGGCTCTAATTGGCCATTGCCATTTCATTGCTCAACGGACATGTTAGTGATTGGTTAGAATAATCAACCGCTGCAAAAACATGTTGCAAATAGAAACCATTGATGCAACAGGAGCAGACTTCAATTGAACGTTTTCATGTTTACATAATCATGGGAGCCGTAATCGTGATTAGTTTTTCGATTGTGCAGCCCTAGTGTGTGGTCTCACAAACACTTGTGTCCATTTTTGTCATGTCTGTAACATGTTTATTAACGCTCTAAATAAGGAGGAAAAAAACATGTCTAGACTGAACATTTTCAGATGTCTCAATTATATCTACTGGGGGTCTGTGATTATACATATAAATGGTTCGATATACTGCAAAAGTCACATCCGTAATGCTGGAATTGCCCCGATTCCAGTATTCCAACATACTGTATGTTACTCACATAGTGACTGGTGTACTCGTTTGGTAACACAAGCACATTCATTGCTATATTTTGCATGAGCCTGTGATTTCAGAGTTACATCTATTCATAGACTTTCAGTTGATTTCAAAGCACGGTCGAGGCTTCATGACCGTCAACGGAGATTTTCTGTGCTGCCAGAGAAACCAGCATATCTGTACTACTTGCCCTACTCTGAACTATGATTTTAGTGTAATAAAAAATTGATTTGCAGAGGTTGCCCTTTGATAGTTCTGGAGACTTTGAGTTCTCATTTATATTTATCTAACAACTTTGCCTCAGAGGTTTCTAAAATGCCAAAATAGGCACAAATAACACTATTGTTGAGATGAAGAGTATAGTGCTAAAAACTTTATGTGAATAGCATAGCTTCAATAATTTAGTCCTGGAAGAATTGAATGATAAACGTTTGAGTTCATATTGAAATCTCAGATATTTGCAGACAATTCTTGACATTTGTTTGTCACTTTCACACACATTAGGAGGTTATAACTGCGCATGTCTATTTGGTGCTTTAGTTTCTTCACCAAACTGTATGATCCATATGCGTTATTAAATTAGAAATGAACCGCAAAGCAAATGCTTTCCAAACCGTGGTTGGCGAACCATACAGTTCGGTTTTTACAGAAAACCGTTACACCCCTAGTGCTGATGTAGGGCTTAGACTTTGCATAGTAAATTCTTAACTTGCATCTGTGGATGCAGCGTCGAGTGGTGTTGACTACCAAAGGTTTACTTAAGTAAACCCAAGCCTTATGACCATATATCCACTACAGATGAATGATGTGCTTTAAGACAGTGTTCTCTGAGGGATCAGAGATCATGCTCATTCAGAAGTGGTTTTTGTCTTGCCCGTTATGCACAGACATTTGACCATGTTCTTTGAATCTTTTAACTATATTGTGCACTGTAGAGGGTGAAATGCCCAAATCCTTCCAATTTCTCTTTGGGGAAATTGTTCTCAAAGTGCTGGATTATTTGTTGAAGCATCTGTTCTCTCTGGCAAATTGACAAGTCTCGATTGATACTTGCTCTTGAAGGTCTAGGCTGTTTTTGGAGGCTCCTTATATACTATGATTGCCCTACCTGTTTAACATCTCCTGTTTCACATCGCCTTGTTATTTCAACTCGTAAAATTGTTTTTAGTCTTAAATTGCCCTGTCTTAACTTTTTGGGAGTGTGTTGCAATCATCTGATTTGAAATTACAGTACATTAAACAAAAAACATTCACAAGGTAAAACATCATATAATGTTTGGTTTTCAATTCAGCAAAGGGTGAATATAATTTACAAATCACTACTTCTTGTTTTTTAGCATTTTTCATACTGTCCTAACTTTTTTGGAAATGGGGTTGTATCGGAATTTAAGAATTAGTTTAGCCAATAATAAAAAAAAAAACTAGGCTATTTCTTTTATTTCCTCTCAAGTTGCTCATTTTGAGCAAAAACCCCAGAGGACCATGGGTATAAGAGAGAGGTCAGTGCCTACAGTCTTTAAAGCAGCAGCCAAAATTACAATGAGCACTTTGACAAAACAAATGACTCACCGCGAAGCTTACATGCTCATGTTTACGTCTGTCAACTTCCAGTTACTAGGCGTGTTTCTGAGACTCTCAGCTGCTTCACTCAAGGTAAAGGGGAACATAGGTGTGGTCCTGCCTGTGGTGCAGTGAAAGGCACATTTGTCTTGAGGTGGAGGGGGCAGGGGAGGACAGGGGGGAAAGGGAGGCCGGGGAGTCAGACATTGTTGTGCCTCAGCAGGAGCTTGTGCTTCTTACTGAGACAGATTTGGTGTAGAAAGAGAACCAAAGAGGAGCAGGAGTGGCTGTTGTGTGCATGCCAAAGTGGCAGCAGGGTGTGAGGCCAGCCCACTGCAACTCTTCATTTACACTCCAGTGAGAGCGTCTGTCAGCCAGCATGAAAGCACACAATATCAGAGGCAAGTATGTTAAGAAGATAAATGCTTAAAAGTAAGTCTTAAAGGAACAGTTCAGACAAAAATTAACGTTCTGTCACCATTTTCTTGCCCTCATAAAACTTTCCCAAAATGACTCATTCCTGCTTAAAACATAAAAAGTTGTCAAATAGGGCTGAAGCAATTTGTCAACATTATTGACAATGTCAACAATAAAAAATTGGGTGTGTGAAGGAGAACAGAACCCTTTTGTTGACACCATGATCTAAACCTAGAGTGGACCAACCGGTTTTGTCCTCAATAATTGTTTGAAAATCTGAGATTTTGTTTAGATCGGCATAATCAGGGGCCTGGATAGCTCAGCAAGTATTGACGCTGACTTAGGGCTGGGGCGGTATGGATTTTTTCTAACTGCGGTTGAAAAGCAAGATATTCCCGCGGTATAGCGGTAAACCGCATTAAATACTTTACATTGGATCTGAGAAGTCCCCCCCAACCCCCCGACAGACTTTGGCGCACACATCAGAAGTCGCTTTTGATAGACAGACTTTAAATATTGTCACCTACATCCGAAGAAAAAAAACGAGCACAATTTTAAATAGTCAAATTTTCATCAAGCAGTAATTTGGCATGAACTAATCACTGTATAGATTTCCTTATTTAAGATTATTCTCAGATACATTCGCATTGAAGATGGGTCAGACATGATTTTGACCACTTTATTAAGTTTTGTTTTGTAGAAAGCCTTTCTTTAACTTAAAATTTCGTTTTGTATAAATTGTATCTTAATTTTAATCACTGTTTCATTAACTAATTGCTGGAATTAATAAATAAGAAGCAAATATAGCAGACATATAATCAGCAGCAGGACGTGGAAGCGCCGATGCGATCTCTTGCGTGTGAGCTCTCTCATAAATGAACCGAAACTCGGCGGCTAGGCCTACTGCCTCACAGACATGAGAAATAAATAGAAATCTTAAAATGCATTTTAAACAAAATTCAAAACAAAATGATAAAATTTTAGGCTACAGTAGCCTAGTAGTCAGGTTTGCCGATGTGCGTTACTATTTATTTATTTATTTTTATCCCTGTGCTCAATCGGAAACGGACTTCACTGCTGATATTCTGGGGATACAACATAGCCAATAGGCTATAGCCTACTAGGGACTTTAGCCTTTAAAATATCTTTGCTGCATTGGATCAGTCTCCTTTCTAGAACAGCCAAGAGCTTTCTAGCCTCGCGGCAGCAGCGCTTTGCATCGCTCAGACCTTAAAACAGTCAGCGCCATGGATGCGGTTTTGAAAATTTATCAAAAAGCGTTGGTGCGGAAAGATGAGTTTTGTGATGCGGTTGCGGATTAAATAATAATAGCCCATCCGCAGCATCTCTAATACAAATGGAATGTTATTATGTGTCATGGAACATTGCGCTCCCCAACTCGCGAAAGGTCGGATTTGCTCCATATTTTGATAAGTTTTGTTTAGAAAACCTTGAATCCATGTAGGCTAATATCATTAGACATAATCCATATCATTAGAATCAATGAATCCATGTTATTAGACACAACGAATCCATGTTATTAGACACAACGTGCACACATGTGCAGGCCAATGTTTTTTTTGTTTTTGTTTTTTTGCGGTGACGACGGTGACAAGCTCAGACCCGCGGCTGGAGTCACGTGACCGCGGTATTGCGGTAATGCGGTAACCATCCCAGCCCTACGCTGACTACCACCCCTGGAGTCACGAGTTAGAATCAAGTGTGTGCTAAGTGACTCCAGTCAGGTCTCCTAAGCAACCAAATTGGACCGGCTGCTAGGGAGGGTAGAGTCACATGGGGTAACCTCCTCATGGTCGCTGTACTGTATGGTTCTCGCTCTCGGTGGGGCGTGTGGTGGTTTGTGCGTGGATGACGCGGAGAACAGTGTGGAAGCAACTGAGATTCGTCCTCCGCCATCCGGAGTCACTATGCCACCATAAGGACTTAGAGCGTATTGGGAATTGGCCATTTCAAATTGGGGAGAAAAGGGAAAAAAAAAAAAAGATCTGCATAATCAGAGCATCATCTAAACACCTTCTACGCTAGCTTATTTAACTGCAACTATTAGATCCAAGGTGCATCCCAAACCACAAACTTCTGCACTATATTCATGTTGGTTAGCCAGAAGGGAACTGGCCCCCACTGTGAGCCTGGTTTCTCCCAAAGTTATAAGTAAATCTTAGGAGTTTTGTGTTCCTTGCCACAGTCGCTTTCGGCTTGCTCACAGGGTTTCTAAATACAACAATTATTTAATTTGTTTTAAATACACAATTTACAATCATATTTAATCAAGCATTTATAGATATTACAGTTACAGTTTTTGTTAAAGCATGATTTTCTGTAAAGCTGCTTTGAAACGATGTGTGTTGTAAAAAGCGCAATACAAATAAAAATGATGACTATTCTACATCATTTTGTAGTGCAAGTAGTACGTTTACAATGAAAAAGCAACAAAAAGAAGTGTACTTTAAGTACCCGAATGATGCACTTTTGCCAACCATCAAAATGGAGCGTGGAATGTTGGATACTTCGTGCAATCAGAGCTTGCGGTTTGTTGTAAATAGCGGAAGGGACGGAGTTACCAAGCTGCATTGCTGGTCTGACAAAACATTTGTAAATAATGAAGAAAGTAGCATCTAGTGAAACACCTTGAATATGTAAGTTGAATGCTTTACCAACACACCACGCTGTGTGAATATGTATGTCGTATGAGATACAAGTGTTGAACTGAGGTCTGCTAATGCGCTAAAGCTAGCGTAACACATCACGTGTGCTTGAAACGTCCTTTACGTCAAATTTTAAACAGCGAACGCTTTTGTGTAGTAACAAACCGTTAAGTGTTCCATTTGGGACAATACTACACTTTGAAATTTTATACAATACACAGATAAGTGCATAGTATATTTTGTGAGTTCATAGTGAATGGTGTGTCATTTGGGACACAGATTTAGACTGTAGTTGTATATTAACATATTAAGTAGACACATTTAAACACACCTCCCCCAAATCTCAGTATCCTACTGTGTTGTGAAGAAATCTCATTCTCATTACTGTAATGTGAAAAATATAATTTAATAATATATAATTACAATATTATAATATAATTTAAAAAGTAAAAACAACTACAAGTTTCCATCATGGTAGTATTTGTTCTCAATTATGCTTATTTAAAAATATAAAAATCATGGGTCCACACAAGATGATTTACATTACTGTATTACAGTAATACGATTATTTTTCTGTAATAAAGTGGAGCATTTACATGCACAGCAATAAGCTGATAAAAAATTTTTTTAAACAATGTAAAAAAATATAAAGATATTTGAAATCATCAGGATATGCTTTTGAAAACATAATCTATGTTTCAAAACATAAACAGGCATGTGCAGAGCACTTGCGGACATTGGATAAGCCAGTGAAGGTGTTACAGTACATGCAATGAAATTGTTGTGCCAATAGGCTTTTGCTTCCCATTTAAGCCCTCCTGTCTGCTGTTGATTGATTAAATAGATAGTCCCACCCCCAACCCACACCATTAATTTAGTTAATGTTGTTGTGTCAGGATGGAAAGACTGCTTAAAACAAACAGAAGTGTCTTTATAGCACCAGATAGACACATTAACGTTTGAGAAAATTAACCTATGAATGGCTTACATAGTTGTCTCTGCATATTAATAAGTGATAGGAGAAAGTAACTTAATACCAGTTAATAACAATTCAGCTTAATTGTCATGAAAATGTCACAATACAATTTAGTCTTTCTGCGTTAAAAATAAGCTTTAGTTTCTTAATGCAAAAAAAAAAAAAAAAAAATTATAATTATGTATGTGTATATATATATATATATATATATATATATATATATATACACACAATTTTTTTTTCATTGATTAAAGAGCATTTGAAATGGTGTCATAATCAGACGAGGTGAAAATAGGACAGAGGTTTTAATGAGTAAAACATAGCTTACTAAACTAAAACTTTAAACAAACACAACCAGTTTTATAACATAAAATGAGAGGTAGACACAAAACAGACATCATTATCCTTAACTGACACCTAAATCAACCCAAAAACAAAATGAAAAATTAAAAGAACATTTTCTACAGTGACCATGTCAATTTGTTAAGCTTCTATGACACTTTCGTCTCACATGTCAGCTTGTCTGGCTGGGATGAAAATGCAGTCTGCCAAATTGGAAATCCAACACTATCAGATGAGACACCGTGGAAGCGGATCACATTGAAATTAGTGTGTAAATGTAAGCAAGTTTGTAATACAAACGTGAAAATTTATTATTTTTCAAATGATGCAGGAAACTGCGAAAAAAAAACACAGAGTGCCGAACTAAGGCCTTGTCCACACTAATACGTTTTCGTTTGAAAACACATCGTTTTCTCTCCGTTTTGGCCTTCCGTCCACACTGACACAGCGTTTTGAAAGCAAACTCCAAAGTGGATAAATTTGAAAACACCGTTTTTGCATTGTAGTGTGGACTGTGAAAACGGATGCTTTGGAAAATTGACACATTTTTAGTCATGTGATCTATCCAACCAAAGAAATCAAGATGGCGGCCTGTGTTCTATAGCAGCACTGATTGTGCCTGATATTCACGTTGATAGCATTGTTAAAAAATAAATGTCACTTTGTACAACCTTCACATTGCATTCCTTCAAAGGCGAGGGGAAGTTTACTCGGAATTGGTGTCCGGCGATGGAACACGAGGACAATTGCGTTTCAGACCGCAATGCAGCAGGGATTTTCCGCATGCGCAGTGACACAAAATAAGCATTTTAAAACATTTCAGTGTGGAGGAGCAACTTTTGGAAAACACTTGAAAACATTAGTGTGGACGGAAAGCATTTTGAAATGAAAACACAGTTTTCAAATGTATCCGGATTAATGTAGACATAGAATAAAAGTCAGTTTGCAAAAATGTTGTTATAGTAACTAGGGGCATAACAGTTCTCGGTAAAAAAACAACCGTATGTTTCGCCACCCACGGTTCGGGAAGCATTGGCACCGCGGTCGGTTCACCTCACGTTTAATGACTCATCTGGAGCACAAGTTTTGGTCAAGAAAACATAGCATCAAACAGGCACATTTGCAACCTCCGCTACTGCACCTGAATGGATCTGTAAATGGATGCGCTCCACCTGTGTTTCACGTGGGTCAACTTGATGACATCACTGTTCTTCAAGCGTTGTGTGTAATAGAAAATAAAAAGTGGTGAAAACGAAACACCGATAGAGAAGCCCCTTTCGTTTCTCCTTTCTGGAAACATTTTCTTTTTGCAGTCAATTACAAAACAGGCACTGTTTGCAGACATCGCTAGACAGGAGTGCTGTATACTGGTAATATATGTCAATAATATGTGTGAGGGGGTGTTTATGTATTATTAAAATACTCAAGTAGCACTATCACAACATCCCTTCTCGTATGCATTCTAATAGCAAGGTTATACCTTCTATAGTTATGTACAGCTTACGAATACTGAATATGTTGAGATGAGTTTGAAGTGCACTTTATGTTGATACATGTAGCATGTCAGTGCAGGTATTAAAAGGTAAGTTCACCCAAAAATTAAAAGTATCCCATAATTTAAATTATGGGATAATTTTCATTTTTGGGTGAACTAACCCTTTTAGTTAAAATGTTGATTTAGTAATTAGAGAAACACATTTTTTTTTTTAGTTAAGGACCCTGACAAAAATTAACCATGGGTTTACTATAGTAATACTGTAGTAACCATGACGGCTGACACCATGGTTTTGATACAATTACCATGGTTTTATAACAGTAATACTGTAGTTTCTATATAGTAACTATGATTTTACTATATATTGTAACCATGACAGTAGCCATGTTTATATTGTGGTTTCTTTGATTTTACAACAAATGCCATTGTTAAACTATGTTACTGTTGTAAAACAATGAGTGTTATTTAAGGGTAAACCTGCTGAAGTGTTTACCAAATAAATTCTTCTTTGGATTTGGCAGTAATATATTATATATAATATTTTTTTTTTTAAAAAAGCACATACTGAAACATACCAAAACCCTGACCCTTCAACTGTACAAACCGAACCGTGGGAAATTTGAACCGTTACACCCCTAATAGTAACATTCATTCTATGAGACTAAGTTGCATTTGAATTGACGCAACCCTATAAAATACACATAGTGTCAAAATATAATAAATGAAACAATACTGTTTCAAGTGGTGAGGCTGGTTTCTGCTTATCACAGATGAACAGGAAACCGGTTTCACTGAGAAACACTTCAAGTGTAAAAGAGGAACACAAAGTTACTTGTTACACACAAATGTTGTGTTTTTAAAACATCATAATTCTTGTTAAGATTTCAATAAACAGAACTGTAAAACTGAGCTGTCATTAATACCTAACATTTACTTATAACAATTAAGTCCTATTTAAGCTCTTTTACAAAAATTTGATATTGATCATTTACAATATGTGTGTATCCGATATTAGGCAATGCATAACTACATCTTGTTTTTACCTATTATGATGTTAAAGTCGTTACGTAAAACCAATGAATGCCAAACAAGTGAACGATGAGCAAAAACATTTAAGGCACTACCTTCGATGTGTGGAAAAAACTGTGCATTGCTGTTTTGCACAATCTGACAACGTGTTGCTTCATTGTTCAACATATATATGAGAACAATTTCTCTGTGAAACCATAGGCTCAAACTGTTAACCAATCTGCTCACACTAGATATATTTCTAACCTGCAGCTATCCGGTTGTGTTTTAGATGTGATTTTTCAATTTAAGGGTTAGAATGAACAAGGTCTAGACACAAAGGGACAACATGACTTAAACTGTCATAACCTCAGGATTAAAACACCTCTGCCCCGAGAACAATGTACAACTTAAGGTAACAAAGGCTGCATTAGCCACATGCATTGTACAGTACATCACATCACCTGCAGTGATAACAGATGTGATGAAAACCATGCCAACAGCAATCATCTAAAACTAGGCCTGGGTGGCACAAACTAAGCATGGTTTAATCTTGATTTTGGTATCCTGCTGGATGGACATCAGTGAATGAATGGTAGAACAACAAAAAAGTGCAAGTGAACCTCTCCCTCTGAGTTACCTTTGAATCCTCTCATGTTTCAATACCTGCTATACCTGAAAGCACATCTGTCATCAGAGAGATGGCTAGACTCTTCAATAGACAGACAACCAGTCTGTTATTCCCCGCTGACGTCAGTGGCAAAGACCTGTGAGAGCTGCTTGAATGGCCCAGTCTAGCATTAGAGATCTCGTGAAAACACTCGGTTGAATTCTTTGACTGAAATGATTCTTTTAAAGACATCAAGAGTGAATAGTGTTGAACAAATTGTGGTTATTGCTATTTTTATTTAACTTTACCAAGGCCCATTGGTTTCCACTAATCACAAATTATGAAAAACTTTGAATACAATCAATTGCAAATGACAGTACGATGAAGTGAAACAAGACTTCTCACTCAATTTGTGCCCCGGTCTAAAATCGATAATCAAATAACACGTTACATTGCTCAGCAATGTCATGAGCCAGTCACGAGTAGGCCAGTAATACTGTTACTGATTTCCAGATTTGATTCAATTTTATTCTGATCTTGGTAGATTCCAATTCATCCTACTATTTACACTGATATGTAGACCAAGGGCAAAATGTGTACTTTCTCTTTAAGAATAGCAGCAGTTCAGCAAGCGTGGTGTTGTGGTTGAGCGCATATTAACGATTAACGAGAGTCACACAGCTTCTTTACCACATCCATGTAATGTGTGATAAGATTGAAATGTTTTCTTTTTTGTTGTTTTTGATCAACAACTGACATAAAGAACAGAAAGAGTGTTATTCAATGACAAATGACCTGTGTGGATCTCATCTTTGGACACACATTACAAGGAACATGTCAAACCAAATTTTTACTCTCAACACATAGTGAAAGGATCTCTGTGATAAACTTCTTCACCACCTTAATATTCAATCACTGGCAAGTGAAATCTGAACATTTACCAGCCGTAGCCTAATCACAGATATTTTTAGACACATAGCAAATATTTTGGTTGCATAGATTATGCAAGTGGTTTACTCACATTCTAGAGGGTTGCCGCACAGAGTAAAATATCATTATTGGGATTTTAAGGATCAATATCAGATCATTCAAATGAAGATCACAATTCAGTGGAAAAATCTACATTTTTACCCAGTCCTAGTCACGTGAAATACAAAGGAATTACTCTCTATTAATGTTACAATGATTATAAATTGCCCTTGTTGTGAATTGACAATGCAAATGTTTTAGTTTAGCTAAAGTTTAGTTTAGTTTTTGCCATTAGCATTTGGCTTCTAAAACCAAAGTAGAAACACCTTGGGTCACATTTGAGATAAGAATTGCATAATATGCTTTGAGCAACAGTGTCACCGTATTTCGCAAAGCAAAAGCAAATGTACTCAGCATGTGATTGTTTAGCATGTGAATCCAAGATGGCTGCACAGCTGAACAATATAAACAACATATGAACACTAGTGATTGTCCAGGGCTGCGTTTCCCAAAAGCATCGTAAGCCTAAGTACAGTAGATCATAGAAATCATTGGAGCCAGTGGTCTCTATGCTCAATTAAAGCTTGCAATACTTTTGGGAAATGCAGCCAAGGCTGATTAATAGGCCAATATTTGGCCATTTTGTGAATATCATTGTTCGCTTGGCCGATAAACACAAGTGTTAACTTTCCCTCATATCAGTTCCAAAATATACCAATAAATTTGTCAATGGACAGTAAATAATATCTACTTATGTGTTTTTTTTTTATTATTATTATTATTTGCACTCACCTAAAGGATTATTAGGAACACCTGTTCAATTTTTCATGAATGCAATTATCTAATCAACCAATCACATGGCAGTTGCTTCAATGCATTTAGGGGTGTGGTCCTGGTCAAGACAATCTCCTGAACTCCAAACTGAATGTCAGAATGGGAAAGAAAGGTGATTTAAGCAATTTTGAGCATGGCATGGTTGTTGGTGCCAGACGGGCCGGTCTGAGTATTTCACAATCTGCTCAGTTACTGGGATTTTCACGCACAACCATTTCTAGGGTTTACAAAGAATGGTGTGAAAAGGGAAAAACATCCAGTATGCGGCAGTCCTGTGGGCGAAAATGCCTTGTTGATGCTAGAGGTCAGAGGAGAATGGGCCGACTGATTCAAACTGATAGAAGAGCAACTTTGACTGAAATAACCACTCGTTACAACCGAGGTATGCAGCAAAGCATTTGTGAAGCCACAACACGCACAACCTTGAGGCGGATGGGCTACAACAGCAGAAGACCCCACCGGGTACCACTCATCTCCACTACAAATAGGAAAAAGAGGCTACAATTTGCAAGAGCTCACCAAAATTGGACAGTTGAAAACTGGAAAAATGTTGCCTGGTCTGATGAGTCTCGATTTCTGTTGAGACATTCAGATGGTAGAGTCAGAATTTGGCGTAAACAGAATGAGAACATGGATCCATCATGCCTTGTTACCACTGTGCAGGCTGGTGGTGGTGGTGTAATGGTGTGGGGGATGTTTTCTTGGCACACTTTAGACCCCTTAGTGCCAATTGGGCATCGTTTAAATGCCACGGCCTACCTGAGCATTGTTTCTGACCATGTCCATCCCTTTATGGCCACCATGTACCCATCCTCTGATGGCTACTTCCAGCAGGATAATGCACCATGTCACAAAGCTCAAATCATTTCAAATTGGTTTCTTGAACATGACAATGAGTTCACTGTACTAAAATGGCCCCCACAGTCACCAGATCTCAACCCAATAGAGCATCTTTGGGATGTGGTGGAACGGGAGCTTCCTGCCCTGGATGTGCATCCCACAAATCTCCATCAACTGCAAGATGCTATCCTATCAATCTGGGCCAACATTTCTAAAGAATGCTTTCAGCACCTTGTTGAATCAATGCCACGTAGAATTAAGGCAGTTCTGAAGGCGAAAGGGGGTCAAACACAGTATTAGTATGGTGTTCCTAACAATCCTTTAGGTGAGTTTAAGTGAATTTGAGAAAACATAGTAAAATATATTGGTTTATTTCACTTAAGAACTTTTGTGAAGATCTGATTCGCTACTGTAAAATTGTATTACATACATCTGAATTTGTATCAGCCATCCTCCCTGCTTTACATCAACCATTTAAAAAAAATCAGTCGACCACTGATGTGGACAACAAACAATGACCTAAATCCACATAAAATCCACAAACAGTCCAAAAAAAATATTTTCTTAACAACAAAAATGTATGTAAACAATGCAAAGAAGCACTTGGTACAAACATAGATATACAAGTTATAGATAGATTAACTAGCCAATGGAAACACATTTCTCAAACTGGGAAGCTGTTGAAGAACCAGACAGCTGAGAATCAGACTGAAAGGTATAGTTCACACAAAAATGAAAATTATCTCATTATTTACTCCCCCTCATGTTATTCCATGTGTCCATGACTTACTTTCTTCACCAGAACAGATTTGAAGAAAAACAGAAAATGTTCTTTGCTCAGTAGATTCTTAAAATGCAAGTGAATGGCGATTTCTCTTTTGAAGGTACAAAAATCACAGACAGTCATCATAAATGTCATACATACAACCCCAGCTGTAAAATTTATGTCTTCTAAAGTGATATGATCACTTTTGGTACGAAACAATATCAATATTTAAGTACTTTTTAACTATAAATCAACACTTCAGGAGAGGGTGGAGCCCAATCGGTCTCTCGTGTGATGTATTCACGTTGCCATGGATACAGAGGTAATCTCACATTTTCCCCTCGGTTGAGACATTAAGTATAAGCACACAAATGCACCATTGTGAGTAAAGAAACAGATAAATACAGATCTAAACCAAAACCAACCAAGCTACTGTACAGCGTTCCTCCTCCTCACTTGTAAACAGCTTAAATCTTCCAGCTGTGACGCACATGCATCAGTTCTCACGTGTTTCAAATGCCAATGCGATTACGTCACACGTGTACCGCTGCTGACCAGAAGCATGATTTAGAGTTTAAAAGAGTACTTAAATATTTATCTTTTTCGCACCAAAAATTATTGTGTCAATTTAGAATAAATTAATTTAATGGTGTTTGATGATGCTTATGTTGACTGTCTGTGATTTTTGGACTTTCAACAGAGAAATCGCCATTTACTTGCATTTTAAGGACCTACTGAGCCAAGATATTTTTTTTTATCTTTCTTCATATGTGTCCCAGTGAAGAAACAAAGTCATACATCCTGGGATATCATGAGGGTAAGTAAATAATGAGAGAATTTTCATTTTTGGGAGAACTATCCCTTCAATCAGCATGAACCAATTGCATCTCACACAAATACATACAACACCAAAAACCCAATAAAAGCTGTTTGGGGTTGACATAGGTTACATTTCATAAATAAACAGATAGCTAGGCTTAGATAAGTCTCTACTTAAGCATATAGTAGGACCATCCCAAAAGTCAGTTTGTCCACAAGCTTGTCTTCAAAACAATGAACACATTTCATACCTGTCAGTGACTGTGGACCGTGAGTCGCTCATTGGGCTTCCGTTTTTAGCTTTTATTCGTCCTATATCCGATAGTCATTTTTAGATGCTTGAGAAGCAGCATCAGTTCCTGCATCGGGCTGTTGCATCTGTCATCTGTAGGGTTACTAATAACAAAAGACACGATGTTAGAAAAGTTTCCATTCAGTTATTCGCAACAGCAATGAAATACCAATGTTTCCAGACAGTCATAAAAGAGGCTGTTCTTTTCAAACGTTTCCAAAATTACATAAACGGACGGCTTTATTGTAAGACACACAGAGTGCATTCAACATATTTTCCAGAACCAGCTACCGAAATAAAAACGCCAGTGTGTCTAGATATCCTGAAGTAACACAAAGAACATTTGGATCCTACAGCATTTGTGCTTTTTACCAATAAATACACATCTACTACCAGTCAGTAATAAACAAATATCAAACCTAACAGTAATATTCGCATACTATGCATTTACATTAATAAAAATCACATAACTGTCTTGTTGGATTAAACTGTGTAATGTTTAGTAGTTAAAGAACAAGACAAAAGTTAACTCTCAAGATAACTCTCCCAATGTTTTCATATATTTTCCGTTATAGTGCATCTTCAAATTTACCGTCATCTCCAGCGGCAGCTCCCAGATGATGCCAAGCACTTCCGACAACAACTCCCTCGTCAAAGTTACACTCCTTAGGAAATTAAAACACTTTTGTGACTTCCCTAATGGTGACGGCGTGTGAGTATGTCCGCGGCCAACACAGCAGCAGTGTGAGAGTCCGGACTCAATCCGTACTGCAGACAAGGCCTTTGCTATGCTAAAGCTAACTGCAGCCTATCGTCCACTCAAAAGATGAGACGCGATATATTCGCAACAATAATAAACAACAGCGGGTATCCACGCCAATCGCACAGTAATCCAGGCGGGGTGAGATTCATGCACTCATACACGTGTCACCCTGCGGAGAGTTTCCATGGAGCCCACTTTAACCGTCAAAATAATCAAAAACACGCAATAAAGTTCGCGTAGGTCATCCATAAGCCTTTTCGCGGACAGAAAACGACGAGTTACTATGAAAGCGAGGGTCCACGTACGTCAAAATCCAGTGTGGAGGTTGTACGTTCCGGTCCATGAAACTGTGGAAAGTTGAGATGTACCGGACCGCTGCCGCGTCTACATTGGGACTGTTTCAAAACCTAGTGAACTGCCTACCTAGACTTGCATTTCCGAGTTAGTTGAACACACGCGCGCACTCAACTGAGATGACTCGTGACGTGCTCAGAAACGCTGACTAGGTGGGGAGCTCACTAGGCTTTGAGCCACTTCCCATGTTTAAGTTAAACGTTGTTAAGATTTACGGAGGGCACAGAGCCGTATTTCCAGAATGGGATATACAATATTAGGGGGATGATTGTGAGTGTGTGTGTGTTTATCACTTTGTGGGGACCAAAAAGGATAGTAAAACCCGAAATGTTTTGACCTTGTGGGGACATTTTGTCGGTCCCATGAGGAAAACAGCTTATAAATCATACTAAATTATGTTTTTTGAAAATGTAAAAATACAGAACTTTTTCTGTGAGGGTTAAAGGTGTAAGGGTAGGGTTAGGGAATATAATATATAGTTTGTACAATATAAAAACCATGATGTCTATGGAAAGTCCCCATAAAACATGGAAACACAGCGTGTGTGTGTTTGGCTAATGTTGATGTGTTTTAAAACAGCTTGTAATGTGTGAACATTGTTTTATTTCTTGAATAATCGTTTTTTTTTTTTTTTTTATTAGGGTGTAGGCCTAGCTTATATTTTGTTTGTCTTAGATTCAGTATTTATATATTTTTGACAGTTTGAATTTATATACTGTCAAAAACATCGTGAAACCATAGTAATTCGGATAAGAGATACATTTAGTATTGTTGCTTTCTAGATATTGTTATATATTTTTTTATGTGAGGATCTCTGAATGAAATACAGTTTAAGCTGAGTACGAAATTAACCGTTATGTTCGTTCGCCTCATCGTGGACGTTTAAAAAACTGCAACTTACTTGTTGGACCTCTCACATCTGTTGCATTTTGCTGTCCAAATTTCCCTGTTTTTATAAAGAATGTTTTGGAGTGGATTAAAACTTGCTTGAACTAGAATGTAAACACATCTGGAATTATCAAAATGACAGTTATCATGGTAAACAAAGACAAGGAGTATATTATAAATTGCATAACTATATTGGCTAAATTCTTTGCACACACACAGCTATTTATTTATTTATTTTTAGAATAGCACTAAACTGTTTAGTTCATTAGAAAGCATTGGAATGACATAACTTTGGTTTATAAATAATAATAATAATAAACCAATTTATTTACATATGCATATATTTTACGTTATCATTGATGTCTGTTCTGCTTAGTTGAAATGTTTGTCGTAATGTTTTGGTGCATTGTTTAATAGATATTTGAAATACAGTATTTGCAATATACTGTATATAAACAGTGTAATGTACACTGACACACACACACACACACACACACACACACACACACACACACACACACACACACTGCTAAGCCATTTAAACCACTGACATGTGAAGTGAATAACATTTATTAACTCGTTACAATGGCACTTGTCAAGGAGTGGGATATATTATCTGACTGGGTCAGAGCCTCTCCAAAACGGCAAGTCTTGTGGGGTGTTCCCGGTATGCAGTGCTCTAAGGAAGGACAACCGGTGAACCGACGACAGGGTCATGGGCACCCAAGGCTCATTGATGCGCATGGTGAGCGAAGGCTAGCCCGCCTGGACCGATCCAACAAAAAAGCTACTGAAGCACAAATTGCTGAAAAATTTAATGCTGGCAAAGATAGAAAGGTGTCAGAACACATATTGCATCACAGTTTGCTGCGTATGGGACTGTGTAGCTGCAGATATATATATTTGCATCATCCCATACATTGCCACCCACTGGCCAGCCGTTGTAAGTGCAGCAACATTTTCTCATAAACAAGATGAACTACGGAGTGCCAAAAACGCCGGCTAACGCAGGGATATTTTACCAATCCTTCTATAGAAGGAGACCCTCGCAGGTAAATCAAATTTGGTAACATAAAGTAACTACTAATAAGTAATACAGTAGTTAAAGTATTGCATTTATTTTGGGAGGAAATTACAATTAATAATATGTCCACTAAATTGGACATCATGCATTGCTGGCTATATGTTAACTACAATTCATTCTATTACTGCGACTGAGTTGTTCTTGAAAAGACTTCATCTGCAGTAACTTTTTTTGGGCTGTAATCAATTGATTTATAATTTTAGAATGTAATTTGCAGTTTATGTGTCAAAAACAACATTTTGTGCAGATTAGTTCCATTATGTGAGTAACAGTTAATGTCTTTTATATTTTGTAGATCTCAAGTGCAGTTCGAGATAGAAAGGCCTACAAGATAGTGGAGCAATTACCATAATTTCCTCCCAAAATTACTCCTTAGTAGTTACATTATGTTAATGTAATTGATGCAGAATGTGTTTGCGTTGCATTGAGCATTATAAGAAGATGTTAAAATATGTGACACATTAGCTTTAACAGCATAATATATAATTTTGTTCATTGGTTTGCCAAGTCAGTTTCTTATTTCTTCACAACCCAAATGCATGCTGTCCACATACAAAACTCTTTGAAAAATGTGTGTATTAAAAAAATTATGTATTTTATTTTTATATATATATGCCTAAAGATGATTAAAAACAATTGGGAAAAACAAATCCTGACTAAGGTTGTCATAATTAATGCATGAAAGGGATATATATATATATATATATATATATATATATATATATATATATATATATATATATATATATATAAAATATATATATACCACACATGGGCATGTATACACTCACCAGCCACTTTATTTTTTGTGAAACAAATAATTAGTTATATTCTAGATTTTCCCTGATTTGTTGCATCATCTCTTTATGTATGAGAGTATATATTTTAGATATGTTATTTCTAATTGTCTTGAAAATGCTTGAAAACTCTGATTATTTACTCATCCCCATGCCGTCCCAGATGTGCATGTCTTTCTTCTGCTGAATACAAATGAAGATTTTTAGAGGAATATAATAGCTCTGCTGGTTCTCACAATGCAAATGAATGGTGGCCAGAAATCAGAAGGTCCAAAAAGTACATAAAGGCAGCATTGAAGTAATTCATAAGACTCCTGTGGTTAAATCTACATCTTCTGAAGTTATCTTAGGTGTGGGTGAGAAAAAGATTAATATTTAATTAATATTAATGTTTAAGTCATTTTTGTTTAAATTTTTTTGCTATAAATCTCTAAATTTTACCAGCCCCAACCAGTTTGTGTTCAGCAGAAGAAAGTCATACACATCCGGGATGGCATGATGGTGAGTAAATGATCCGAGAATAATTTATTTTTGGGTAAACCATCCCTTTAAGCGTTAATATTACACTACTAGTTATAGTAGTAGTGTTCTGGCACAATTAATATTATCCTTGCAACTTATGCCATTATTTACAGTGAGGAAACACACTCCTTCAGTCAGAAACTAACATTTTCACACATTAAGACAATCTATTTGGCAGTTAACATACGAAAAAGGACTTCAACACACCCTAAAATACATTAATGACGAAAAAGAACTGATTTATTGTAATAATGATGACGATGTTTATTGATTTCATCCAGTGGTGTGGTCAGATCACCATGACAGCGGATTAACTGATGCAAACAGGCCCCAAAAGCCTTCACTCAACAATTTCAAAACGAGTACAAAACAGATATTTTGTTATTCTCTCTGGATTTGTTTTGCCATTCGAGCCATTAATCTTCCACAAATTATTTAGCAATCTTACACACAACATTTAGTAGTGTTTCTTGGTAATTTCTGAATTTTTCAAATTAACACTAAAAATTAATGAAAAAGAATGTACTAGCAACATTAATAGTAACAATTCATTTATCACAAGTAATACACCTGTTTACAAAAATATCAAATATTACTGAGCAGTTTAAACACTTTAAACCTCATGAGTACAAATATATCGCTTTAAATTTGACTGTAAGATTTTTGTCAATATTCATTCATAATGGCAAATAATAAAACATTGAAAACTATTAAGGGCTTTAATACAGCACAGATGCTTTCCCATGTGTATATTGAATGTTTAAATTTAAAAACCATAAATCAACTTTTTATTGGTTGATATTGTTTAAAAAATATGTAAACATCAAAACATTAGCTGTAGCACTGTATTAGCTGGTATGTTCTCATTAAACACTTAATGAGGCCGGGAATGAGGCCGATCAGCTGGTTGCATATGAGATCTTTCAGTCTCTCTTCACATCCTGCCTGTTGACACCTGCCATTCTCTGTTGATCCATCCAGAGCTTGTATTTTGACTGGGATTTGCGGTATACGAAACGGGCAATGTCAGCCATAAACACCCAGGATAGGATGTACATGGCCACACCACCACATTTAATGATGAACTTGGGTCTCGGAGAGATCAGCTCACAGTACAACATGCTGCCACCAACAAATATCCGCATGAACACAAACAACAGCACAAACAGAACATCCACCACATCTCCAAGGAAGCTGTCATAGCGGCCAGAGTGTTTCAAGAACCAACGAGTCTGGAGGAGGGGGTTAGTGATCTCACTACCAAACAGCACTGCGCAGGACTCGATACCCGACTCGCCCAGCCATAGTGTTAGCATTATACCCAAGATGCTCATGGTGTGATGGGCAAGCATCACCAGGCCTTCTGTACGGAAGTACACACACCAGACCATGTCAAAGATGAAGTAACCGAGACTGACCACCATGGCAGTGATCTGCATGGGTGTGTTCTTTGTACCTGCAAATGATGTACATACAGTGAACAAACACTTTAAAGGGATAGTTCACTCAAAAGTGAAACTTCTGTCATCACTTCCTAACCCTTGTGTTGTTCCAAACCCATATGACTTTCTACTTTGGAACACAAAAATACATGTTAGGCAGTATGCTAGTCACCATCAGTGTTAATTTTCACACAGTTGAGTCATAACTTCTGTCTTTTGGTGAAAACATCCTTTCAATTTATTCAATATATCATCGTATCATTTTCTTTGATGTACAAAATCCTAAAAATATTTATCAAACTGTAGCAGACCAAACTTTAACAAAATCTTGAAATATTTTTTAAAGATTTATAAACTAAGTCACCATTCACTTTCACTGCACCATTTTTCCCTTACAGTAAAAGTACATAGTGACAAAGGTTGTCATGCTGCCTAACATATCCTTTTGTGTTCCACAGAAGAAAGAAAGTCATATGGGTTTGGAACAACATAAAGTTGATGAAATGAGGACAGGAGTTTAACATTTTGGGTGAACTCTTTAACATTCAACATACATGTTATTCATTATGCATAATAATTTTTTTTAAAACTCTTGCCTGGGTAGGTGAATGCCCATGGTCCATCTATGTATCCAATATAAGCAGTTATACAGACTGCAAGGATGCCATGGAATAGTGTAACTAGACGACAGTTCCATTCATAGCTGCAAGAGCCATTAGTGTAACACAGCAAAGCATACAGAGCGACCCACCCAGCTAAGCACGCTCCGACTGCCAACACCAACGGTGACATCTTTATTCTGTAAACCTAATAAAACACAATCAGTTGTCAATGTAGATAACACTTCACCAATTTAGAAATACTACAGCAGTCATACATAACAGTACTCACCACAACACTTTAGCAACTGTGTTTCAAAATTGTACTTTTGCAAGAACTAAAATTGCTTTCCTTTGATTCTGTTTAAGAATAACCACTAAAACCACTCAAGTGTGTCTGGAGGGGTAGCAATGGATTTCACATTAACAGTTGAGAAATATTAGAGTCAGGGTGTGTCAAAACTAGACCAAAAGTTACTGTGGCAACCTTATCCACAGCTCTTATTCCTAAATGCAAACACATATTGTCACCCTCACGCATGGACCATTTGAACTAACCATGTCAATATTAGGCTATTTTATCAATCCTCGGGTAACTGATGTGGTATTGTGAAAGAGTGAAGCAGGAATAATTCATAAAAATTAAGTAATTTTCAAATGTAACTTTAAGTAGTGACATCAGTGTCCTAAATAAATAATTCTAGTATAATTATACTTGATAATTATACTGGCAGTTTGACCTCATAATAACTGAGACACTACAATGAATTAGGGCTGCCCCCAAATAGTTAACCAAATGTTAGTCAATGAGAAGAATCTTGGTCAACCAAGTTTTGATTGGTTGGTCGCAGAAAACAAAATAACTCCACAGGAATCCGACAAAAACGCTGGTTGGACGCTAGGTGGTACTATGGGGTAATTTTTGTTAAGCAGGGTTAGGCCTACACAATAAAGCAACACACCTTGATTTCAAACTTTGAACTTTATGTGTGTTGTTCAGTTTAAATTTGTTTTGTTCCCTCCTTCACGACACACAACACATTGCAATATCCAATTACATTGGCTACCCCCTATTCTTGCTTTAGTGATTTTGCTGTAAATGACCTCAGACATCTCAGTTCAGGAGGTGCTTTGAGTTCAGTTCGCTTTATTTCCACAGAGCAGTTCATTGTGAACGCATCTCTGCTGCCTATAGCCTACATCTGTGATTAAAACTAATCTAAAACACATTCACCTCAAACCATGATTTATATTTCAGTGATTATTATCATCAATATAATTTTATTTTTGCATTTATAATTGTTTTTCTGTCTTTATTTGTGTACGTAATTTTCCACCTGCAAGTTTAGACGGATACTTGCCTGACAGTTAATGGAAAGGTGGTTCCTTATATATATATATATATATTTTTTTTTTTTGATCACTTCATTAATTTAATTGCTTTTTTGTTTTCGTTTGGCATGCAGTTTGAATTTAAAAATGTATTTGATTTAAGTTTTTCATTTTTTAAATAAATGAACTTAATTTTCAATGCACTCATATACGATACTGATACGATACAAAAAAACATTCAGAAGACAGAAACAAAGAAAGTGTGAGAACATTTTACATGCGTGTGTTCCACGAGACTGCACGCCTCCGTACAAACGCGTGTCAGACATGCGCATAGATGGTTTTCTGTCATCTGTTCTTAATATAATAAAGCGTTTCTTCAAGCGCGTGTCAATTAATTTGATAATAATAATAGCCTAATAATAATAATGTAATACATTAATAGGAAAACGAACCAAATATCGTTTTGATATGGTCAAAGGCATAGGCTATTGGCGATCACTCTGACCATCGTCGATCTCAGAGATCATCGTCTGTCGGCACAACACTAATGTGCATTTCTCTCTATAAATTTACAAAATGTTCAGACAGTCTCCTTGCTGGTTTTTCCGACACATTCGGTATCATTACCGCTGTTGCGGGTGTCGCTGCGGCTCGCTTCGTGCATGCGCTTGTAAAATTGATATAGTATTACGGTTTAGTATTTCTCTGTAATGTAGAACAGTATTAGTAATGTTACTTAAGTAATTAAATGAATATCATAAATGTGCGACAACTAGTCGACTAACGGCTTAAACTAACGACTACTAGTCGACTAATGGCTTAAACTAACGACAACTAGCCGACTAATGGCTTAAACTAACGACAACTAGACGACTAATGGCTTAAACTATCGACAACTAGATCGACTAATGGCTTAAACTAACGACAACTAGTGGACTAATGGCTTAAACTAACGACAACTAGTCGACTAATGGCTTAAACTAACGACTACTAGTCGACTAATGGCTTAAACTAACGACAACTAGACGACTAATGGCTTAAACTAACGACAACTAGTCAACTAATGGCTTAAACTAACGACTACTAGCCGACTAATGGCTTAAACTAACGACAACTAGTCGACTAATGGCTTAAACTAACGACTACTAGTCGACTAATGGCTTAAACTAACGACAACTATACGACTAATGGCTTAAACTAACGACAACTAGTCGACTAATGGCTTAAACTAACGACTACTAGCCGACTAATGGCTTAAACTAACGACAACTAGACGACTAATGGCTTAAACTAACGACAACGAGTCGACTAATGGCTTAAACTAACGACTACTAGTCGACTAGTAAAATCTTTGGTTGGGGGCAGCCCTACCGTGAATATCTGTAATGATGAGTAAAAACAGCGAGGTAAATTACAAATATAAAGTTACACACAAATATAATGAAGCTACACTAACACAATTCAGAACCGTGCACTGACGGAAACTCTCTTAAGTAGCATCCTGGCGCGTTTATGTTAAGTGCAGTTTTAGGGAAACGTACTCAAAAAAGAAACAGAGGAAAAAAAGGGAGTATAAAACAGATGGAATAAACAGGATACAGACCTCAACTAATCTGGTTGAAGATTAGGCTCATCTTAATATCACACGTCATTAAACTAATACAAGCAGGCTAAATCTACTATCCGCGAAACATAAAAGCATCCCCATTGAAATGTTCACCTCAATAACATGTTCATAGGCCGAACAGTTATTCAGTGCTCAGCATGGATGCTCTTGTCCTCCGTGACTCCAGTCTCAGCAGCCTCTCATCATGCGCATCATGTGCAGAAGACCAGCAGCGGACCTCGCGTGAGGCCTTGAGGGATCTCGGTGTTCGGCTCCGGCATCGTCTTGGAGATGTGACGCAAATCACCACACAAACAAAAGCCACATTTCAGCCGCTCGCTCAGTCCTTCAGTTACTGCTCAACAGTGAGGATGACAACAAAGAGAAAGACAAATTCTGACAGGATGGCGACATCTGCTGGTACGGACCGCAAAAGAAAGGCTTCTCTTTACAATGACAATGGTTACCATAGCAACTACCGCCAAATTACAAGCGTTACTGCAGTAATGGTTACAATCGTAAAATCCTAATATATTAAAATGGGACCTCCTTCAAACAATGTAAGATGCTTTCAAAAAAGAGAAGCTTCCCTAACAGCAGATTACAATAGTTACCATAGTAACCGCCAAAAATATAACAGTACACTGGTGGGAAAGATTGTGTGTTGGATTTACTTAAAATATATATATATATATATATATATATATATATATATATATATATATATATATATATATATATTCATGCTTTTTACGTAAATTTAACTTAAGGTTATTTTATATAAGCACAACTAGAAAACCTTAGTTAGATCTACACAAATGTATCAGTTCATTCAACTTTATTTACTTGTCATACAATGTCACACAAATAAGTTTTAGCAACTAATAGCACATTGTTTTAAATGAACATTTGTATCACTGTTTCTACTCAATTTACTTGACTCAGAGAGAAAAAAAAACTGAGGTCAGGCATTAAACATGATTCCCAAACCAAATGCATTGCTACACATCAACTACACATATTCACAAGCGCAAGGAAAAATGACCACTAACTGAACACTAATCAGCCTTATGGTGGCTTTTCACTAAATGTCTATCTACAGTAAAACAACATCAGTAATACTAAAAATAGCTAAAATCTCTATGAATGCTTAATAACAGCTAATGCCCCAATAAGTTCCTTATGACCAAACAAACATGCTTAAATGATTCAAGCGCTAGGGTTTTTAGGTGGGTATGGGTATTCCCCTCATCCTTAAATGTGTAGATTTATAAGCAAAATAAGTCATGATTATTAATTTATTTTATGTAACAAGTTCTCTTTAAAAATTATATTTTGTGCTGTACACATTTGTAAAAAATTAAGTAAAGCTAAAAAATGTATAAATATTTAAATTTATGAGTAGAAGTATTTATTATTAGATATTATGGTTGAGCCAACATTTTTTTTTTCGAGTGTACAGTTATTGGAACTAATATAAAATGTAATCTGTTAATTAGATTCTAATAGTGCTGTGGAAAAGTATTTGCCCCCATCCTGATTTCTTCTGTTTTTGTGTATTTTCCATAATAAATTGTTTTAGATCTTCAAAATATATATCATAACAAAGGCAAAATGAGAAAACACAAAATACAGCTTTCAATAATTTTTTTTTAAGTGAAGCAAAAATGTTATCCAACACCTATATCACCCATGTGAAAAACGAACTGCCCCCTTAAACTTAATAGCTGGTTGTGCCAACTTTAGCAGCAACAACTGTAATCAAACACTTCTGATAACTGGAGATCAGTCACAATGCTGTGGCGGAAATTTGGCCTCTTCTTTGCAGAACTGCTTTAGTTCAGCCACATTTGAAATTTAATTTAATTGAGATTAATCCAGTTGGGCTTGAGGGACTGATGACTGGGCGTTCTCCTTTAGGATTTTCTGTTAAGAGAGCAGAATTCATGTTTCCCTCAATTATTGCAAGTTGCCCTGGCACTGAAGCAGCAAAGCATCCCCACACCTTCACACTACCACCACCATGCTTGACCGTAGGTATGATGTTTTTTGTGGAATTCGGTGTTTGATTTCATCAGATGTAATGGGACACTTTCAAAACATCAGTCCACAGAACATAATCCCAAAAACTTTGAGGATCATCAAGGTGTGTTTTGGCAAAATTCAGACAAGCCTTAATGTTGTTCTGGGTTAGCAGTGGTTTTCGCCTCGACACTCTTCCATGGCTGTCATTTTTGGCCAGTGTTGTTCTGACAGTGGAGTCAAAACAGTGACCTTTATTGATGCAAGAGAGGCTTGCAGTTCCTTGGATGTTGTTGTTGCTTTTTTGTTACTTTCTAGACTAGTCGTCGCTGTGCTCTTGGAGGAATTTTGGAAGGTTGGCCACTTCTGAAAAGACTCACTGTGCCAAGTTTTCTCCATTTGGAGATAATGGCTCTCACTGTACTGTTCCTTGGAGTCCCAGAGCCTTTGAAATAGAGACCGTTTTAGCCAACTTTATGCTGCTGAAAAAGTTATATTTAGGTCTTGATTTGATTGAACAGGTCTGGCTGTAATCAGGCCTGGGTGTGTCTAGTTCAGCTGAACCCCATTATGAATACAGTTTCATAGATTAGGGGATTTAGTAATTAAGGGGCAAATACTTTTTCTCACAGGCCCAGTTGGTATTGGATACATATTTTGCTTCAATAAATACAATTTTCATTTTAAAACTATATTTTGTGTTTACTCAGATTGCCTATGTTTTATGTTAGATTTAGTTTTAATTTATTTTGACTAAGTATGAGATATACAGAAAAAAACTGAAGGAATCAGGATGGGGCAAATACTTTCCCACTGCACTGTATATTCTGTTAGATGGAATCTTATTTATTAATAGGCCTATAGGACCTTTTCATGGCTTACCAGTTTTATTGTAAAAACATTACAGAATTATTATTATTTGGATTTCATTGAAGACTTTAAACCCAAAAATAGGTGTCCTTTTTTTTTTAATTTGTCAGTGAAAAAATAAAAAAGTGGATATTTGGATAACGCTCCAGATTGTTTTATTAAAAACACAATAATTTTGCATCATATAATTCTTATCAATATTATAAAATGTTATATTATATCATGCTTAAAAAATTTTTGACTAAAGAAAATAATTTACACATACTTTGAAGACAGATTCAGGTATTGAAATCTGATTATATATTTGTTGTAAATGACATTAAAATTATTATTATTGCCAACGTGTTGAAACACTCATTCTTTGAAAACAAAAATACTTTTGCTTTTATAGCAGTAAAAAAGACAGGTTATTACACTTTACTGAAGGAGCTTTTATTTAAAATTACTTCATCTTATGCTCATATTCATTTTAATAGGAAAATAGTTTCATACTTTATTTATAACAGTTTTATCCTTAGAAAGATTCAGTAAACACTGCATAACCAAAGGCACTTATATTCCAGACAATTGCTGTTGGTTGGGGTGGTTTCAGTTGAGAGGTTAGGGGGAGGTGTAATTTCAAACAACACTTTAACTTAATATAACACTTGAAACAAAAATTAAATAAATCAGTTAGATCATTTTAGTACCATGAACTACAACCATGTAAAATGGGGTATGTTAAATGTGAACATTCTTGTAGTGACAGATGCAAGTCATGTTGAAGGTAAAAGTAGAGAACAGTTGAAAATTATAAACACAGTTTCTAGTCATGATAATGCTCAGTCACTTAATTTGGTCCTGTTTAATGGAAGCAATTTCTGAAGCTGAGAAATCATTAAAGACATTTAATACCACACAAAATGAGAGTTCCTGCACACGCACGCACAGCAAAAGTCTTAGGCACATAAGATGTTTCATCACAAAAGTATTTGTCTTAAGACGGTAATATATATCTTCAGCTTTAGTGTGAAATATAAATGTTAGGCTCCCAAACATTATTTTGCAAATAGAAAAGATTAGAAGAACAGGGAGCCCTGCAACAGATGTCATGGCCCCCACAATAGTGGTCACACTGAATATTGATTTAGCTATTATGTTTACCAGACTTTGTATGACAATAAGTGATAAATGAAAACTATGTCATTATTTTTGAAGACATCCTCACTATGCAAAATGTTTCACAACTGGCGCGCGTGCACACACACACACACACACACACACACACACACACACACACACACACACACACACACACACACACACACACACACACACACACACACACACACACACACACACACACACACAGCCTGAGTGACAGTAGTGTTGCATAACCAGAAGATGGCAATGTTGGGTGCACAACAGCAAAGATCTAGGCAGGAATTTTGTCATTAGAGGATATCTATTCTCCTGTGTAAATTTCTTTATATTTTCTCATCTCTTTATCTATAACACATTTTCTTTTTTCCTGTCTAGTTCCTTTTCCTAACTTTGCTATTTCCAACTGTAGTGTACAATGCTACTTATCCATACTGTACCTCAAACTGTGAACCTTTTTTAAACAATGACAAATTACAAAACAGAGCTCATGTTAATTACACTGGTTCTTAAATTATACTGTTATGATATCACATGGTGGAGGCACAATTACAAGTCCGTCCAAAAATGAACACTCATACAAACACGTGCACAGTCGTAAGAATCTCAAAATGTTGCCAGCATTAAGACTTGAGATTAAATAATTCACATGACTGAATCTTGAAATCTGTACATGCACAAATCAAAGCATGTGCCCACAATAAACTTAATACAGTGCCCTGAATCTAGCACAGTCAGAACATACTATCAGCATACAAGGGAATGAGCATGGAAACAAAAATATACAATAAAAGGTATTTTATCTGAACATATGCTCTGTGCTTAAGTGTCAATCATTTCCCATTGCAAAATAAATAATACCAGTTACTGAATGGAAAAATAAGAAAATTGGCACCCCGACATGATCTAGGTAATTTTCAAGATTGCATCTTGTTATATACTGACTAATTCACAGGTTGCTCATACTAAACTCACTTGGGTCTGCATTTCAAGAATTACTTTTTCTTTTTATACTTGTTCCACTGTGTTGGTAAGAACAAGAATATCTTTAAACACTACCGACAAGCTTAGATGTCAAGGCGATCAAAAGACGTACTGCCATACTGACAGTTCCCAATAGTCAAACGACCTGGTAAACTATTCAATATATACAGTGGGTACGGAAAGTATTCAGACCCCCTTACATTTTTCACTCTTTGTTATATTGCAGCCATTTGCTAAAATCATTTAAGTTCATTTTTTTTCCTCATTATTGTACACACAGCACCCCATATTGACAGAAAAACACAGAATTGTTGACATTTTTGCACAAAAGAAAAACTGAAATATCACATGGTCCTAAGTATTCAGACCCTTTGCTGTGACACTCATATATTTAACTCAGGTGCTGTCAATTTCTTCTGATCATCCTTGAGATGGTTCTACACCTTCAATTGAGTCCAGCTGTGTTTGATTATACTGACTGGACTTGATTAGGAAAGCCACACACCTGTCTATATAAGACCTTACAGCTCACAGTGCATGTCAGAGCAAATGAGAATCATGAGGTCAAAGGAACTGCCTGAAGAGCTCAGAGACAGAATTGTGGCAAGGCACAGATCTGGCCAAGGTTACAAAAATTTCTGCTGCCCTTAAGGTTCATAAGAGCACAGTGGCCTCCATAATCCTTAAATGGAAGACGTTTGGGATGACCAAACTCTTCCTAGAGCTGGCCGTCCGGCCAAACTAAGCTATCGGGGGAGAAGAGCCTTGGTGAGAGAGGTAAAGAAGAACCCAAAGATCACTGTGGATGAACTCCAGAGATGCAGTCGGGAGATGGGAGAAAGTTGTAGTAAGTCAACCATCACTGCAGCCATCCACCAGTCGAGGCTTTATGGCAGAGTGGCCCGACGGAAGCCTCTCCTCAGTGCAAGACACATGAAAGCCCGCATGGACTCCAAGATGGTGATAAATAAGATTCTCTGGTCTGATGAGACCAAGATAGAACTTTTTGGCCTTAATTCGAAGTGGTATGTGTGGAGAAAACCAGGCACTGCACCTGTCCAATAGTCTCAACAGTGAAGCATGGTGGTGACAGCATCATAATGTGGGGGTGTTTTTCAGCTGCAGGGACAGGACGACTGGTTGCAATCGAGGGAAAAGATGAATGCGGCCAAGTACAGGGATATCCTGGACGAAAACCTTCTCCAGAGTGCTCTGGACCTCAGACTGGGCCGAAGGTTCACCTTCCAACAAGACAATGACCCTAAGCACACCGCTAAAATAACGAAGGAGTGGCTTCACAACAACTCCGTGACTGTTCTTGAATGGCCCAGCCAGAGCCCTGACTTAAACCCAATTGAGCATCTCTGGAGAGACCTGAAAATGGCTGTCCACCAACATTTATCATCCAACCTGACAGAACTGGAGAGGATCTGCAAGGAGGAATGGCAGAGGATACCCAAATCCAGATGTGAAAAACTTGTTGCATCTTTTCCAAAAAGACTCATGGCTGTATTAGATCAAAAGGGTGCTTCTACTAAATACTGAACAAAGGGTCTGAATACTTAGGACCATGTGATATTTCAGTTTTTCTTTTTTAATAAATGTGAAAAAATGTCAACAATTCTGTGTTTTTCTGTCAATATGGGGTGCTGTGTGTACAATAATGAGGAAAAAAAATTAACTTAAAGGATTTTAGCAAATGGCTGCAATATAACAAAGATTGAAAAATTTAAGGGGGTCTGAATACGTTCCGTACCCACTGTATATAAAAGATCACCGTGCTGCTCTAATGCTGTAATGACATCTCTGCTGTTAATCACGGTTCTGTCCATCCTCTTTCCACCCATCTATTTGGAAAAGCCAAACATAATTTCAGTGTCACACTCCTCTGTGTAGAAACTCGACTTGTCGGAAGGCTTGGAGGTGAACAATCTAAGTAACTAATGTGTAAAGGTCACATTAAATAAATTCTTCTACAAGCGTAGTCTTAAAAAGATCCAGGCATGTTGCTCTAGGTCTCTTCCTCCCATAGGCACAGTTGTTTGTGGGGTACATAGTACGTAAACTGGTAGCCCTTGCTGCAGCTTTTAATGCCACATTTATAGGGGCTTCCCCGACCAGAGACATCCCTGTTCCGACAGTATTTGAGCAGGCAGGGGTACCACTCCAGTCTGAGGTTGTAGCTACAGGAGCAAGGCTGCCACAGGTCCTTCACAGTCCCACAGCTCTGCAGGCCTGGCAACTCCACTGGTTGGGGCTCAAACATGGAGCTCTCCATGCCTGCACAGAGAAGAATCGAAAAATGATATGCTGTAGTTAACGATCATTATGCTTAAAGCTATGTTGGTCAGTCAAGCATTACAAATGCAGATGTGTTTCATTTGCAACACTAATGCAACATCTGTACAAGGTTGGAAAACATTCAATTAGCTTTTCAGATGGAGATACAGATGGAATGGATATTACTCCCCAAATTTCCACATTCAACCCTAACCCTAAGTGTTACAGAAGTCTTTTAGATCAAACAGTTAGATTTTATTTTAGCCATACCTCTAATGATAGTTAAAGATGATATTTCAGGTAGAGAAATGATCAAGCTAACTCAATCCTTAAAATGGGAATTACTATGTCATTAATATATTTAAGCCTGTCAGGTTTGGTAGGAAGTAAATAAGGGACGCTGTAAGCATGCTTGCCTCTGTCCAGCCAGTGTTTGACATCAGCCTCGCGCGTGTACACGGCCTCGCGGGCGACGCTGCACATGTTGTGGATGTGGGCGCTGAGCTGCCATGTCCGTGTCAAGTTGACCGCTATGTTCATGCTCAGCATCTCCGTGCTTTTTTTCTCTTCTGCTGTGCGGATGGCTTGGGGATTTTTCTGCAAGGTGAGTTGGATAAAAAAAAAGGAAGCTTTTAGTTTTAGTAGCAGCATTGTTCTTTGAAGCAGGATGTTTTCAGTCTTTTGTCACACCTTTCATTCATATTCACACATTCAAGACCTTGCCTGCTCTCCCAGGACTGATCATCAAATGCCTTTACAGCCTTGTTCCTCCGAGATCTCCCTTTAAAAACTAAAAATCATACCCTACGCAACACTTAGCTAAAAATGGCGTTAACCCATGATTTCAACTCCTACCAACATCTACACCACTCCTCGACACTTCTGAGCCTCACACCCAGCATTTGCTAACTTTTCTGCATGCCATTCCGTCTCGCACGCAGTCAAGTGCTCCGACATTAAAATTATACTCTTTTGACTGCAAGCTCAATGAATGCTTTAAAAGCATGTGCACTATGATTGCTTTGTATACTCGTTAATACAGTCAACAGCAGGCCCATGTGTGAACAATGCACAAAGATGGAGACTTTATACGTGTCTAGAACTAAGCTGCACACAGACGGTGCATACTGTGCTGATGGTCACTTTGTGCATGTAGCAAACCAAAGTATATTTTGGCCTTCACTCACAACCTTTCCACATTAATGAGTAGTACAAGACGGAATCTGCTTGCACAAAAATCCAAAGAAATGTCTGCAGATAAAAAAAAAAAAAAAAAAAAGGTCTGCAGATTTCCACAGAATTGCGAAATCTGTTTTACATAAAATTTCTACATATCCCCAACCATTTGCATGTTTGTTTATTAAATATTTTGGCAAATTTGATGATGCCTTTAGCTACCAATAAGAGTTTAGTACTGTCAGCTCCATTTAACCAAAGTTCCTTTCATTCAGTCAGTCCACTTGGTGGCCATCTTGGGAATGCTCCTGGCCAGCTCTTTTCTATGGATACAAGCGACATACATGTACAGCTCCTATCAACTTCAATGGGGAAAGATTAAAATCCCCAATATGGTTTGTCACGATTATGCTGAAATAAAAAATAAAAAAATCTGACAACAATTGTCTAATTAATTGTGCTTCTTTAGCTCAGAATACTGAAGGAGAAAAAAAAGCAACTTCCAGGCTGGTCCAGCTAATGCACACTCACATTTTTTATTTAACTGACATAGGGTTGAAATGATTAGTCAACGTTTTTGACAACAAAGAAATTTCTAAAATGATTTTGTTGTTGAATAGTCGTTTGATCTCACTTAACATAACATGGCACCATATGAGGCACTAATGATGGCGCGTGAGAGGAGCAAACCCAAGAGAGGAAGAATACTCAGCTCACAATCCAGATGCAATCCAAACTTTCCAAACAGCTTCAAGTGATGTAGATCACAAAGTATGAGGGAATTATAATACAAAATAAGTAAATACCGAGGCATTGTCGTCGTGAAATAAAGCAGAGATGGAGATGGAATTCCGCTGAAAAAAAACTTGCATGTCAGAGCGTAAAAAAACGAAACACCCCGGCGTTATTTCTTTAATGTATCATTTGTGGGTCATGTAAATATGCAAAAACTCTAAAACTGGCATTTCTCTGTACGGTCAGTGCCACTTCTATGAGTCGCATGAAAGAGACTCAATCTAAGGGGGAGAGATTGAAACTGCACCCGGCTGATGCATACTCTGGTGCAGGGATGCCCGTCTCACGCAAGAGGGTTTGCTGTACCTAGATTATAGTGTGATGGCTCACGGCGTATTGCATCATAATAGGTCACTGCGTGTTTCTTATCATAAAGAAAATCAATAATACACAGCTCAGTTATGAAGAGAGTTTCTTTGTAGTGAGTTAAAGATGGATTAAAGTGAACAAAGGTAAGAGGGTATTCTTAACCAATACACTGCAACAGAATATGTTTTTGATTTGTGTTTTTTGGCTTGTTTTCCAATATAAATATCTAAAACTCCTTTAAAACAACTTACATTAACTTTAGGATCTATACTGCAGAAGAAATTGTTATCGGAGAATGTTGAAAATAATATTAAAAATACAAATATATTAAAATATCTAAAAATCCTTTAAAAATTATGCAAGTGCTTTTTATTGTCATTCAACCATATACAGTTAGTACAGTACACAGTGAAACGAGACCACGTTCCTCCAGGACCATGGTGCTACATAAAACAACATAAGACAAACACAGAACCACATGAGACTACACAGACAAAATAACATACCTATATAAAGTGCACTTGCAAACGTGTGAAAAAAGTACGGGACAGTACAATAAATTACTAAAAATTACCAGGACAATAGGCACAGTGAGAGACGGTGAGAGACAGTGAGATACGGTGAGATACAGTGCAACACCAACCAGTGAACAGTCGTGCAAAAAGATGACAGTTTCAAAAAATGCCAAATTTAAACATAACATACTATGAGATAGTGTTCTATGCACATAACAGTTATTGGAGGTAGCAGCCAGGTATAAAATGACAATAAATAAAGTGCAACTCAGGACACATGTTTGTGTGTGTGTGTGTGTGTGTGTGTGTGTGTGTGTCAGTCCAGTCAATGAGTCTGATGGCTTGGGGGGAAGAAGCTGTTACACAGTATGGCCGTGAGGGCCCGAATGCTTCGGTATCTCTTGCCAGACGGCAGGAGGGTGAAGAGTTTGTGTGAGGGGTGTGTGGGGTCTGCGTATGCAGTGTTTTTGATGGAGGGAAGAGAGACCCCGATGATCTTCTCAGCAGTCCTCACTATCCTCTGCAGGGCTTTGTGGTCCAAAACGGTGCAAGTCCCAAACCAGGCAGTGATGCAGATGCTCAGGATGCTCTCAATAGTCCCTCTATAGAATGTAGTGAGGATGGGGGTTGGGAGATGTGCTTTCCTCAGCCTTCAAAGAAAGTAGAGACGCTGCTGGGCTTTCTTGGTAATAGAGCTGGTGTTGAGGGACCAGGTGAGGTTCTCCACCAGGTGAACACCAAGGAATTTGGTGCTCTTGACAATCTCTACAGAGGAGCCGTCAATGTTCAGCGGAGAGCGGTCACCCTGTGCTCTCCTAAAATCAACAACCATCTCTTTTGTTTTGCCCACATTCAGAGACAGGTTGTTGGCTCTACACCAGTCCGTTAACCGCTGCACCTCCTCCCTGTATGCTGACTGGCGTCGTCTGTTGAACGGTTTGGACGATACGCGAACTGCAGTGGGTCTTGTGAGGGGGAAAGCTGGGTCTTAACGTGCCTCATGACGAGCCTCTCGAAGCACTTCGTGATGATGGGTGTGAATGCGACCGGATGGTAGTCGTTGAGGCAGGACAGGTGGCCTTGAAGCACGTTAGAATGCCGGCGCTGCTCAGAGAGATGTTGAAGATGTCGGTAAGAACATCTGCCAGCTGGTCTGCACATCCTCTGACCACTCTGCCAGGAATGTTGTCTGATCCAGCAGCCTTCCGTGGGTTGACTCTACATAGAGTTTTCCTCACATCAGCCATGGTAAGACAGAGCACCTGGTCGTTGGGAGGAGGGGTGGTCTTCCTCGCCACCACATCATTCTGTGCTTCAAACCTAGCGTAGAAGTCGTTCAGCGCATCTGGAAGGGAGGCATCTTTGTCACAGGCAACTGATGTTGTCCTGTAGTTGGTGATGGCCTGGATGCCCTGCCGCGTATCGCCGTTGTCCTGGAAGAGACTGTGGATTCTCCGGGCGTGTGCGCGCTTTGCCTCTCCTGGGACAGTTTTGCCCTCGCTGTTCTTTGGGCAGCCTTGTCACCTGCTCTGAAGGCGGTTCTCGAGTCCTCAGCAGCGCACGAACCTACGCAGTCATCCACGGCTTCTGGTTGGAGCGTGTGGTGATGGTCTTGGAGAAGGTGACATCATCAATGCACTTGCTGATGTAGCTGGTCACTGATGCTGTTTATTCCTCCAAGTTGATAGAGTCATCATATATTGCAGCTTTCCTGAACATGTGCCAGTCAGTACACTCAAAACAGTCCTGAAGAGCAGAGATGGCTCCTGCTGGCCAGGTTTTCACCTGCTTCTGGAGCGGTTTTGTGCGTCTGATGAGCGGTCTGTATGCTGGAATTAGCATAACAGAGATGTGGTCTGAGTAGCCGAGGTGGGGGCGGGGCTCCGCCCGGTACACGCCTGGGATGTTTGTGTAAACAAGATCAAGCGTTTTCGCCCCTCTCGTTGCAAAGTCCACATACTGATGGAATTTAGAGAGCACTGTCTTGAGATTTTCATGACTGAAATCTCCGGCGACAATAAACAGTCCATGAGGGTGAACGCTCTGCAGTTCGCTCAAAGCCCCATACAGTTCACAGAGTGCTTTGTTAGCGTTAGTGCTGGGGGGAATGTAAACTTCGGTTATAATAACAGTGGTGAATTCCCGTGGTAAATAAAAAGGTCTGCATCTAACAGTCACAAGCTCCACCAGCGATGAGCAGTAACTAGAGACTAGCATAGAGTTATTGCACCATTCCGCGTTGATGTAAACACACAAGCCGCCACCACCATGAGTCTTACCACAAAGAGCAGCATTTCTGTCGGCACAAAACGAGACGAGCCCGTCTAGCTGAATGGTGGCTTCCAGAACTCTGTCGCTGAGCCACGTCTCCTTGAAAAAGACGCGACATTATCTAAGCCCACGCTGCGTAGTCTGCTGGAGTTGGATGTAGTCCAGTTTATTGTCCAGGGAGCAAACATTTGAGAGCAGGATAGACGGGAGAGCCGGCCGGCTAGGGTTTGTTTTAAGCCTAGCATGGACCCCCGCCCTCTTGCTGTGCTTTCGCTTCCTCGCACACCGCTTACGATAGCCACGGATAAGTGCAATGGAATGTGGCAGCTCGGTAGAGAGAGAGCCACACACAGCTGCAGTGTGCGCGTTTGTGTTCTGTGTCCTTTTGTTTAAGTTTTCATTAAACCATTATTTTGATATTTCAAATCGGCTTTCCCATGAAGCTAGAAACCTTGTTACGGTCCTCTTTATTGTTAGTTAGCACGTTTAATGCAACCTTTTAACTCGAGGCACATGCTGAATATTCAGTTAAGAGCTAATGATTAATTGCATTAATCACCCCAAAAAGTAGAATAATCATTCTAATAATCATTAGATTAGTCGATTGTCAAAATGGTCGTTAGTTGCAGACCTAATCTGCCAGGTGATGCCCCTATCAAAAAGGTGATTGGCTCTTTTACCCATTCCGCTGGACTTCCTTTTCTATAATTCCAATTTCTCCCATTAATTTTCATACAAGTGGTCCATCTCAGCTAAACCGTTTCTGATTTAACTCATTTTACTATGTTTAAATCCCTTTCACAGAATTCTGCAGATCTTCCCACAAAATCTGCCGATTCCATCTGGGCCTGAATAACTCCTCCCAGGCCTGTCAGCAGCCTCTGAGGGGAACGGAGTGAAACAGACTGACCTGTCGGAGTTTGGCCATGGACTCGCTGGGGATGATCTCATTGTGGTTGAGGCGTGTGATGAAGCACAGCGCCTGGTACTGGTTCTGACCTCTCTCCAGCTCTCCCAGGATAAGCGCCCGAAAAATCTTCACATCCTGTGAAAAAGACATGTACATTTATGTATTTTTATCCAAAATTATTTAAAGTACATTAAAGGTATACATTTTATCAGTAGGCCTTTGTACGTTAACTGGGAGTAAAACCCATGACATTGGGGCTGCTAGCCTCATGCTCAACCAGTTAAGCTACAGGAATGCCATCCTAATTATACCACACCTTCATTATATAATTTACTTATAACTAAAAATACTAATATGTCTTGATGTTGGCTATGTGTGTGGCTTCAACAACCTCTGCATTTATTATTTTTACTAATTCAACTCTTGTTTTTTTTAGCTATTCTAATTTAGCCCCTGACCTTCATGCTTACAGTCAGATCCCCATCACAAGATTTGTATTGCATCTTATCCCAGAACAACAGAAAGTCACCATATATTTCAACACATCATTGGGTTGCTGTTAGCAACCAAACCAGAGCTCTGGCAGCACCTCTATGCCTATAAAGACTTCCATGTAAAGGCATTTAGGAAAACCCACAAGAGAAGAGCAAGGCCACAGACGTGTCAGCCCATTTATCAGCAACTCCTTGCTCTGGCATCCCTATGGCTCTGCCAGATGAACGAACGAAACAAACACACACACTTCTCCTTACTCTCTCCTCCTCTTAGTTATATATATATAAAACTCTTACACCAACCCCTATGCCTAAACCTAACCTACAAAAATAAACCATGGCTTTACTACAGTAACCATAGTATAAAAATGGTCATAGTCATGGTTACTACAATTTTACTATAGTAAAACTATGATTAATTTCTGTTAGGGCTTCACCCTAACCATAATCAAAGGCGCGATACAATTTAGAAATGACAATGTAGAAATGACAATGTAGAGCCGCAGAAAAAGCCATCCTCCCTGGGCCTCGGACCAGGATGGAAACATGTGCAAATGACAGACCTTGCCCCTTACCCGGATTAACCTATTTTTTTAACCCAGCAACACTGAGGAAATCAACCTTTTAGTTTTTATTTATTCTAAGTAGTAGTATTAAAGGAAATATTAAGAGTGGAGACATGAAACAGGATGGGCATAAGAGTGGGATAATAGGTGGACCTCAGGTCACTCACACACAAAAGTATATTCGTACCGTCATTACTCTCTGCACCAATACAAATGATGCATTTTGTCATAAATTTCTATGTGTGACACGGAGGAGGCCGTGGCCGGGCCGTGACAATGCACACCAGGTGCGGAATTGTCGTAATCAGCTGGGAGGGGGATAAAGATGAGCCGGGAGTACCAGTTCAAGTGAGAGAGAGAGACACACATACATGGCCGCAGAGTGTGTGAGTTTATGTTTCTTTAAGTTCTCTTATGTCATTAAAGTTATGTTAACTGTTCTGCTTGTTCCCTCCGCCTCCTTGCCCATCCTTTACCCAATTACATTGGTGCGTAAACCCAGGAATGAGGATGGATGCTCTACTGCATAGTCCTCACTGCTGCCATCCTGACAGGTGAGCATCCACAGCCATCTGCCTGGGGAAGGTGGAGTCGCTGCTGGTCACCGAGAGACGGAGGAACAGCTGCCATCCGCCAGAGGTTGGAGGAGTGGCTGAGGACCAGGCGACAGCGTGACCAGGGACCGGCAAGCCAGTTTTCTATCTCTCTCTCTCTCTCTGTTGCTCCACCTTGCTCTTTCCCTCTCCTCTTCTATTCCAGGGCTCCAGAAAGGCGGGGAAGACCTGATGGCAGGCACTGCCAGAAGGTCAACACCCCCCAGCCAGACTACAAAGGATGAAACTTTATGTTAAAAAGCTATTCCTCATTTCCTAAAAGGAAGAAAAACATAAAATCGAAATACCTCACAAGAATCAATACATGAAAAAAGCTGATCTTGAATTTCTTGAAATCTTGAGTGGGAAGCAGCAGGAACTTATTGAGGCGAAATTAAATTGATAGAGGAGGCAGACCTGGTGGAATTACGGCTCGGGTGACAGAACAATCAGCAAACACAAGAGGGAGGGATTGAGCAGGCAGCTGTTATTTTAAGCTGCGACACTATAAGGACCTCCCAGTCGGCAGACAGGCGGATTGGTTTAAGAAACGGAGAGAGAAGGGGGTGTTGGTGGGGGGAACTGCTCTAGGCACTCTGGTTAATTACAGGGAAGTTTTGACATCACTTCTTTGCAACCACCTTGCTGAAAGCAGGGATAAACCCAGGAGTGAAGCAAATGGATTACAATTCTCCCTGTGCAAGCTGACAATACACAGAAAATGCATTCACACCTGCTAACATGTGACAATCGCACCATAGTTTACAAAGGTTGAGCTGATATCGGTAGCTCAATCACTGATTTCCCTTTACAACCTGCCCTTTATCTTCAAAGGGCAGGTTGTAATTGCTTGACAATTTCCTCTTTCCTTATCTGGAGTGTGTAACTTTTTCATTTTACCACAATGCTGAGTGTCTCTGGGATCCTGTTACAATTGTCTGGTTGACCCCTTTCCATGTAGGAACATGTCTAAGACAGATTGGTGTGTAAACACTTAAATCAGGCAGCTCCGCAGTTAATCTCTCTGATTCTTCATTCTTTCAAAAATAGTAAACACAGGTTACAACATACCCACTGTGTTCCAAACCTTGAGCAGCTCCACCAAAATAGACCAAAAATGACCAGATTAGAGACTGGTCAAATTGTGGCGCCAAGAGACAGTATTGAAGAAATATATGCCATCTCTGAGAGCAATACAAACATTAGCTTCTGTTCCTGGTCTGGCATCCTGCACCGGGATCATGGTGTGTTTGTTTGGAATATGCTGACATCTCACTGGGTGCTACAGCAGCGGCACAAACCCAAAGCTTGGCACTGCTCACACAGTCAGTTCCAAATGCTGCTTATTATACCATAAAATTTCCCATCATAGATGAATGAAGTAGATGAGAGGTTATCACTGCTGTACCTCCAAGCTCAACCTGTTTCACAGGTTAGACGAATGGCCATAAGAAAGTTGTTTACATGGATAACAGAAAGCTGCTCATTAGGAGGCGATATGCATGAAGAATGTGAATCTGTTTCTCTCCCACACTTGTATAGCTTCCAAAGATATGGTAGGGCCACACAATTAATCTGAAAACTTTACGATTACGGCTCTCACGATTATGTAATCGTGAAAACTGACGATTACAGCATTCAAGTCTACTCCTGTTGCGTTAATGGTTTCCATTTAGAATGTGTTATTTCAGTGGTTGAGTTTCTAACCAATCCCAGACGTGTGCGTTGAGAAATGAAACTGCAATGGCCAGAGATGCAGTGGGTCTACAGTACAGTCCTATCTGTAATGCCAACCAATCCTTATGTGCAAGTTTTGAATAGTCTGACATCCAGATACTTGCTTTACAGTCTATTTAATCTCAGTTTGCGATGGCACACAAAAATTAGTGCTGAAGAACATCACCTGACACGCGAAAAGAAGCTGTAGAACAAAGATGTGCAATTTTGAATTATTTTAAATTCATTAAATGTTGCCCGTTTTATTTATCATAGGTAAACAACACACAAACGAGCAACAAGACAAAACTAAAATTATCCCTGACCGTTATCATCAAGGTACAGAAAGGTTCTAAAAAAGTGATTTATAGTGTTGTTTAAACAGCTATATTTATTATGAGAGCAGAACAGGAGAGTTTGTATATTGGTGCATTCCTTGATTTTTGTGTGCAACTTAAAAATAAAAAAAAAATAACAGTTGTATTGATGTATTAAGGAAGCTACAAAGTTGCTATATGACCCACAACTGCTGTTGGTAGATTGAAATTTTAACAAATCACACAAAAAAAATAAAAAAAATAAAATCGCAAACAGGCTGATCTTAATTTCCAACGTGCAACCGCTGTGACAGATTTGAGGCCAAATATGATTTAACAATGATCTTATGCGAACAAGATCACCATACTGGATTTTAAATGCAGTAAGGAAGTTCAACCTAAATTGGCTGTTCAGTTTGACCATTGAATATGTCAAATATTATAATTTACTGGATGTGGGACAATAATTTAAAGCAATAAAGACACGTATTGCATGTCTGATGGTAGTTTTTGATTTTTATGCCACATTTTTCAGGCTTTGGGAGTGTGTTAAATGTGTGAGGATGTGTATACTTCAGTACAGGCATACTGACTGAAGTTAATACTGTTTTTCTTTTTTTTTTCAATAGTTCAGAAAGAACCTACAAATATAGTTATTTGACATATATAAACATAGATATACCTTTATAATAACTTTAAGTAAAATTAACAAATATTGTTACAGTATTTAATGCTTAAAAAAAAGCCCATAACCACCTGATGCTCTGAAGAAACTGCAAGCACAGTTTCCTGCTTAGTGACACCACAGTAATTTAATCTATTTATCGTCATTAATAAACATGATTACAATACCCAGGGCAATACTCAACAATTATGATTTGTGTCATAATCGTGCAGCCCTAAGATATGGAATAAACCACTGGAATCATATGGATTATTTTTATGATTAATTTGTGTGCTTTTGGAGCTTCAGAATCTTGGTACCCATTCACTTGCATTGTGAGGACCAACAGAGCTGAGATATTCTTGTAAACATCTTCACTTGTGTTCAGCAGAAGAAAGAAAGTACTCAACTGGGATGGCATGAGGGTGAGTAAATGATAAGAGAATTTTCATTTTTGGGTGAACCATTCCTTTAACCATGGTAAAATCACTGTAAAACTGTGGATCTGGATTTGTGATTTATATAAGATTAGCTCAAGTCACATTTCTTTGTGCCTCTTAAAAATAAAATGTTAATAAATGTGTTAATTGAAAATAAGCGAGAACAATGGACTGTGACAAAAGTTTTGTTTTGTAAATTCTGTCACGCTTAACACTACCATGGAGTGGCATTGATGAATGATTTTAAAAACAATGCAAATTAAATGTGCCACATTAAAGATGTTTGATTTGTGTTTAAGTGCTCTTTCTGCTTTCTTTTGCAATAATTGGCATGAAATATACCTTCAGTGGAATTGCTTAAGATGCATGTTTGGAATATAATGCCTATGTTGTCATTTTTAAATCTTAGTGCTGTCCAACACATCTCAAAGAGGCAGCCAACAGAAAAGTGAGTTACATATAAGGAGAAAACAACACATTGGACGGAACACTGTAGACCTACTTGCACAGGAAGCGTGCACAGGAACGCATTAGTAGTGTAAATTGTAACAGGCTGCATACATTACATATAAACACTTGGATGCATTACCATATCCAAAATGTGGGTTAACTACTGATTGATCTCTTATAGAGGAAAGTTGTTTGATGAAGGCATACAACTCACATCATCCTCAACAACATTTTCCCAAAAGGCCTAAAACTCTACACAAGTAAGTGAACACAAAGGCTTCTAGAATGCTATTCATAATGCAACACACAAGCGGTCTTGGTTCGGGAAGTATTTTTCCCATTAATTTTTCCCATAGGGATTTCATAAAATCTTAAATACAAGATATCCAAGCAATTAATCAAACAGTTAACATTTGTTTAAACATTTAATCAACATTATAAACTTGGATTTGAAGCAGACAAATATTTGAAAATTGGGCAGAAAGAGAACGGTACAAGAGCGTGTATGTCTTTCATGAGGGAATGAACTACAATTCCATGAAGAATGGCGAATTATGTAACTGAACTAAAAACGATACAAAAAATATCTAACAATTATTTACATTTGTAGAATAGAAAACAATATATTTCAATTTCATTGCATTCAGATAATATTTGAGAGTGTAGGGGAGACCAACTTGGTTGTGTAATTTGCAGTGTGACTTTTGCATGAAGGTTTTAAATGATAAATCTCACATTAAAGTCAAACAAAAATTATCAAACGGTCACTGCCTGTATATGCGCTCTGCCTGTGTTGGTATATGATTCCATGTCATGTACGTGGAGTTGCACTGCTGAATTTAAATAGCCTCTTTGGGGTGCCTTGATTTTTAAATGGTTTAAAATCAAATGACATTGAACTTGTCTAATTATTGTACTTAAGTCTGCACACCAAAGGGAAAAAAGAAAACGTATCCGTTTATCAAGCATTGAAACTTTGCTTTGTTAAAATAAACTCGGAATCATGAAACCCAATGCAGGTGTTTCAAGATACATTTTTAAAAAATAAAGTTATTTTTAACTTTACTCAGTGATCCCACAATGTTGTTTTATTTACACGTAATAAAAAATAAATATATATATAGATGATAAAGTCCTAATATTTTGAGAATAAAGTAAAAATTATTAGAAGAAATAATTTCAGTTCAGTTCTGCCCACAAATCAGATTGAGGACTCAAAACTTTGACATTGTTGTCCATAAGCCATTTTGCCACAACTTTGGAGGTATGCTTAGGATCATTGTCTATTTGGAAGACCCATATTGAGCTTTAACTTTCTGGCTGATGTCTTGAGATGTTGCTTCAATATATCCACATAAATGGCATCATGAGGAAGGAAAATTATTTCGTGAAGGGGCACCAGTCCCTCCTGCAGTAAAGCACCCCACAACATGATGCTGCTACCAACATGCTTCACGGTTCGGATGGTGTTTTTCAGCTTGCAAGCCTCACCCTTTTTCCTCCAAATATAACGATGGACATTGTGGCCAAAAAGTTCAAATTTTGTTTCATCAGACCAGAGGAAATTTCTCCAAAGTCAAATCTTTGTTCCCATGTTCACTTGCAAACTGTATTCTGGCTTTTTTATGGCAGTTCTGAAGCATTAGCTTCTTCCTTGCTGATATAGGACTTGTTTTACTGTGGATACAGATACTTGTCTACCTGTTTCCTCCAGCATCTTCACAAGGTAATTTGCTGTTGTTCTGGGATTGATTTGCACTTTTCACATCAAACTATATTTGAGACAGAATGCATCTCCTTCCTGAGCAGTATGATGGCTGCGTGGCCCATGGTGTTTATACTTGTGTACTGTTGTTGGTACAGATGAACGTAATACCTTCAGGCATTTGAAAATTGCTCCCAAGGATGAACCAGACTTGTGGAGGTCCACAATTATTTTCTGAGATCTTTTCTTTTGATTTTCCCATGATGTCAGTTAAAGAGCCACTGAGTTTGAAGGTAGGCCTTAAAATATTTCCACAGGTGCACCTCCAATTCAGTACACATCCTATCAGAATCTAATTGGCTAATTGTCTAAAGACTTGACATCATTTTCTGGAATTATCCAAACTGCTTAAATGCACAGTTAACCAAGTAAACAATTGTTGGAAACATTTCTCATTTCAAGCACAAAGTAGACATCCTAAACGACTTGCCAAAACTATAGCTTGCTAATATTAAATCTGTGGAGTGGTTAAAAAATTTGTTTAATGAAGTGTATGTAAAATTCTGACTTCAAATGTATATAATTCATAGCAATTCCAATTATTTTTCGCTTCACTTGAGTGTGAGCCTATATCTCGTGCCTCCCTTGACAGTCATCCACATGTTGAAAAATCATGTACTAATGCACACCTCTTTCAGGAACAGAGAGCTCACAAAAACTTCCCACAAATTCAGATCTGTTGCACAGCCAAGTTATCTCCCTGGTTAGTGGTGTTGTATGTAAAGACCCAGACGCTCCACTTTGCTATTGTCCACCACATCCATTTCCTTTTGATTTATTCTCAAAATATTATGACTTAAAATACTTTGATTTTATTGTTAGCATTAGTTTTTGCACAATGAACAATGAGACGACAAGTTGTACATTTTGCTTTGACCCGCAATTTCAATTTAAAACGTGTTTGATCCATTTATTATGCACCTGACGTTTGCACAAATAAAGTTCTAAACAGGTGTCAGTGTTGTCTTGAAAGCCTGCTGCGTGCACGATGTGAGCAACACAATACAAACTTCCCTTGCTTAACCCACAAGTACTGGGAAAGGTAAACATGTAGAGATATTAATCTTTATGAAAATATTTAAGTATCTTCAACATACTAAATGAACATTCTCAACATGTTTTAAGGCATAAAATGCATACACTGAATATGCAAATAACAAAACTGGAGAAAAATTTCTTCTATATTACACATTACACATCAGGAAAACCTCTGACAAGTAAGCCTATGGAATTTCATTATCCAAAGTCAGGCAAAATGGCCTTTAGACAAAAAGTGTGTAAAACTATTGTTGGTTTTTTTAGTGTTTGTAAACAGTGCTTCACTTGTTTTTGAGTATTAATTATTGCTAAATTGCAGCAGAATTTATTTACGGTGTACGGAAGTTGCGTTTGTTTCCGGCGCTTGTCACCTTGCGCAACCCTTAGTTTGACCACGTGACTAGCTTTGTTGTGCAAAGTAGCATTAAGGCGTGTCCTGCTTTTTTCCACTGTATGGCTTGTTAAAATCATGTATATATTTGACTGAATGCTGACGCAGAAGCAGAAGTGGTAGCCCTCATGTAAAGCCCTCCTCGTGTGAAGACCTTTTTGTGTAAAGACCAGAGAATCTTCCTGTGCGAGTCCACCAAGCAAGGACACTCTGGAACTGCCAGCCTGCTGTGAACAAAGTAGACTTCATTCCAGCCTTTGCCACACAGTCCACCCTCAGCATCCTGGCACTGACGGAGACATGGATACGTCCAGAGGATACAGCAACACCTGCTGCTAACTCCAACAACAACTTCTCTCACACCTCTCCACATACGTAGGGGTGGGGCAACAGGTTTGTTAATTCATAACAACCAGACTTTTTCACCACAATCTTCACTATGCAACATACATCTTTTGAATTCCATGCCATAACTACAATGCAACCCACAAAAATACATGTTGTTGTCATCTATCACCCTCCAGGTCAGCTGACAAATTGTCTTGAGGAGCTGGATGTCCTGCTGTCCTCCTTGCCAGAGGATGGTAGGCCACTTGTGGTTCTTGGCGAATTCAACATACACCAGGACAAGCCCCAGGCCACTGAACTGAATACTCCTCTGGCCTCATTTGATTTGGAAAGACTACACACCACAGCAACTCACAGATCGGGCAACCAGCTGGACCTCATATTTACATGTAACTGTACCAACACAAATATTCTTGTTACACATTTACATGTCTCTGATCACTACTTTGTTCAATTAAACATGACTCTCCCATCTACATTAAAACAGACTCCACCTTTGGTTTCCTTTTGCTGTAACCTCAGTTCTCCTTCACCCTCTCGCCTTTCCACTGCAGTCTCTACATCTCTTCCCACAATAAATGCATTTTCCACACCACAGACACACTAAGCTCTACTTTAACAACCTGTCTAGACAACATCTGTCCTCTCTCCTCTAGGCCAGCATGTACTACACCACCCAGCCCCTGGCTGTCTGACATCCTTCGCGAACATCGGACTGACCTCAGGGCAGATGAGAGGAGATGGCGTAAATCTAAAGATCCAGCAGATCTAAGAAAATATCAGCTTCTGCTTGCAACTTTTTCAGATGACGTTAAATCTGCAAAAACCTGATATTACCAGAACAAGATCAACAGCCCCACAGACACTCGCAGCTTGTTTAGAACATTCAACACACTTCTCTGCCCTCCCCCTCCACCACCTGACACATCACTGACAGCAGATATCTTCACCACATTTTTTACAAATAAGGTTACAACCATCAGCAATACATTCTCAGCACCACACCCGGTCAAACACCTGTCTCTTGTATGCAACTCTTCTGTCTCTATGTTCTCTACTCTGACTGACACTGAGGTCTCTAAACTCCTCCTCTTCAACCACACCACCACCTGTTCCCTTGACCCCATTCCTTCTCACCTTCTCCAGGCCATCTCTCCGTCCATCCAACCTGGACTCACAGACATAATTAACACGTCTCTACTTACAGGCACTTTCCCCAATACATTTAAGCAGGCTCGAGTAACCCCCGCTGCTTTAGAAACCTGAACTTAACACCACACAAATAAAACACTACAGACCAGTCTCTCTCATCCCATTCATGGCAAAAACACTTGAAAGGGCAGTTTTCAATCAAATCTCTCACAGAACAAGCTGCTGAATGACAATCAGTCAGGCTTTAAAAGTGGAAAGTTGGAGTTGAGTTGTGAAAAAAGTGGAGTTGCTGAGACAGGCAAAAGCTGAATCCAGATCATCCGTCCTGATTCTGCTGGACCTTTATGCAGCCTTTGACATGGTCAACCATCAGATCCTACTCTCCACCCTCTCCTCACTGGGCAACGAAGGAACTGTGTTTAACAGTGACTGGTATAACTATTATCTCTCAGGTAGGTCCTTCAAGGTTGCCTGGAGAGTTGAGGTAGCCAACCCACATCAGTTACTTACTGGGGTACCTCAGGGATCAGTGCTTGGGCCACTTCTCTAAATCACAACATCACTGGGACCCATCATTCAGTCACATGGGTTCTCTTAACCACTGCTACGCTGATGACACGCAACTCTCCTTTCTAGCCCAATGACACCAATGTGACTGCTCAAATCACTGCCTGCCTGGCAGAAATCTCGGTCTGGATGAAGGAACACCACCTGCAAATCAACCCAGCCAAGGCCGAACTCCTTGTCTTTCCAGCCAACCCTGCTGTTGAACACAACATCATGGTACAGCTGGGTACAACTACAGTATCACCTTTCAAAACTATCAGAAATCTAGGGGTAACCATCGATAACAATCTAAACTTTACAGTCCACATCTCAAAGACTGCAAGATCATGTAGATTTACACTCTACAATATCAGGAAGATAAGACCCTTCCTCTCGGAACATGCCACACAACTGCTTGTTCAGTCACTTGTCATAACTAGACTGGACTACTGAAACCCTCTTATTGCAGGCCTCCCTGCATGTGCACTTAGACTTCTGCAAATGATCCAGAATGCAGCAGCACGTCTGATCTTTTATGAACCAAAGAGAGCACGTTACACCACTCTTTGTCTCTCTCCACTGGCTGCCAGTTGATGCAGGTATCAAATTCAAGGCTCTGATGCTGGCATACAAAACAGTCACTGGGTTTGCTCCAGCACACCTAAAATCATTTCTGCAGAGCTACGTTCCCACCAGAAGCCTGCGGTCGGCTAAGGAACGTCGCCGGACTTTCAGTTTCATCATACCACGTTGGTGGAATGACCTTCCCAACTCCATCAGTGAAGCTGACTCACTCTTGGTCTTCAAAAAATTACTTAAAACACATCTTTTCCATGAACACTTAACCAGTCACTAAAATGTTTTTTTATTAAGTTTATTTATTAAACTTTAATCTGGTTTGAATACTATTCTGATGCAAGTGAAACATTGTAGTATGGCACTTTTCGTACCACTGTCTCCTTAAGATGATTGACTTATGTTTTCCTCTGCTTTGGATAAAAGCGTCTGCCAAATGAATAAAATGTAAATGTAAAAAGGTCTTGGAATGAGCAAAGAGTTGGTCGCTAGGCAGAGTTGGTAGCTAAACTAGCTGAGTTTGGTTGCTAGCTTGCGAAACTAGCTGAGCTATCTCTAACTTTATAAATGCAGAAGTGTCGTTTCTATAAATTAATAATTAGCTAGCTGACATAATTGGTGTAAGGTGAAACTGACGTTTGAAACTCATTAAGTTTACTTGCAACAACAACTCAAAACAATCCAAACTATAGTCCTTTTAAGTCACTAGGTAATTAGCACACTGCAGCCATAGTTAATGCCAACTGTTTCTATAGTGTCCTAAACTAGCGCTAGCGAATTAAATTATTAATTTCATAACCAAAAGATCGATTCATTGTTATCATACACCATCAAAGGCGTCGTTTGGAAGGCTGCGTCCTCCGGAGGTCGCATTTGTGAGCCGTATATGTCATCGAGGCTCAATTAAAGACATGCAAATAATTGCCCCAAACATAAATATGTATTGTGGTGATAACATCTTAAAGTTTTCAATTAAAATAAAAAATTATATTCAGAGGGCACAATTATTGATTTAAGTTTTAAACAAACCTATCAATTCGCTTCAGAAGACATTAATCGATTGACTGGAGTTGTGTGGATTACTTTTATGCTGCCTAAATATGCCTTTTGGACGTCAAACTTTGGTAGTCATTTCCTGGCATTGTATGGACACACTAAGTTGAAATGTGGTTATACTAATCCTCATTTCAGTTCTGCTAAAGAACGAAATACATACACATCTGAGATGGCTTAAAGGTGAGAAAATCATGAGAGAATTTTCATTTCGTGTGCACTAATCCTTTGTAAGAGTACAGTGACAAAATCTGAAACAAATACACATTATTAGCTAAAATAAGGAACTGAGAGTAAATACAGTTGTACTCTATTACTGAAAACTTATGTTTATGTCTTTCTTGTCACAGTTATTTCAGTTTTAAGATTGTGCTGTAATACTTTGGTAAGCTACAATGTAATCAGTTCTGCAAATATCTGTCAGATAATGTGTTTTCAGATGTTTATTTGTTTGTCTGTATGTACAATTTGATAGACCTACCTCTTTTAAGCTGCTTGAAAGAGCCATCTTGAATGTATGCAACATTATTTTTCTGTCAAGTGTTTTTGCTCTATAATCTAAGGTGAAGTATTGTCCACAAATATTATTCTGTTGTGCAAGTGATTAATAAAGTGTATGTTAAAGCGAGATATTATGCTTCATGGATTGCATTTATTTTCCCCAATTATATTTGACATATTATTTACATTGGGGCAATGAGAAATAAACAATTCAGTCAATTGTAAAAATAAAATTAGACCTCTAAAAGTCTAAACTTGTTGCATTAACATTTTTCAGTTGGCAAAATTAAAATTCTTTGAGTTGAATATTCTCTGCTGCAGCAACAGTCTTTTAACTTTGGCTTAATCAGACTAAAAGACTGTTGATGCAACAGAATATTCAACTCAAATAATTTGTATTGTGCCAGCTGAAAATTTTTAGTGGTCTAAATCTTTTTACAGTGTACCTGCAATTAAACGTCTTCTGTCAGTGTGTGTACTTTGCTCCCTGTGTAATTTGATATGTTGGTAAAAAACATCAGGCTTTCAATGAGTATTTAGGTTAATTTATCATGGGTCGCAAAATCTACATTAGGCAAGCCATTCTATTAGTTAGGCTATTGTATTGCTATTGGAAGTTCCATTCATAATGTTTCCCCCTTTATCCAGTATAAAATTTCACAAAGAGTAAAACAGGTTACACTATAGCAACCCTAATCAAACTTTTCATCAAATTTTCAAGCCGAGTCAGATTGCAGGTATGCAAGCTTTTAAATTTTACTTGTGAATCATGTCCCACAAAGAAATAAATCATTTTCAAGACTTAAACTAAACACCCAGTGCAGTTAAAGGTAACTAGGAGTAGAATTCAAAATGAATACAAACAAATAAGGCATTCAAACATGATCTAAGATAGAAGGATCAGGCATGCAGGATGTTTATGGAAAAAGTAGTCTGGGTTGGAATTACGAAAAACCTATTGTCTAGAATTTCACTTAAACTGGATTATGGCTCCTTCTGTGATGGCAGAGATGTATTAATTGGTTTTCTAAGAAGGCCAGTGAAAAGGCACAGGTGCATGCCAGCATTTAACCTTTCGCTCTAATGAACAGCAACCACAGACAAAAGAGCAGCAGAAAAACCCAAGTCTGGGAGAAATGCCTGGGTTGTGGATAAATTCTTAGAGGAATGTGAGGTCTTTCACACCTGCCCCACTAGTAAGCCCCTAAATAAATCAATGTGCATAGAACTGAGGCAACCTGTTTTGGTAATTTCTTGAAGTAGATTTCATCTGAATATGACACCAAAAACCAAAGAGCATGGCAAAAATAGAGCCACTTGGCCAAATGGTAACAAAAGACCATCTCTTCCATTGGGCTGCATGCATGTGACCTTTGACTTATGTGGCTAACTTGAGCTGCACTGCAGGATGGCAGAGACATGTTTTCCCTGCTACAGCGGTCTTACTGTGATTCAAACTCACTGGAGTTCTGATGATATACACTATTCAACTGAAGATCAAATGAACGAGGCAGCAATGCGCAACATAACTCCTTCCACAACAATTTAAAATCTAACAAAACAACTTGATTTGGCACAAAGACTCAGTAACTTTGTATTCAAAAGCAAATCAAGATCTTAATGCTATTTCTATAGATCTGTTTGCCAATAATTCAACACGGCTTATCAAGCCAAAAGTATTGCACAAGAAACAGCGAGAGACATCAGAGCGTGGGAGAGGAACAGACAAGACCCATACTCACCAGGGAGGATTCATACAATTCCTGTGAATGAAAGAGGGAAGTATATTTCATTTCCAGGAACATACGCATCATTAAGAAAAGGGGTGGGGGGAACCCTAGGTTGTACAATATATTTCACAGGGAAGTTGGGCCCAGCAAGAACTGATGTAACCCAAGGCTTGATTCATAAAGTAATGAATCAAACAGTTCAAAGGTTATGTATTCTCTTATGGCTGTTAATTCATGCAGCATTTAAAGGATTTTATGGAAACAGCAGGCCTAAATACGTTTGCTATCTATCATACAGGATTCACTATGCAAACTAAATCTATATATAGAGATAGAATTCATTCTGAAGAGTAAAAATTATCTTTTTAAAATCTATATATTCCCTTTTTCTTTGAAAAACAGTGATTGAGGAAAAGAACGAGAAGAGTGTTGTGATTGAAAGTATGAGAAAACTGGGGCACATTTCTTAATGCTCCACATATTTTACCACTGTCAGTCTGTCACTGTTGGAATGTACGTACAATGGATCAGCTGAGTTGAACAGTTCAAAGAACTTTGCATAACCGTGTCTGCTGCTCTCTCTGCAGGAAACAAGAGGCCTCATCATGGCAGTGTTTAAAGGGTCAACATCTGCCTTATTCTGGGTTGAATACAGACATCAGCCATTAGACAAAATGACTGCCGAGATGTCCTGCTTGTACCCAAAACAATGAAAAATGTAAGCAAATATTTTGCAAATCCAGAATTTACAAGTGATTTTGTCAAGTGTGTTATTCCACCACTAGCATAACCAAACATAATTGCTAAAATAATGACAAACACTCCCCTCATTTGACAAATGGATTGTCCCTCCCCAAACTCACATCATTGGTTGAGCCAATGTTGCTTTATTGGGCTGCTTATACAAACAAAGCAATGCCATATAGCATTTCAACCTATGAATGGCTTACTTAGTTCCCTCTGCATATTAAGTTAGGATCTATAACCAGGGTTGGGAATAGAGAATTGGTTTATTTTTCAAAACTAGTTTTCAGACTATGAACAAGCCCGAAATACACAAACTTATTTTGGGACTTTTATTTACAATGCTCTATATTTTTGTATTTACCAGATTAAGCATTGTATAGCCTATATATTCACCAGATTAAGAATATTGTATAAGCTGTATTTCACCAGACCAGGTTTTTTTATTTTTTATTATTATTCTCAAGATATGAAGTTGAATACACAATATATGTGTTGACAGCCACATTACCAACTAGTCACATTTGTCTTTTCATGTCCTTGCTTCAATTTAGAACACTTGATTATCGAATCAAAATAACCAAATTTGCACTGAAGTGAGGATAAAAATATGGATGAAAAAATAAATATATTGGCAATTGTAGCATATATTTTTGCAGACAACCAATACCAGTCCACTCTGATACATACAGTACATAAAAAAAAAAGAACAAATCAAAACATTAAATGGTCTGTGTAAACACCTGTTGCCTGAATGTTTTCACACAATATATTAAAGGATCTTATCATTTGTTGACTGAGTGCTGTGGGCATTTAATACAATAAGAAATGCATTTCTTATATCCAAATATTAATTTCACAGAAGTACTAAAAGAATCGTTAATGGAATCGTTAAGGAACCAGAACTGTTAACATTAATTGTAATCAGAACAGTTAAATTCCTTGGGATTCCCATCCCTATAAAAGACACTGAATAAAAATACAGACATCATCTTTTAATCCAGCGTGCACTGCAATGCAATATTGCTATTGTAGCAGTCCTGCAATTTCTGTCTGAAAGGATTAGTTCACCCAAAAATGAAAATTCTCTCATCATTTACTCACACTTATGCCATCCCAGATATGTATGACTTTCTTCTTCAGAACACAAATTAATAATTATAAAAAAAATATTTAAGCTCCAAAAAGCACTTAGAGCCAACATAAAATAATCCATAAGACTCCAGTGGATTAAATTATGTGTTATGAAGCGAAACTCTAGGCGTATGTAAGAAATAGATCTATATCAATTTTCTTTTACTAAATAGTCACGAGGGTCGAGGTCAAGCTCACATGAAAACTGATGCATGAAATATGAAAAAAAAATAAGTAGAAAAACAGAGTAGCATAGAAATCCATACATAGATGCCTCAATCGGCTGGTTTAGATACTTCAACTGTGGCGCCATCTTGGAACGGTGAACAAGGAGATATGTTCGAATGCAAGCGAGTGAGTGGAGGAGATACCGGAGAACAAACTCCTTGACCGCAGCATAAACTTCTTTTGTGTGGAAAAGGAGTTGTGTTTCATAGAAACAGCTGCTAATAAGGGATTTACAAATGAATATCTATGCAGGAGGCTTTCACACGAGAGGCAGTTTGAACTCCCTCAACAAGCTGGATGGAAGCTAACATTTTTAGTAAAAAGGTTTTAAATATGAATCTATTTCTTACAAACACCTATCTTTTCACTTCAGAAGACTTAATGAATTAGACCACTAGAATCATATGGATTATTTTTATGTTGTTATATGTAATTTTTGGAGCTTCAAAAATTTGGCACCCATCCACATGCATTTCATAAACCTACAGAGTTGAAATATTGTTAAAAAAAAAATCTTCATACGTGTTCTGCTAAAGAAAGACAGTCATACACATCTGGGATGGCATGAGGGTAAATTATTAGAGAATGTAAATTTTTGGGTGAACTATCCCTTTAATTCTTGTATAGCAATGTGAAACTAGTCTACACAATGGGTGTGTTCTTTCATTCTCATTGGCATTAATGTTTTAAAAGTCTTATGTCATAATTCTTCACGAGAGAGGTTGGTCAGGTGTTTATTTAAGGTCACATCCAGCTCATATGACTCAGTGGGCCATTTCTAAAACAGGTTGGACTGCTCGGGTACAGGTTCACACACCTGGATGCCATCCAGACACATTGAGAGGAAATCGTGAAACCTGGACATAAAGGACAGACAAGTTTCCACATGTGACATAACGACACGCGATTGAAAGAGAAATGTGGCTTCAATGCCATTATGCTCATATGAGTCACAAAAAAAAACTTTTAGCCACAAGAAACAATAAGCTTTGCCCTCAAGTTGAATGTTTCCTAGCTCAAACTAGCGAGGTGATAACATTTAAAAGTAAAGAGGAGGGCTGGCCCACTGCCAAGCAAGTCACAGATATCCCAATAGGGAGATTAAAGCTGACAACTTTGCTCTTCAGTTGGCAGCAGACATGAACTGAGATTGATTTGTCTTCTCAACTGCATATGTTGCCCATGGGCAGAGGCAGAGTGCTGAGAAACACAATACAACTTGAAAAACAAGAGTATGGTTTGAGAAGAGCTTGAGTTAGAGATGAAAGATTCACGCATGGATCACACATTGCACACATCTTTTCCCCCCCATACACATGGTGCTGGTTTTTGATGTGTCACCATTATTCATGCAGCCCAGAAGCGGAGTTGAGCAGGCCAACTGCTTAAAGAACCTCACACAGCCCACTCTTGAAGTGCTGTCTATTATTCAGAAAGCCTGGTTTGTACATTATGAAAATGCGTGCTGAAAAAACCCACAACCATGACCAGTGAAGTTTTTCCTTGTAGATATGCAGGCACAATATTTCCATCTCATCTTCTTTCGATCCAAAATGGAACCCAGCTGTGACAAATCAACAAATATGGGTAAAAGGTTTCTGATGCTTTCAAAACAATCTACACATATGGGGCGGCTATGGCTCAGGTGGTAGAGCGGGTTGTCCACTAATCGCAGGGTTGGTGGTTCGATTCCCGGCCCACACGACTCCACGTGCCTTGGGCAAGACACTGAACACCAAGTTGCTCCCAATTGCAGGCTCTGCTGTCATTGGTGTGTGAATGTGTGCATGAATGGGTGAATGAGACGCAGTGTAAAGCACTTTGAATAACACCAAGGTTAAAACGGTGCTATATATGTGCAGATCATTTATCATATAAGTTTATAAACATCTGCCGATTTACAAAAATCACCCTCTTATGATGCTCATTTCCTGTTTAATATCAAGCCAGCTGGACAAAGTTCTGTCCTCTGCAATACTGCTGTGCCATCTTCACCCACTGTTCTGTAGTTAAAGCACTTGTGGAAATATAAGTAATATTGCAATGAAGGAAGAATTATTTAAAAAATTATTAACAATGAACCTTGGATGAATCAGATCTCAATTAGGGCTGGGAGATATGTCTTAAATTATATCTCAACACTGTTCAGCTTATTGACGATATTCAATATATATCGCAATAATTATGTATTTGCTTTAAAAAATTTAATCAGAGGAACCATTGTAGCGAAGTAGATTCAATATTTTAAAGATATTAAATAAAAATCTATTTAAAAAAATAATTAGTTATTTTTAAAATAAAACACAAGGGAGAATGAAATTCAATCATTTTCACTGATATGCACTTTATATGTACATTTTTATTTAAGTGATGCATAGTAGCTTAATAAAAAGTAGACCCTGACCGATATGGGATTTTTTGAGACTGATACCGATTTTAGAGGGGGAAATTCACAGATTACTGATATGGTGGCCGATATAGTTAACAAAATTAAATGAAAATGAATGAGAACAGACCTTCTCTATGTAGATTGTGCACCGATATGACTATGCAAATGTACTCAGAAGGCTGCTTTCTTAAACAAATATTTTTATCAAAGATTATTTGACATTATTATTATTATTATTATTATTATTATTATTATTATACATTGTCAACAAATTCTAGAAATGAACACTGAAAAAATAAAGAATAAATAAAAATACAATAAATAGCTTAATAAACATCAGTGCAGTATGTTCAGTATCAGACAGTTGCTGACCATTTAAATAAAAAACGTATTACAATTATAGCTAAATAAAAATCAGTATTACTTAGTATCAGTCAAATACTGACTATTTTTATTCTACCATTCAATTAGGGGCAGGTTGTAAAAAAAGAAGCATTTACACCTACCGAGTCAAGAGATAAACGGTGTCAGCAGTGTTACACCATATTTTGCAATACAAGTTCAGGGGAAACTTACAACGGTGGAAAACCAGACTATTTAATATTGCATTTTGTAAACCCAATGACTGGAATTGTTCAGTTGAAGGGGGTACCAAACTGCAAATCCTGAACAAAACAGTTTGGTGAATACATGTTTACACATTAGCTTCCACTCAACTGACAAGAATGTAGCTACATGTTTAGCTAGTTAGCTATAAGCTCGTTGTCACGGAGAGTAAAAGATAGATGTTGTTTATTTTCCAGAATTGCATCTCACCAACTAGGTAACAACGTAGAGTGAAATCAACATTCAACAGACACAATCCACCACCACACCGTTGTCTGAGTTGCAAAAAGATGCTCTGCTTACCTTTTCAATCTGCTACATTATTGACTGCACTGACAAACTCTTGCTGGCAAACATATGTAATAAACAGGAGTGACTTGGTTGTCAGGGACAGGGTTAATGTTATATTAGTTATATTGAAAAGGGCAAATGATGGTGTCTTTGTTTATTAACTTTCCAGCATGTATTCCACAAATTAGTTGGCAACTTAAGGTGAAGACACCACTTAACTCCACATCGCTTAACTCCGCAGTGTCTGCAGAACCACGTCACCAGAACCACCATCACCTCAGCTCAGCATTGTTTTCTGCATTATATGTGTATATGCAAGAATGCTTGATCCTGTATTACTTTGATTTCACAATGAACGTAAACTGATCTGAGATCGCCGCCATGCGCAGGCACACAGATCAGCGAGTCACCGGTTTTGAATCACACACAGACCGTGTTATTTTCTGTCTTCAAATCACAGCCTTTTGTGGAATAACAATCACATATGACCAACTTTCCATTTTGATTAGTCTACTGATGCGCTCTTTATGAAACTTAATGGCCAATTTAAAGCACATTAAAGTCAATGCAATATTCACAAAATTGGTCAATTTTACATCGTCAGCAAAATAATCTTGATTATATCGTTAATATCCTATATATCACCCAGCCCTAATGCCAAGGTCTGCAATTTAGACCCACAGTAAACTGAAAGCTCAGCTTGTGATGAGAGGAATTCAAATGATCTAAAACAAATAAATTAAAGGAACAGTTCACCAAAAAGTTATTATTCTCTCGTCATTTACTCGTCTTGTCATATTTTGGCCTGTTCTCACCCAAAATCGATTTAATTGCTTCAGAACACATGGACTAAACCACTGCAGTCTTATGGAATACCTTTATGTTATACTTTTTGGAATTTGAAAATTTGGTCTCCCTTCACTTTCATTGCATGGACAAACAGACATCATATCTCCATTAAAAAATGTGTTTGTGTTCCACGTAACACAGAAAGTCACACAAATTTGAGACGATAAAAGAGTGAGTAAATAATGAGATAATTATAATTTTTGGGTGAACTATTCCTTTTAAGTTATGTTCTGCCAAATCAGATATTACATGTCTGTTTAAAGGAGGCTCAAAAGACTGAAAAAAGCAAAGAAAAGATTAGCACTTCACACCCAATTGGTTCCTTTAGCAATTGGTTAGACTGATGCCGGCATAACCATCCTTCATTCACTAATGTTCCTAAAGTATGTCTAAATTCTGTCTACTTCCATGCCTGTTAAAGCCTTTGCATAGCAGCATGCAGTAAAACCAAGAAGGCAGCTGGAAGTCATTGTTTATTCAACTTTCCATAAATCCCTGAAATATGGGGAAACTTAGATGAGAAACACATGTGAGAGGAATGGATACCGGCCAGCCAGTGGAACTGATAAAAAGAGGAAAATTTCAAGCCTTCCCATACAAAATCTGAACCCCCTACACTGACCACGTCTGTCCAGGATCAGGGGACACGAGGGCAGAGGGGTGCTGACATGACTGAATCAAAGCTGATGTGAACTCAGGGATAAGGGCAGTGACAGTGGCACTGCTAATCCTGATGGTATGATCACCAGTAAGAGAATCTGACCTAAGGTCAAAAGTTCATCACTGATTGTGGCCATTAGCAGGGGCTGGTTTCAAATAGTATTACTGAGGAAAATCAACCACTTCTCAAATGAAGAGCCAACTTCTCAAATCTGATCACCAATATATGTCAAATAAGATCTGGATAAGAGATAGAAAGATAGCAAAATTATCTAAAAATATGGGTTATGTCAAAATTACATAGGAACACACATTCTGACCAAATGTTTACTTTGAATTGCTTTGGATAAAAGTAAATGTGAGTTAATGTGTCCAAAGGTAATTGTCATATAAATGTATCCACAATTAATTCACCTAGCATAAATGAAATAATGTACTTGAACTGTATGGAGAGAGATAAAACAATATATTGCATGTCAGCACACTTCTATGGCATTAAACTGCAATCAGATTAACTGACTACGTAAATAAGTAAATTAATCAAGCATAGGCACAGTTGCCTTTAATTTACCTGTCTGAAATCAGCCACAAAAGTTATGAGAGTACCATCTCCTTGTTTAAACTCCAGAGTGATGGAGTCTTTCTCACCGTCCGCTTCCAGAACTTCATCTGTGATTTGTCCATCGGACAAACGAACCTTCACCTTCAGCTCTGATCCAGACCCAAGAGTAATTGACAACGTGAGCACCCAAACCAAAACCGTTAACCGAACTGATCCCGATGAAATCCGCCTCGCCAACATTCCAGATTATCCTAACACTCTGAGCTCAGAAGGAGAACGCACTGGAATAACAGTCCAGTGGTTATAAAGTAGCGTTGATGCGGTCCGACTCATTCCACAACACTCAGATAGACTCAGCTATCCCCCCCTCTAATATCACTGCGTGTCCGCATTTGAAACTTACTCCGTATTTTTTGGAAGCTGGAAAAACAAATTAATTCATAAAGTGTTTCAAAAAAAGGTCTAGAAACAATTCACGTTTGGTAAATAAACATAAGAAAAGCCGCGTCGCACATACGATCAATCTGGTGTTTTCACTCGTCTCGCGCCTCTCATTGAGCGAACTTTGATTTGTGAGCTCGCGCAGATTCGTGCTCAAGACATTGACGCTCGTGCTCATTCAGGACACTGCGCTTCACGCTGACTTCAATTTTAGTTTCTGTTTTTATTCTCAGGAGTTTTTTTTTTTTCCTCTGTCGCCTAGTATTGCGGATTCGTCACTTCCTTCATTATCCAAAGTGCAGCAGTCCTACAGCCTCCCAGTCCCAAAGTTTAGATAGCAGCACTCGAAAACTCTTAAAGGCACAGCGCCCTCTCAAACAACCGTCCAATAGGAGCCTGCGTAGTGGGTAAAGCGCTCCATTCACTCTCATTAGTTATGGGAAGATCGAATCATTTTACTGACTTGGATCTTTGAGTCTCGTTCAGCAAAACGAACAAATCTTTATTCAAGTCATTTCGTTCCTTTGAGCACAATTAAATTAAAATGTAAAAAATGTCAATAGCCAAATTCCCCAAAACACATCTACTTACTCAAACTTTGATTATAGTCCCAGTAAGGAAAAAATATATATTGCAGCTAAGGACAACTTATGAGAAACAGAAAGATTAGTTCACCTCTGACATATTCTTGTAGGTCTTGTACGCTATCGTATACAGCTGTCACGTGACAAAAGAACGAACGACTTGGACAAGAAGACTCAAGGGGTGAAATAATAATTTCTGTTTCCTGTGAGAGCAATGCATAGTGTATACGGCTGTCACATGACAAAAGAACAAACAACTTGGACAAGAAGACTCAAAGGGTGAAATAATAATTTCTGTTTCCTGTGAGAGCAATGCATAGTGTATACGGCTGTCACATGACAAAAGAACGAACGTCTCAGACCAAAAGATCCGAAAGGTGAACTAATCATTTTAGTTTCCTGTACAGTGCCTTTGCGGTTTTCACATAACAAACGAATGGTTACGCAAAGCACATGCGCGGCCAACACAAAATGAACGAATCACTCTCTGAGACTACTCGTTCTTCGGAGTCACAAAAAAGATTCATTCAAAATGAACGAATCATTCATGAACACCCTATCAGTAACTCTCATTCAAACGCATCTGAATGCAGCAGAGCAGAAACTTAAGCTCATGCAAAAAAAAAATTAGTACAGTGCTGTACCAAAGTTCAAGCTTAGGGAACTCTGAACCGTGAATTTGTGTGACAAGAGGAAGCGCGACCAATAGGAGACCGAAACGTCACACGCTAACATCTTGGCTCAATTCAAAAGATACATATTTTAAAGCTGCAAGATTTGTTGTTGCAGAAAAGTGAGTTGATAATAAATGTAAATTTTTTTATATATAATATTATTTGTTATTTATTTACACCAGAAGCTGTCCTGTGTGACATCATATCCTGGTTTGTTGCGTTGTCCGAAATTTTTTTTGAGCTCAAAGCCTAGTGTGACCGGTGCCCCTTAAGACAACAGATACATTTCTAGCGTTTACATTGCATTATAGCGTCTTAATTAACAAAGCAGAAGATATGCTGATATTGCAATAAAAAAATATAGAAAACATTGAGAAACTCCAAAATCACACATTCTATTTAAATATTGATCTGCTATACTTAATTTTTTTTTTTTAACATAAGTGTAGCAAGACAAAAATATAATGTGGGGAGCTTTGTGTTTAATTTTAGCATATGCAGAATAAATAGTTGTTTGCCAAGTTTTTCTAAAAAGTAATAGAGCTGTTCAGCCATGATGTCAATTTGCAGGCAAACCCAGAAGGCTATTGGTACGACTGGTGTGTGTTTTTAGCACCAATGCAACACACTGAAGAGCAAAGCCATGCATTAGGTGTGAAATTAATGCTTTTTCTATCTATTTTATCAAACTAATGCAGCCACAAGTAATAATGGGAAATGTAGTTTTGTTGAAAAAGCTTGTTGCTGCATAATAAATTATTTTCTTCATTAGCAGTACAAATTTTTTTTTTTTTTAAATTAAACTGCACAGTCAAAATCCTCATGTAAAACTACATTATTATCAATAGCAATTTGATTCCACCATGATTCATAAGTAAATACACCCCCATCTCGAAAAGTCAGAGCTCAAAGATTTTCCAGAGTTTTCCATTGGTAATTACAACTTGTGCACTTAACTCGTAAATATGAGTCTGACGTAACTTGAACATACCATAATTCACCATGGGTTCCCTCAGAAAGTTCTTATGATTTTTTAGAATAAGTATTTTTAAATCACTAGTAAAATAAGATTTGTGGTAAAAAAATTATTTGATGAGACTTCCCCGTTTTGTTTTAGAACATAAATTATATAAATCACAAAGAACATAAATTGTGTCTTTTAAAAATCCATGTGGCTAACCCATTGCTAAACAAGGACTGCAACAGTCATCCATTTCATAAAGCATGTGGCTCCTATGCTTATGGTAGTTGTAGTTCTTTATTAGCATTGTTATAGCAACATGCATATTTATGTTGTTATAGCAACATGTTATTTAATGCATTTTTAAATAACACAGTTGCTTCAAAATTAAAGTTTGAGTTATGACTGTTTGTCGTTTATCTTCTAGAACAAAATGTGAAAGTCTCTTCAAGTAATTTGAACCACAGGCCTAATTTTACATTTATCAACTAAAACTACCATTATAAAAGCCCATAGGAAATTCCAGAGGGCAATGGGCCTGGGTCTACGGGGGTGCTTGAGGGTGCTTGCTAAGCACCCTCAAACGAATCTTAGAGCACCCTCAATTGTAGGCAGGGCAAATTACTGCCTGTGGGTCAATTTATCATCAACGTTTTTTACTAGATCTTTAATTTATATGGCTTTGGGGTCTCTAGAATATCCACAAGCTTTCACAGTTTTTCTTGACTGCATAAACACATTTCTTGAAATTATGCCTCCTTTTCTCGAAACTCTAAACACAAATCCACAACTTCTCACCCAATTCCCCCAATTCGTATTTTCAGGTCAAAAAGAAGCTCTCCTCTCAAAACCATTCAATCTTGCTGAAAAAACAAACTTTGCCCTCATTGCCCCATTGACTTGACACATAAGCCCTCAAAAACACACACACTACAACATGAGATAAATTCAAAACAATACTACAAAATCCAGTAATAAGTTATGTTGCTTGTGGTTCTCCCCCTCAAAAAACGTTTCACATGATGAACACAACAAAAGACACATCAAATGTATATATTTGCAAATGTTTATGTACTTAATGTACTGTAGAGTACAATACACCAAACAACAACAATATTATTCTGCCCCAGCATCCCTCATAGTCATACCATGGACAAGGACATGGTCAACTAGAGTGGCACTCGGAGTTCATACAAGACTGCTTGTCTCCTTGCCCTTGCCCTTCCCCTTCCTCATCGTACTCCTCCTCCACCGCCCCTTCCTCTTCCTTGTCGTCGTCCTCCACCTCCTGCTCCTCCTCCACCTCCTGTCCCTACTCCACCTCCTCCACTTCCTCCTCCTCCTCTCCCTACTCCTCCTCCTCCACCTCCTACTCTTCCTCTTCCTTCACCTCTTAGTCCACCCCCTACTGCTCTTCCTCCTCCTCCTCCTCCTCCTCCTCTCCAGTGTTCTCAACCTCTTCCTTCATGCCTCTCTGGATCCATTCTTCGAAAACTGAATGAACTGACTCTGGCCCTTTTATCTATCTATTGAATGTTCTGATTTGTGTGTGATCAATTTTGACACTTATTGTTTCCACCTGGGTAACTGTGTGCTAATTGAGCTCAAGCTGTGCTGACATGAGTGAACAATATTGAATGCTAGTGCTTTCTAAATGGCCACATGGTGTAGGCAATGAGAAATGAAGGAAATTGTGTATAGAGTTTTGCAGTGACAGTTCAACAAATCTGAGTCATGTGAAAACTGATAAAGTTTAGGGAAATGGGTGTGCTTTTTGATAAATGGCATTATGGTTTAGACATTTTTGCAAAAAAACCTGGTTATAGTGTTTAAGCAATCGAGAAAAACTGTAATATGCTCAGGGTTTCCAGATAATAGATGCAACACCCCAATCAGAGATTTCTACATACACAAATAGGAAATATTTAGATTTATGTCATACTTAAGTTATGCAAACATGTGAGTGCCTGCTCTCTCCTCTTCGGAAAAAACCTTAAGTGCTCAATAGTGCAATATTCTGCTCAAAGAAAAGTGTGATGCAGTCACTCCATGTCCATTCGTGAGGTTGCGTGTGCTGTTTAGTGTCAAGTCTGCGAGCAAACCTTTTCAGTGATGATCTTTAGTAAAATCACAATAGATCTTTGCATCATTCACACACGGAGGGGACACTCGAGCAAAACCAAGTGAGAGAGGAAAATGTTTTTTCTTTGTGTTATTTGTGAAATGCTAAAGTCCCTCACACCTGTATGTGAATGTTACTCTGGCAGTAATCGTTTATCAGTGTCATGCAGCCTGTTTAATTCAGTTGTGTGCTGAATGGGATGCCAAACATTGACAAGACTCACATCATGACCATGAGCGTGTAAACAGGTTGATAATGTTCTGAGAATAAAACAAGTAAACAGGTCTACTATGTGGCCAACATTAATATAAGCTTAGATTCTACAATTTCTGAAGATTTTATTTTGCTATTAAAACAGACTCCTGATGTAGTGTTAAACTGAATACTAAATTACTACTGAATTGCATTATAGTAAAATAAACAATTAATACTTATACTAAATATTAATTCAGTTTTACTAACACATGTTAGAAATGTAGCAAAACGTCAAACAATTGCAGAATGGTCCCATCAGTGTGTATAAACTTGTGTATCGTTCATTGAGTGCATGAGTTACTTCTGGGCTTAAAAGATAAAACTATGTAGAATTGTATCTTCTCTCTTCCATATTCTACTTAATGGTTGATTTTTCCCTTGCACAATAATTGCACAACTCTGCTCAATTGAATATAAAAGTCTAATTGCTGCATCAAAACTTATAAACGTGTATGATTGGCCAAATTAGTATGTGCTAATCTGCATGCACAGCGTTTTGCTGTCATTTTCAGCGACAGATCATGTGAAAAAACCAAGCAATAGATGTTTTGTACATAAAAAACTGTTATTTACATTGTTTAGTAGCATTTAAACATGATTAAATATATTTTTAAAATGTGTAATTCCGATACATCTCCACTTATATAGATCACTATTTTCAGAAGCACCCTCTGTGATTTTGTTCTGGAACCAGGCCTGGAGGGAAACCTTGGCTTGAAAATGCTAATTATCTTCTGGGTTTTTTAAACTACAACCTGAACAATAGACTCAAAAGCCCTGCTAAAAAACTAATAAAACCTGACTAAGATGGTTGGCAGGATCTTAGCTGGTTCAGGCTGGTTTAAGCTGATCTTAGCTGGTTGAAGTTGGTCGCCAAGCTGGTCCAGTTGGTTTAAGCTGCATAACCAGCCAAAATATGCCCAAAACCACCAGCATTGTTGACCAAGCTTAGTGACTAGGTAAGACCAGCCAACTAGTTTAGACTGATTTTCAATGTGTGTGTGTGTGTGTTTTTTATTTTTTTAGTATGGATCTCTTTATGACATTTAGGCATATGAGTTACTAAAATACTCATAAAATACTAAAAGATTATGATGTAATAAATTTCAAATGGTTAGGGCGAAACTGTAAACAAGTTATTTTGAGGGCTTCATGAACTTGCGTAGTCTTCATGATTTTTTCTTTAAAGCCTTTTATTGCATCCCAAGAAATCCCAAAAAATCAATAATTCATCTGTTTTGATTGCCATCAAGACACCAAAATAAGGACTGGGGACAGGGTTCTTTTCAATCCATGAAAGATTTATAACTTTCATTAGGACCTTAAGGAGAGCTCTAACTAAACTAAAGTAATGAGTTCCACACACTGGCCTTGGAAATGTTAATGGTGATAGAAGTGGCACGTTGCAAAGTGAATTGCCCCTTGAGGCGAAGATACTCCATATGGGCCTCATCAGAGCTCTTACCTCCAGGTGAGACTTGGTAGCCCAAGTAAGTGACCTTAGTTAAATAGAAAGATTTTTTTTCTTGCTTTTTAGACTAGTGTTTACTTTTTTAGCAAGAAAATTATGGATGTCTATGATCTTTCCATGTTTTGTACAAAGTGCCATTTGGCGTCCTGCGGGAAGGTTAGTTAGAGTGTGTTAACATAGTTAATCTTTAACCATACATTTAATAATTTCGCCATCAGACACACAACACACATACATATTGTACACACACATACATATTGCACACACACACACACACACACACACACACACACACACACACACACACACACACACACACACACACACACACACACACGTAGTGTTTCCATGTTTTATGGGGACTTTCCATAGACATAATGGTTTTTATACTGTACAAACTTTATATTCTATCCCCTAAACCTAACCCTACCCCTAAACCTAACCCTCACAGAAAACTTTCTGCATTTTTACATTTTCAAAAAACATAATTTAGTATGATTTCTAAGCTGTTTTCCTCATGGGGACCGACAAAATGTCCCCACAAGGTCAAAAATTTCAGGTTTTACTATCCTTATCGGGATATTTGGTCCCCACAAAGTGATAAATACACGCTCACACACACGCACGCATGCACACACACACACACACACACACACACACACACACACACACACACACACACACACACACACACACACACACACACACACCATAGTGTCTACTTTAGCTACTCAAATGCATCTAGAGGTATAAAAGTGCTGAGTTATTGGTCTGTGATTAAACAAAGAGTGGGCATATGACACCTGTTGTTCACTGGGTAAATGCACCACTAGCAATTAAATACAATTTGTCTGGTTAGAACTTTGGATTTGGATTGTGCAAATGCTTAGAACATAAAAAGACCAATGTTTGTGTCTGACCTAAGCCATATCCCAATCACAATTTCCTGTCGACATTCTTCTCTCCCATAAATAAAGCCAAAAATTAGCAATTATAAACTTATTATAAAAATTTTTAAAAAGTTGAACTAATTTGTTTTATTATTGTATCTACTCATATTGGTGGAGGTTTATTTTACAGTATTACATGACTGATCATATTACAGTAAGACTCACCAAGGAAAAGTTCCAACATACTGTCCCATATATGGTAGGTGTGACATTATGAACAAAGACTGATTCATACTTGTCCATGTTGACATTGCTGAACTATTTTATCCTTTAAGGAAAAAGCAGTTCTAAAACACTGCCAACAGTTTATGACCTCGATGAGTTATATGGAGTCACAGTCTTGTAATGTATACTTTAAGGGTTCTCACGTAGCTTTTAAACATTGCATGACTTTCATTCTTGTTTAAACTGTTTTACAAGTCATGCATGCGATTTTGTACCTACTCCTTAATCCTGATGGCGTTGCGTGCTAGGCGTTTGGTGTGTGTGATCGTGAGAGTGTGGTTTGTTGTCTCAATACGTAGTACAATGACAGAAATACGGTGAGTGGGACATGCTCCAACGAGTCCTTGAACTGTTTTTGTTCCATTGTAATCGGTATCTATGCCACCTTAGGATCATCATTCCCCACTGTGGGCTTTCCTCCCTATTCAAAGATTTAGAGCTCACACTTACCGCATACAGTATGTAATAAGAGCTTATGGAGGCGCAGCTCACATAAAGAGGTGGCAAACAGGTAACTCTTTACATAAAGAAATCTTGTGTGCTTTCACCCAGACTGTCTCTTAGCAAATACACTCTGTCTAATGAGACTGTAAAGATGCCTGCAGGTGCATCCGTTTAAACTGAATTCCTCTAAACACTCTCCCTGAGGTGTTTAAATGAAATAATAACTTGGACAACAATATCAAAATAAAGCATTCTGCTTCTTATTTCCTCTTCTTTCTATGGGGCGACAAAGCAATGTTTGTCTTACTTAAGAAAATGTCCTGAGAAAGTTTCTTTTACTTGATGCTAGGCAACTGTGTATTTGTGTGGCATTTGAGTTAAACAGAGCTTGAGTCTAAAGATCCCTAATGCAGTATTTCCTCTGTTTAGGGAGTGTGTTAAAATGGCCGTTGACACAGAGGATTTATGCCACAATGAGATTTTTTGTGCCAGTTCAGGAAGGTTTAAGATTAGCCAGGGCCATACAGGAAGCTAGTGTAATTAGCTTTCATTACTTTTCTTTCAATTGACAAGAATTTACATAAATACTCAATATACATTATGATGTGTGCTATGTCTGCTAAATGTTACAGTGCTTGACCTTTATGAATTTTATAAGTAACTCTGTTACTGTTAGTTCTGTTAATCAGAAGGTCGCTGGTTCGATCCCCACGGCCACCACCATTGTGTAAATATGATAACTACAGTTGATGTCAGAAGTTTACATACACCTTAGCCAAATACATTTAAACACAGTTTTTCACAATTCCTGATATTTAATCGTAGAAAACCTTCCTTGTCTTAGGTCAGTTAGGATAACTACTTTATTTTAAGAATGTGAAATGTCAGAATAATAGTAGAGAGAATGATTTATTTCAGCTTTTATTTCTTACATCACATTCCTAGTGGGTCAGACGTTTACATAAACTTTGTTAGTATTTGGCAGCATTGCCTTTAAATTGTTTAACTTGGGTCAAACATTTTGGTTAGCCTTCTACAAGATTCTCACAATAAGTTGCTGGAATTTTTGCCCATTCCTCCAGACAGAACCGGTGTAACTGAGTCAGGTTTTTAGGCCTCCTTGCTCGCACATGCTTTTTCAGTTCTGAAATTGAGGTCAGGGCTTTGTGATGGCCACTCCAATACCTTGACTTTGTTGTCCATAAGCCATTTTGCCACAACTTTGGAGGTATGCTTTGGGTCATTGTCCATTTGGAAGACCCATTTGAGACCAAGTTTTACCTTCATGGCTGATGTCTTGAGAAGTTGCTTCAACATATCCACACAATTTCCTTCCTCATTATGCCATCTATTTTGTCAAGTGCACCAGTCCCTCCAGCAACAGAGCACCCCATCCCATGCTTCACGGTTGGGATGGTGTTGTTCGGCTTGCAAGCCTCACCCTTTTTCCTCCAAATATAATGATAGTCATCATAGCCAAAAAGTTCAATTTTAGTTTCGTCAGACCAGAGGACATTTCTTCAGAAAGTAAGATCTTTGTCCCCATGTGCACTTGCAAACTGTAATCTGGCTTTTTTATGGCGGTTTTGGAGCATTAGCTTCTTCCTTGCTGAGCAATGTCGATATAGGACTCGTTTTACTGTGGATATAGATACTTGTCTACCTGTTTCCTCCAGCATCTTCACAAGGTTCTTTTCTGTTGTTCTGGGATTGATTTTTTGTACTTTTCACACCAAAATATGTTAATCTTTTGGAGACAGTATGTGTCTCCTTCCACAGGAAAAATTACTTATGTCATGCACAAAGTAGATGTCCTAAACGACTTGTCAAAACTATAGTTTGCTAATATGAAATCTGTGGAGTGGATACAACATTTTTTTAATGACTTAGTGTGTGTAAACTTCTGACATAAATTGTATTATTATAATAGCATTTTCAAAGCCATTTTCTGAAGACATATATAAAGGCGAGAGACAATATCTACATTGTTTGAGGAAAAAGCTACATGATCACACAGGTAATCAACATGCATTCTGTCAAATTCATGACCAGAGGCATCACAAATTCAAAAGTGTATTCCTTCCACCTTTTCCTGTGGTGCTACTGAAAGCATCTTATGTGAGCATCTCTGAGTCATGGGTTCTGGTCCTAAGGTGATCAAGAAGTAATCGTGTTCACCCTTAGCCCTTTTCCACTGAAATTGCAATGGTTCTCGTGCTGAGCCTGTGTTCCTGCTGGTTCACGGCTGGGGCAATCTGAAGTCTATTGTAAACCGGCCATGCTTTCCCACTGACCTGATAGCCGAATGGGTTACTGTCTACTATATGGTAGTTTCACTTGACTACCTCAAACATAAACAAACATGGCAAATCACAGTGTGTTTGTATACAGCTTTTACTCTTGTATTAGAGGACATATTTAAACATATGGATTAATGCAATCCATCATTATTTAATTGCTCAACAAGATTGTCAGAGATGACATCTACGCTAAAGTACGACAGGTAATGTAATTACATTATATTGTATGAACTATGGCTTAACTTGCTAAGTTCTGTAAACTGTTACAGTGGAATAATTATTAAAATTGGTTTGGCAGATGGTTGTATTTGGATTTTTGTCATGGCATATATTACTGACTCAGAATCCCACTGTTTTACTTAACAGATAGCCGCAACCTTCTAAAGCTAGTGAGTAGCTGGTCAAAAATCCCTTTACAGAACAAAACAATGCACAAAATAAGATGACAACAGTGTAAGAAAAGCTAAGAAAGTTGTCATATATAACAACTTACTGAGATCAGCAGCAGAGGAGACTGGTGATTCATTGTTTATCATAAATGTTACTGGCTGAATTCAATGCCCCGGTTAGTTAGCAGGCTGGTCTGTGTCCAGTCCAAAACATTGTTGCTCTGTGCACTGTCACTTTTGATTATGTCCTTCTTATGTTCCCTGTACTCCCTTTCGTCGTGTTACCTGAATGCTTTTGATATCTGATAATTTTGTGTGTTTTTTATTTGTTATAGAGCAAAGAAGTACTCCTTGCTGCAGAGGGTAACTACTGTATGGGAAATCTTTACCATGGTGATGAAACATTATCCAGCCTTCCGTCCCCTGACATAATCAGTTCCTGCGTAGAGACCAGCAAGCTTTTAGGCCCGGTGCGGAACCAGGTTTTCAGCCCTAGCACTGCCTTTTCTGTGACCAGGCACGGATTTGGAAAGCAGAGGTCCCTGGGCACAAAATCTTGGAACTCGTGGCCCAAACTCACACAGCATCTTAATTTTTAGAAACAGTAAAAGGAAGCTGTGGGGTTTTCTTTAACCACTTTCTCCAACTCCATTTCTTGTGATGTTAACTGTGATAGCAAAGGAGATCTATAAATATCTATAAAACAAAAGACAAAATGTAAACTATCACAAAACAGAATCAACAGAATATATTGCAATAAAGCAGATTAAAATCTATGAAAATACAGCCTAATAACATAACTAAGAATAACTATAGTCATGTCTGTACAGCCTGTCAAAATCAAACTAGCTTCCCACAGTGACCACAATTTTATCTAAAGAGCAGACTTATATGAAATATTACTCGGTCTCAAGCGGAGTCTGAGACTGTGGTGGTGGGGGGGCACATGGACATGTACGTATGAATCTGTCACTCCAGCCGGGCTGTGGTTCTCTGTCTTGTCATGCTAGTGCTGATGCTCAGGTTCATCTGAAATAGCAAGGCTGGATGTTGTGCTAAACTCCTCTTCGCTAGCATCACCGCAGGCGCCGCCATGCTCTTTATTCGAGCCGACTTTTGAAAAAAGTGGAGATGGTTGGAATATTTCTCCAAATTTAATCCTCTCTGCTATTCTTTACCTGCTATTCTGTGATAGGAGATGGTGCTTGTCATTGAATTCTGAAACTCTCTGAAACAACATGCTACCTTGTGTGATCATGCTGTTTCAGCAGCAGAACTTCTAATCTTCTGTCACTGAATTAAAAGTTAGTACATCCATTTGAATGTTTAAAGTCACAAATCTGAATCAAAATTACAAGCGAAGGCACAGGATTGTATTGAAAGTTTGGCCTTCGTAATGTGGGAATTCCTTCACAGACCGAACAAACTATAACATGCTGGTGAAAAGTAGTCAAATGAATCCTTAAAAATGTTATCTTTGTATTGGACTGTAAAACCAATCAGTGTGATAATCTCTGTGTGATTCACACAATATTCACACACTAAAGGATGCACCTTCTCACATATTTGCTCATTTGTTTGTCACGAACCCCGCTCCTCTGCCCCATCTCCGCTTCCTCGAGCACGCACCCATACACTCCGCGAGCATGCTCGCTTCCCGCTTCCTCGCTCCGCCCCCTTGAGCTCGTACGCTCTGTTTCCTCCCTCACGAGCTCACACGCTCGTTCTGCTATTACGAGCTCTCGCTCGTAAACTCTCTCCCCTCTCTGACTCATGCTCTCGTCTCACTCGCTGCAGCCTGAACATTATGACCACCTGCACTCACGCGCTTCTCAATCACCCCTTTATTATGTACACCTGCACTCGTCCCATCACCTAGTTATTCGTTTCACCTGCACCGCTCGTTTGTTCCCCTATATATATCACAACCCTTTCGTTTCACTCGGGTTGGTTATTGTATGTATTTAGTTCCCCGTATCGTTGCCCTGCTAGTCTCGTCTAGTTTTGACCTCCCTACTGTTTTACCTCTTAGCTTGCCAACTTGTTCCCCTGTCTCCGTTCCCACTTGTCCCTAGTTGTTAACTGTTTTCCCGTCCTCGACCCTCTTGTTATTGTTATCTTGATTCCCCGGCTTTTGACCTCACGCTTCCCACGACTACTCTTCATTGGATTTGCCCCCTTGTTTGTACGTTTGTCTGGACTGCTTTTTTATTTAATAAAGCGGTTTTCAACCAACATTGTGACTGTCTCATCTTGTGTGTGTGTGACCGGGTTACAGAATAACCAACCTCACCGTAGACAGTCACAATGCGTCACGCGGATGTTTCGCGCAGCTCACTAGAGCGGAGAGGCACGTCACATTCGGCGCAAGGAGCTACAGTTTGGAGGCAGGACCAAGCGCTCACGGCCCAGGGGCAGCAGGTATGTGCGTTGTCTGATTTATGTCACACTGTTTCACCTGTGTCTGCCCCTGAGCCCGTTTATGCCTCCAGCGCATTTCTGAGCGCCGTGAGCCTTCAACCCCCTGAGAGGTTTGACGGCTCTTCGGACGCTGACCAAGGGGTTTTTCTGCGAGGCAGCGGTTGTGTAACCCATAACCCCGCCCTCGGCATTATGGACCCAGCGGCCCAACTCGTGGGTTTGCGTCAGGGAGCCAAACCGTGGAGGCTTATATTATGGATTTTTGTGTCCTGGCATACCAGGTGAATTTTAATGAGGTGGCTCTGAAGACCATTTTCCAATGTGGTCTGAATGAGCCAACCTCATCATTAATGCCTGGTGGTCGCTGCCCCTTAACCTGGCTCAGTTTATTGACCTCGCCCTACTGTACTCTGGTTCCTCGTTCACTGTGGGGGAGGCAGACACTGAACCAGCGCTCCACACCAAGACCCCCGTCTCGAAGCCTACCACGGCCCCAGTCCCGAGGCCTGTCACGGCCCCAGTCCCTAAGCCTGACACGGCCCCAGTCCCGAGGCCTGTCACGGCCCCAGCCTCGAAGCCTGGCACGGCCAGCGAGCCGGCGCCCATGCCCGCCACGCCACGAGCGCCCATGCCGCACGCCAGCGGCGCCCATGCCCGCCACGGCCAACGAGCCAGCGCCCCTGCCTGCCACGGCCGGTGAGCCAGCGCCCATGTCTGCCACGGTCAGCGAGCCAGCGCCTGTAGCCTCGACCCCCCCTGAGCCAGCGCCTGTAGCCTCGACCGTCCCCATGGCCACGTCCCCTGTTGGCCGAAGACGTAAGAGAAGGAAGAGGGCCCCTTCTCCCCAGTCTCGTCTGGTGCTCAAGACCTCAGCTCCGCCCTCAGAGTCTCCCACGGCTCTGCAGACCTCTGCTCCGCCCTCAGAGTCTCCCACGGCTCTGCAGACCTCTGCTCCGCCCTCAGAGTCTCCCACGGCTCTGCAGACCTCTGCTCCGCCCTCAGAGTCTCCCACGGCTCTGCAGACCTCTGCTCCGCCCTCAGAGTCTCCCACGGCTCTGCCGGGTTCTGCTCCGCCCTCAGAGTCTCCCACGGCTCTGCCGGGTTCTGCTCGCCCCTCTGAGCCCTCCCGGGCTCTGCCTCACCAGTCTCCAGGGCCCCTCCACGAGCCTCCTAGGGCTCCTCCTCACGAGCCTCCCAGAGCTCTACCCCTCAAGTCCCTCAGGGCTCCACCCCTCAAGCCTCTCACGGCTTCGCCTCTCGAGTCTCTCAGGGCTCCATCCCTCGAGTCTTTCATGGCTCCACCCCTCAAGCCTCTCACGGCCGCCTCTCGAGTCTCTCAAGGCTGGGTTCTCGCCTCTCTGGCCCTCAGAGCTCTCCCACGGCTCTGCCGGGTTCTGCTCACGCCCTCAGAGCCCCTCCACGGGCCTCCAGCCTCCCGAGTCTCCCAGGGCTCCCTCACTCGAGCCTCCTCAGGGCTCCTGCCTCACGAGCCTCTCAGGGCTCTATCCCCTCAGAGTCTCTCATGGCTCCACCCCTCAAGCCTCTCACGGCCGCCTCTCGAGTCTCTCAAGGCTCCATCCCTCGAGTCTTTCATGGCTCCACCCCTCAAGCCTCTCACGGCTTCGCCTCTCGAGTCTCTCAGGGCTCCATCCCTCGAGTCTTTCATGGCTCCACCCCTCAAGCCTCTCACGGCTTCGCCTCTCGAGTCTCTCAGGGCTCCATCCCTCAAGCCTCTCACGGCTTCGCCTCTCGAGTCTCTCAGGGCTCCATCCCTCGAGTCTTTCATGGCTCCACCCCTCAAGCCTCTCACGGCTTCGCCTCTCGAGTCTTTCAGGGCTCCATCCCTCGAGTCTTTCATGGCTCCACCCCTCAAGCCTCTCACGGCTTCGCCTCTCGAGTCTCTCAGGGCTCCTCCGCCTCTCAGGGCGTCCCCTCTCGAGTCTTTCATGGCTCCACCCCTCAAGCCTCTCACGGCTTCGCCTCTCGAGTCTCTCAGGGCTCCTCCGCCTCTCAGGGCGTCCCCTCTCGAGTCTTTCATGGCTCCACCCCTCAAGCCTCTCAGGGCTCCGCCCCTCGAGTCTCTCAGGGCTCCTCCGCCTCTCAGGGCTCCGCCCCTCGAGTCTCTCAGGGCTCCTCCCCCTCTCAAGCCTCTCAGGGCTCCCCCTCTCGAGTCTTTCAGGGCTCCCCCCCTCAAGCCTCTCGAGCCTCCCAGGGCTCGGCCACTAGAGGCTCCTATGGCTCTGCCTCCCGAGCCTCCTACGGCTCCCCCTCCAGAGCCTCCTACGGCTCCACCTCCCGAGCCTCCCACTGAGGCTCCTATGGCTCTGCCTCCCGAGCCTCCTAGGCTCCCTTCAGAGCCTCCTACGCCCACCTCGAGCCTCTCATGGCTCTGCTCCCAGACTCCAGAGCCTCCTACGGCTCCGCCTCCAGAGCCTCCTACGGCTCCACCTCCCGAGCCTCTCATGGCTCTGCTCCCAAAGACTCCTATGAGCTCTGCCTCCAGGGCTCCCGCCTCTTCAGAGCCTTCCACGGCTCCACCACCCGAGCCTCCTACAGCTCTGCTCCCTAAGACTCCAGAGCCTTCTAGAGATTCACCTCTCGAGCCTCCTACGGCTCCGCCTCTCGAGCCTTCCACGGCTCCACCACCCGAGCCTCCTACGGCTCTGCTCCCTAAGACTCCAGAGCCTTCTAGAGATTCGCCTCTGGAGCCTCCTGCGGCTCCGCCTCTAAAGCCTCCCTTGGCTCCACCTCCAGAGCCTTCCAGGGCTTCACCTCTGGAGCCTCCTACGGCGCCACCTCCCCGGCTCTGCCTCCAGAGCCTACCAGGGCTTCACTCCTGGAGCCTTCTACAGCGCCACCTCCCACGGCATCACCTCCCCCGGCTCTGCCTCCAGAGCCTACCAGGGCTTCACTCCTGGAGCCTTCTACAGCGCCACCTCCCACGGCGTCACCTCCCTCGGCTCTGCCTCCAGAGCCTTCCAGGGCTTCACCTCTGGAGCCTCCTACGGCGCCACCTCCATGGGCTCCACTTCCTGAGCCTTCCAGGCCTTCGCCCCTAAAGCCTCCTTCGGCTCCACCTCCAGAGCCCACCAGGGCCTCGCCCCTGGGGCCTCCTGCGACTCCACCTCCCTCGGCTCCGTCTCCTGAGCCTCCCTCGGCGCCGCCTCTTCTGTCTCTCAATTCCCCGCCTGCCGAGTCTCTCACGGCTCCGCCTTCCAAGGCTCAGTCTCCCAAGTCCTCCACGACTCCGCCTTTCACGGCTCCGCCCCCTGAAACCTTTCCTCACTGGGTCTTGCCTGCTCCCCTTGTTACCGTTCCTCTACCTGTCCTGTGGCCTCTTCCCTGGCCTCTGGACCCTATTCCTGTCCGGTGGTCACCTTCCAGACCCCCGGACCCAGTCCCTGTCCTCCAGTCGCCTTCCAGACCTCCTGACCCAGTCTCTGCCCTATGGCTGCCCCCTAGACCTCCCGACCACCCGCCTGTCCACTATGTTCCCCCTGACCTTGCCTTGAACTGCCCGTTGACCCCCATGGACTGTTTCATTCCCCTTTTGTGCCTTCTGTCCCCTCGAGCTCACACGCTCGTTCTGTCCCCTCGAGCTCACACGCTCGTTCTGTCCCCTCGAGCTCACACGCTCGTTCTGTCCCCTCGAGCTCACACGCTGTTCTGTTCCTCGAGCACGCCAGCGTGGCCGTCAGGAGCCGTCCTATTCAGAGGGGGGAGTACTGTCACGAACCCCGCTCCTCTGCCCCATCTCCGCTTCCTCGAGCACGCACCCATACACTCCGCGAGCATGCTCGCTTCCCGCTTCCTCGCTCCGCCCCCTTGAGCTCGTACGCTCTGTTTCCTCCCTCACGAGCTCACACGCTCGTTCTGCTATTACGAGCTCTCGCTCGTAAACTCTCTCCCCTCTCTGACTCATGCTCTCGTCTCACTCGCTGCAGCCTGAACATTATGACCACCTGCACTCACGCGCTTCTCAATCACCCCTTTATTATGTACACCTGCACTCGTCCCATCACCTAGTTATTCGTTTCACCTGCACCGCTCGTTTGTTCCCCTATATATATCACAACCCTTTCGTTTCACTCGGGTTGGTTATTGTATGTATTTAGTTCCCCGTATCGTTGCCCTGCTAGTCTCGTCTAGTTTTGACCTCCCTACTGTTTTACCTCTTAGCTTGCCAACTTGTTCCCCTGTCTCCGTTCCCACTTGTCCCTAGTTGTTAACTGTTTTCCCGTCCTCGACCCTCTTGTTATTGTTATCTTGATTCCCCGGCTTTTGACCTCACGCTTCCCACGACTACTCTTCATTGGATTTGCCCCCTTGTTTGTACGTTTGTCTGGACTGCTTTTTTATTTAATAAAGCGGTTTTCAACCAACATTGTGACTGTCTCATCTTGTGTGTGTGTGACCGGGTTACATTGTTGTTTTAACATATACCCAAAATAAATTTCAAAGAAGAAATTGGCATTAATAACATGGAAACATAAATAAAAAAGTATAATACAATATCTGCAAAGAAATGTACAGTTAGTCAGTACATTACAGAATAGATTACATCACACCTTACAGGGAAACAAGTGACTGAAACAGAGCACCATAATGCATAAGACTTATGCATTATAAAATAAAACAGATCCATATGAGATGCACAAACAGTTAGGTAAAATAGTATTATGATAATAATAGTAATTATTATTATACCACTAAATATTTTCAACTTTACCTCCGTGTTTGAATTTTATTGAGACAAAGGCTATAGTTTTCAATAAAGCATGATACACCACACCGAAAAATTATTTCCATGATTTGTTAACTTTATGTTTTTTGCCAAATCAACTTAGATTCACTAATGTTTTCAGAGAACATAAGAATTTGTGTTTTTATTGAGTAAACTAATGGCAAATTGGCAATGTACTGATGTAATAATAATTATATAAACAAAAATTATACTAATTGATTTTATTCAAATTATTATTTTTGTTTTATTTTATTTTATTATCAAATTTGATTTTAAATTAGCAAAATATTTTAAGGCAACCAGGTTACGTAAGTTAAACCAAAATATTTTTTTGCAGTGCATAGTACAGCACATTATCACATTCAGCATGGTCAAAATTTATAAAATCCGATTTGTCCCCTTTTTTAATAAGTATTCTGAAATTTCAATGACCTATTGACCACTGAACTTGTCCCTGTTTTTCATTTCAGAAATCTGGTCACCTTATGCTATGCTGTTGTTAAGTTGTTTTTAGCACATTGCTATGCCATTGCCAGGATTTTCTGGGTGGATGCTTTCTGGCCCAAATGAAAAGTGCCCACTCCACAAGTTTCTGTTATGGTCACTAAATATGACTCAGCTCGTCCTTCAATGTTACAAATTGTCATGGACTGTTTTTAAAAAAAAAAATCATATTATGTCTAATCCACATATGTTTAACACATAGCCAGTAGAAAGACTATTTCAGTTATGTTGTGGTTTAAACTGATTTCAAGTTCTCTTGGGAAGTTTGTACTTACAAGTTCAGAAGTTGTAATTTTGATGTAATGAGCGTTCAAGTAATTTTAGTTGGACAGAATGGGTCCGTTTCACAATTTTTCATCTTTTTCACTTTCTGAAAAAACAGGAAGCTTTTTCAGCACCATGCAATGACATGCACATGGATTCACATCCACACTGCATATTAGGTGTGTCTTATTTGATCGTTCTTGTGTGGCCACTGTGTATTGATGGGAATTGTTATTTTGATGCACAAGACTGTCTGCCACCTAATATAAACTAGCTAAATGTCTTATTCTATGGCAAGCTTTATTCTTCATCAATAAGAAAAAAATACATTCAATCTAAACTGTACAGTCACCAATTTGCTTGATTCTTGCCATTCTTCTTAAATTGAAACTCCAAGATAATCTCACTGAATTTACGACTTTATGGTGGTGTTCATGTTAAACCAGATAATTCTGACTTGACTTAAACACTTCATTAAAGTGATAGTTCACTCAAAATGTAAAATTCTCTCATAATTTTTACACCCTCATCCCATCCCAGATATGCATGACTTACTTTGATCTGCAGAACAGACACAAAAACATTTTCTTTAGAAGAATATCTCTGGTTTGTAGGTCCTTTCAGTGTAAGTGAGTAGTAGCCATACATTTGAAGTTCTTATGCATTTAAGGGCGCATAACAGTAATTAATAAGTCTCAAGTGGTTTAATCAATGCCTTCTAAAGCAATCAAGTTGTTTTAGGGTGAGAACAGTACTGTCACTGTACATCTTCACAGCAGTCTCCTTGGCGATCATGAATTCAAGATTGATTACACTTCCTATAGTGGTGTCTAGCACTCTGCACATGCGTCAAGCAATAGCAAGTGTAACTGAAATCATGATCATACCTGAAGACTGCAATGGCAACATGTACAGTGAAAAGTAGTTATATTTTGGTCTGTTCTCACCCTAAACCAACTGGATCACCTCAGAAGACATTGATTAATCTACTGGAGTTAAATGGATTACTTTAATGTTGCCTTTATCTCCTTTTTGGAGCTTCAAAGTTCTGGTCACCATTCACTTGCATTGTAAGAACATACAGAGCTGAAATATTCTTCTAAATGTCTATGAATGTGTTCAGCAGAACAAAAGTCATACACATCTGGAAAGGCATGAGAGTGAGTAGATGATGTCTCTGAATAATTTGCCATGGGGTTAAGCTGTTCCGTAATTGATGTGTTTTAATTGTACTCAATTGTAAGTCAATTTAAAATCAGTTTCTTTAATACTTTGTGGAGCGGAGGGGGGCGGGGCCGGGTCGGAATATCGCGCGCCCGGTCCCCAATCGGCCTGATGAGGGATAAAGGCGGCTGGTGACGATGGTTCAAGAGAGAGAGAATTACGGTCATGTCCGTCATATGTGTTTATGTTTGTGTGTTTTGGTTTAAGTTTTCATTAAATTATCATTTATGTTGACAAGCTGGTTCTCGCCTCCTCCTTGCCCATCCTTTAACAGTGTTACATACTTTTACTTATGTATCTCTTGAGCTACTTTTACTTGAGTCAGTTTTCATTAAGATTTCTTTACTTTTACAGAAGTACAACACCGTTAAAAAGTGAGCAAAAGATCAGTAAAGGCAGTTCATAACAAACAGTTTGATTACTGAGATTTGAATGGTACACACATTTTTCAAATCATCTATATTAATTGTCAGATAATGTTAAAATAAGGCAGATACTGACAACAAAGGGAAAAAAGGGCTGCACATGGGACAATGTTAAAAGAACAGCTCTTAAAAGCATATCTTACTGCTTCAAACATCCACAAATCTGTTTCAGATAAAGAAAAGTGTCTCCTGGTGATCAAGTCATCATGTTCATTGAATAACTTTCCGTAAATTATATGTGAACTTATTGAATCAACATTACTCAAGAACTCCCTTGACAGAACTTGGCAAATATTGAATTGATGGAATGGTTTGGGATCAGTTGTATGACTCTTTTCTCCCAGAAACTGTGCGCTATATGGATCAGATCTGAATTCTGGAGCTTGATCATTATTCCAGAATGACATAAGGGTTCATGTAAATATAACTGTTTGTTATATTTATATGAAAGAGTCCTTTTGGCTCTAAACATGAGCCGCTTCCACATGGTGGTCTGTGCAGCTTAAGGGCTCAGATCTGTGGATCCATTGTGGATGGAGGGGTATCCCCTTTCATGTGAGCTTCTGTAAGAGCACTTCACCCCTAGGAGTACAGGCACAAACAGAGAACAGGACTCAATCCACACGAAAAGCAATGTTTTCGATCAACTGGAATGAGGACTGAGTTCTAAAGCTCTTGTGGGTCCATGAGTAAACAGCACAGGGAGGTTTAAGGGGGTACCAAATGTCCAATGCCACCTCAGTCATCTCCACCAAGAGCCCAACATCTGCACAGCATATGCATGTCATATTCCCTACTTCAGGAAACAGTGACAACTGTGTTAGGCCTTGCATGCCTCCAAAACACAGAGATTAAACTATATTCCAATGAATTTTCCTGGCCTTTGAATCTGAGAAAGACCAAAGGAGGATCACTGAGGGTGCAAGCAATGACTAAGAGCAATTTTTGTGTCCATCTTCACTGTTTTCAATCGTTTTCCTCTGGAAACATGCGTGAGACATACATCTTTGACCATTGTGCCCTGACTTGCATGGGAATGCAATGTTTTTTAGACTTGTCAAGGTGAAGAGAACACCTGCATTCTCTATTTGTGGTGGTGCATTTAGCTTTTTTTAGTGCAGGGATACGTTCAGTGTAAATGGCCCTTAAAGGGATAGTTCAACCAAAAATGAAAATTCTCTCATTTACTCACCCTCATGCCATCCCAGACGTGTGTGACTTTTTTTCTTCTGCTGAACACAATTTAAGTATTTCTCAGCTATTTAGGTCCATACAATGCAAGTGAATGGGTGCCAAAATGTTGAAGCTCTAAAATCCACATAAGGCCAAAATAAAAATACTCGAGATGACTCTGGTGGTTAAATCCATACATTCTGAAGAAATTTGATAGGTGTGGGTGAGAAACAGATCAATATTTAAGTAATTTTCCTTCACTTTGACTTTCTCCTTCTGTTTTGGTGATTCACATTCTTCTTGCATATTGCCCCCTAATGGGCAGAGAGGAGAATTTATAACATAAAATGACTTAATATTCATCTTTTTCTCACCCAGACCTATCATATTGGAGTCATATGGATTAATTTTATGCTTCCTTTATGTGGATTGTGGAGTTTCAAAATGTTGGCATCCATTCACTTTGTGAGGACCTACAGAACTGAAATATTATTCTAAATATCTTAATTTGTGTTCTGCAGAAGAAAGAATGTCATAAGCATCTGGGATGGCATGAGGGTGAGTAAATCATGAGAGAATCTTCATTTTTGGGTGAACTATCCCTTTGTGTCTTCTAGCTTGTGGTGGACAAATAGCAGTGAATTGGTCTGTTTGGACAACTGAAAAGTTCACCTAAGTGACAGTCCATTCCCTCTGCTTTTATTTGTCTCTTTACCCAAATAAGTGGCTTCCAGATGGGATTGTTCCAGCAAAACCCAAGTCCCAGTCCAAAGTATGTTTGGGGACAGAGCATTCGAGTGGCTAGTGGGATTACTGTATTTAACTTATTTTTACTGCTCGACAGTGATCTGACTTCCCATGCAGACTCCTGAATTCTTTCTTTGTGGAAATTCCCAATGTGTGGGAAGTGGGGAGAGCGTATTTAGATTACGAAAACAAACAAACATGTTTGGAGAATGTATTAGGAACCTCAAGCGTAGCTCTCGTGTCAGACCAAAATGAAAGATGAAAGAAAATCCACATTCAAACATTGCCGTAGGCATATCATTTATCCCATTATCATTCAAGGCCCAAGCACTTATATTGGAATGGCTGGAGCTCTTCTCCAAGCCTGTCTTTACAATAATAGACTTCACCTTATCGTAATTATAGGACTGGATCCTGGATGTCGCAGGCCTGTGTGCACACATCTGGCTGCCACTCCATCACATAGATCTGCAAATGATTACATCCACTGTCACTTTGGCTATAAATAAGAGCTCTCTGCTGAGTTTGAGAGAACAGTCATCTATGGCAGGATTGCATGTGAAGTTATTGTGGCACCCATCAATTTGCCATGTTCTATCCCTTGAAAAATTCTCTCAGCAATGTGGTTTTGGTGAATTTCCTACATATGATCAGGTGCTTTTTGTTATCTTCGAGTCCTCAGAAGACACATGACCCCCTGCCATCTGCTGCAAGATAGCAGTGAAGATGCATTTAATTAATCTCATGGAAAAGTTACAAAGGATGACATTACCAACATATTCCTGGAAAATTCTTCTATTGGAAACAAAAAACACTTGAAAATGACTTCACAATTTCACAATCAACCTGTATAATTATTTTCATTCCTATACCATTTAACTGTGTCTGTGATTATACCCTGCAAGCCTCCTTGTTTCCACACTTCTCTTTTTTCCAGGCAATAAAGAACAAATTCAAAACAAGGTGATGACTATGTGAAGAAAAAAACCCTAATAAATCACCAGTACAGTATGTGTTTTTCTATGCAGTGGATCTCGGGAAAACTTGTTTAGCACATTAGCTGTCTCAGAGTATTAGCTTTAATATCATGTTTAATATCATATCAATGTTTGGTGTAGGCGTAGGCAATTGCAGCCCTATGTGCTTACGTATGGCACAGCTCAGATACAGCCAAACTGCAGTCAAGATGCTTGCTGGAGATAAATGTAGAATAGGGAGATATAAACACATGGACTGATCTCTCTCTGAAAACCGAATTGCTGCTACCTGGTCTCGTAGAATTACATTACTACCTACTGTTATGTATACCTTGTCTTGTCTCACTGTTGCCCTTTGTTTGTCATTTTTGTCACTTTTGTAGTTCCTTAGTTTTCACTTTTTGTCACCCATGTAGCTCCATAGTGTCCTTGTTAGCTGTCGTGTTCTCTGTTCATTGTTTTCACCTGCCCTCGTTAGTTTGCCATTGATTTCTGTTTATTATCCTGTCATCTTGTTTGAGTTCTGTTTGTTCATTGGTTCCCGTTTTCCCATGTCCATGTATTTTAACCCGGTTGTTTTCACTCCCCTCTGTCAATCGTTGAATGTTGTCATGCCTGGTATGTGTTCCCTGCCCGAGTTCTCAGTTTTATTTCATTGTGTTTAGTTTCCTGTTTTCCCATTGTGGTTGTTTCTTTTGTGTTTATTTGTTTGTTTATTTAATAAAGTAAGTTGCATTTAGATCCACTCTCCTCGTCTGCCTTCGCTGTCTCCATTCGTTACACCTACAATATACCTACAAATCAATTTTTACGTGGCTCATTGAACGTATCTGTAACAAGGTAAAAGGGAAAGATGGAGGCGAGAACCGGATGAAGAATCAAAGTCATGTTTAAATGAACAAAAAGACACAAACATGAACACATGCAGGGCAGCTGCCCGTAACACACACTCTCTCTCTCTCTCTCTCTCTCTCTCTCTCTCTCTCTCTCTCTCTCTCTAATTGCTGCCTCCGGTCACCTTTATCCCTCTCAAGGGCTTGATTAGCCTGATTAGATCCCGCCCTCCTCCCTGCCACAGTGTCACAGCAGTTTTCTGGTTAAATGAACACTAGAGGTGCTACAGCAACATTGACTTTTATTAATTTTCACACATATCACAAGGAAAGCATCAGATTATCCATTTACAGCCACTTACTTTTTGTCTTGTTCCTCACACAATACTATCTTATGACATTTAATAGGCCTACATGCATCTGGCAGATGCTTTTATCCAAAGTGACTTACAGTGCATTCAATGTAAACATCTTTCAATATATAAACACATACACTTTTACTGTAGTGCATGACATTTTAACATTTGCATTACAAAACCAACTATACAATTTCAAGCATTCAAATGTGATCAAATTGCACCGTAACTCAACAAATACCATTTTACACTTGATATTCCTTCAACAATTACTTTTTTCACATTAGCTTTTTAAGACATTATCGGTTAGGTTTAGGTGTATGGTTTAGGGTAGGGAGGTTGGTTTCATATATTGAAAACTCGATAAAGCATTAACCTGTTTGGGAGACAATTTTACTAGCTTTTAAGGGTGTTTTCACACTTGAGTGCTCTTTAAAAGAACCAAACTCAGACCCCTTTAAGTGGACCAAAAAGTGAACCAAGTGAAAAAGGACCCGGTTCTCTTTGCGTTCACAATGTCTGAGACAATGTAAGTGGGCTCAGATCTCTTTGTTGTCCACTTTAATAATTATGGGGTCTCAGTCCTTTGTGGGAATGAGCCCACTTTAATAAATATAATATTGATTATTATTATTACTATAAGGATTACATTTAATTTTAAGAGTACATGTAGCTCTACATATGAACATGTAAAAAAATATAAACATGTTTAATGCTCTCAAAATGAATAAGCAGCATAAGACAGGTGTCTATGTTCAATTAATTTTATTGATCTTTCGCATCAATATTAAGTAATTGTGTATTATTACATATTGTTTTATACATTAAAAGAGAAAGGTTTGAAACAGAACTGAATGCATTGTAATTAAATATTATAAATACTGGATTTGAAAGGCAAAATTCAACATTCAATCATGGTAGATTTATCTTTTTAAGGACAAACAACAAGATTAATCATATTTCATGTTTAATCTACTGACAGCCTCAGGTTACTTCCATTCATAGAATATAATAGTAGTATATTCTTGTCATTTCATGCGGCTTTCAATGCGACTGGTTAAACCCTTAAATCTTCATTTGCACAGAACACTAAATAAAGACTTTGAGTTCGGTGCTATTCACGCTGTCATCTCCATAGTAACGGAACAAGTGGTGAGTCACATCTCTCCTCAGCACGTCATCACTACTGGTGTACGGTAAGTTGTCAGTGTCAAATATCGCAAAAGGGAAAATCAAGTGAGCCCGGAGCGCTTTGTTTTCAAAGTGCACGTTAAAAAATTAGAAAGCCTGCACAAAGGCAATGCTATCTAGAGAAATGCACCAATCATGTGCAATTGTTTTACGGTACTGAGATCTCTCATGATACTGTGATACTGAGATTTTAAAAATGCCAAAAGTCTATTTCACCCAGTTGTTTTGAAAAGGCTGTTGAATTGTCTACTGAAGTCACTTCAAACAGTAACAGCAGTGGTTCATAGGGGTGAAAAAAAACATAGCAGTCAAACAGCTGAGATAAGCCAATTCGCAAAGGACATCATTGCCAAAACATAAACTTTGCTCTCCTAAATCAGGGTTGAGGCATGTCTGGCCGCTGTGCTGGAGTAGTCAAACATAAATTATGGACACAGAGTGAATGCATGATATGTTGTGTGCAGGATGATCTCATGAGGAAGAGACAGCTTTTGTGGTCAGATTATGTGAGTCTAAACAGTCTTTTTGAGGAAACTAGCTTGTCTGTTCCATCTCCTCAGAGGCAGTTTTTCTCTTTTAAAAACAAAACGTTTATCGCCTCATTGTCTGAACTCAACCGTTGGTTTGTTGAGAAATGTTTTGAGATGTTCCAGATATCTGCAGACAGTTGGCTTTTATAGTAACATGAATGCTTTAAAGGGATAATTCACCCAAATATGACATTTCTGTCATGATTTACTCACCCTGACATTGTTCCAAACCTTTCTTTCCGTGGAACACACAAGATGTTAAGAAGAATGTTAGCCTCAGGCACCATTTGCTATCATTGTATGAAAAAAAGATGCAATTAAAGTGAATGGTGACTGAGGCTAATATTCAGTTCAACTTTTCATCTGTGTTCCACAGAAACCATGTGAGTTTGGAAGAATATGAGTTTGAGTAATGATGACCTATCATTTTTTTTTTTTACCTATTCCTTTTAAATTGCAAATGACCTGATGAGCACTACAGATGTTCCGTTGTTAGATCCTGTCTGGAAAGTGTGAGGTGTCTGTTGAAGAGATTGCGGTTGGACTGTGTCTGAGGAATCCCCCTGCAGCAAGCTGTGTGTATCTCACATGAAGATGATTCTCAAATTCTCAGTCTTATTTGCCTTCTCACCATCTGACTGAGAATAACTGGACATTCTTGCCGGTGAGGGAGAGCAGAGCTCAGTGTGTGGGGGTTAAAAAGTATACAAACAGTGGTTTTAGAGTCTCATAATGCGAAGAATTTATCTTAAATGAGATGTAAATATTGGGTAAATGAGTACATACGCTGACTACCACCCCTTGAGTTCCCAAGAGTTTGAATCCATGGCAAGCTGAGTGACTCCAGCCAGGTCTCCTAAGCAACCAAATTGGCCCGGTTGCTATGGAGGGTAGAGTCACATGGGGTAACCTCCTCGTGGTCTCTATAATGTGGTTCTTGCTCTCGGTGGGAATCATAATTTTTTTTTTTTATAGTAAGACCTTTGATATTAGGGCAAAAATCGTATTCTTGATAATAACTTTTTATTGTTTTCCTGTAAAAATACTTAAAACAAGATACATTTGATTTATCTTGTTTTAGAAACAGCACTACATAAGATATATAGGTTTTCCAGAGAATGTATTTTTAACATGTGTATTTTGTCTTACTGTACTGGCAGAGTTTTTATAGTCAAAACAAGTGAAAAAATTGACCAGTGCTGAAGAAATAATCCAAAGTATTTATAATATGTTACTGACCTTGAGTAATCTAACAAAATATGTTACAAATTACATTTTACAGCATGTATTCTGTAACTACGGAAGACCTGTACCGCAATGTAAAAAAAAAAAAAAATGCTATTATTTCGAGATTAAAGTCGAAATGTTTCGAGATTAAAGTCGAAGCTTTTCGAGATTAAAGTCGAAATGTTTCAAGATTAAAGTCGAAATGTTTCGAGATTAAAGTCGAAGCTTTTCGAGATTAAAGTCGAAATGTTTCGAGATTAAAGTCGAAGCTTTTCGAGATTAAAGTCGAAATGTTTCGAGAATAAAGTCGAAGCTTTTCGAGATTAAAGTTGAAATGTTTTGAGAATAAAGTCGAAGCTTTTCGAGATTAAAGTCGAAATGTTTCGAGAATAAAGTCGAAGCTTTTCGAGATTAAAGTCGAAATGTTTCGAGAATAAAGTCGAAGCTTTTCGAGATTAAAGTCGAAATGTTTTGAGAATAAAGTCGTAACATATATTCTGAATATTCTCTTTCCGAAGTATGCTCCAAAAGCTTTTGATTCTTTGATTATGATTGCTTGAACCGTATAAGAAACTCCGATTAAAAGCAAATTCATCAGTAGCATTTCTTCGAAGAAAGATTTGCATCTGCTCCATAGCAACGTTTTCAGTCCCACGATCGGCACGGATTCTTCTTGGACAACCATCTCTATTCTTTACTGTCTCAATGAAATATGTTGCAATGACTTTCGGGTCATTATTGGTGAAATACACTTTCAACCACATCACATTACGTGAGAATCCATCAACACATCCATTAATGCAGAGGCCGTACGGTTTAAGCTTGTCATACGAGTCAACGTGCCACATAAAGTTTGGACCAGGATTGTGGTACCTCCTCCGGCGGAGTCTTCGTGCTCGTCTATACGCAAGATTGCGGTTTGACTTGAACACAGAGGCCCTGTGTAAAAAGGGACAGCAGCGCCTTTATTGTCTTAGAAAACTGAGATCATTTAATATAGACAAGACACTGATGGAACTGTTCTATAAGTCTTATATAGAGCCAGTGTTGTCCTTTTCCATTAGCTGCTGGTTTGGAAATCTTAGTGTGAAATACAAAAATGCACTAAATAAATTAGTCAGAAACAGTGGGAAGATCATAGGCAAAGAGCAAAGATGCTTGACAGGTCTGTTCAACAGAAATGTTTTGAGTCGAGCACACTCTGTGATTTTAGACAGTGAACACTTCTTATACCCAGAGTTCTCCATGCTGCCCTCAGGTCGTCAGTTATCGATTATCAAAGATTAAAAATAATCGATATAAATTCTCCTTTGTTCCGAAGTGCAATTAGACTACTAAATAAGTCTTAAAGGTATTTATTAAGGGTTTTTATATTTTTTATTCTATATTTTATGTATTTATTGTATTTGAAATCCTTAATGTGTATTGCTATTGCTATTATGATGTATTGTATGTGTCAGTTTGTGTCTGTTTATCTGTGCTGCACCCAAATTGCCCATAAGGGATCTTAATAAAGCTTGACTTGACGCCATCTGGGTCGAGAACACTCAATAGTAACCGCACTGTTTCCCTCTTCACCGTAAATCCATTCTGGATACATTTTAAGTGCATCATTCTGTATCCAATCATTTGGCCGGATCCCGTGATTTCCTCAGATATAAAGCTGGCTACCTCCATCCAGTCTGAAAAGTGTTTTCGCCTGTAAAGTCTATTCCGGCGCAGTATGTTTTGTAACGTCCTAAGACAAATGGTAATGCCATGTTGGTAGATTAGCACCTGTAGAATTTCCTTTTGTTGAAAGCCCAGATAAAAGTAAAAAACTACTATTATGTTTAGATCCATGTCAGAAGCAGTTTGACTTCACTAAGAATATATGCTACGACTTTATTCTCGAAACATTTCGACTTTAATCTCGAAAAGCTTCGACTTTATTCTCGAAACATTTCGACTTTAATCTCGAAAAGCTTTGACTTTAATCTCGAAACATTTCGACTTTAATCTCGAAATAATAGCATTTTTTTTTTTACAATTTTTTTTTTTTTTACATTGCGGTACAGGTCTTCCGTATGTAACTGTAGTGGACTACATTTAAAAAGTAACCCTCCCAACACTGGCCGTGGAGAATAGCATGAAGCCTTCACCTGGCTATGTCTCCCATGGTAACACCGCCACAAGATGCGCAGATTGACTGTCTCAGACACAAAGGCAACTGAGATTCATCCTTCGCCACCCAGATTGCGGCGAGTCACTACGCCATCATGGGAACTTAGAGCGCACTGGGAACTGGACATTCCAAATTGGGCAGAAAAGGGGAGAACAAAAATTATTAAAAAAACAATAATTTATTTTGCAATTCCACTAGTGGTGAAGAAATTATATAATATCTCTTTAACGTAACAAATGACTGTATTACATTTTTTAAGTATTACAGTAAAATTAAAACAGTGTATTAACAAAGACTAGAGCCCTTGAATTTAAAGAGACAGGCATATGGTTTATGGCATAACTAATTATTTAATGTGAAAAAGAATACTTCATAATACCAAATATCATTAGAAATTTAGGGGAAGAAAAGGAACAATTGTGCGCAATACTCAACACAACTCACTTTACTTGTCACTACGCTATTACCCAAGTGAAGTGATGTGATGTGTGAAAAGCTTATATGCATGGTCCAGACATTGCAGCCATACATGTAAATACAATAAGTATAAGTACACTCAACAGAATAACAATATGACAATGTTCAGAATAACAATATACAGAATAACAATATAACACTATAGAGAATAACAATCTAACACGATACAGATTAACAATACACATACAGTATGTTTACACAGTTTGCACATTACACAATACACATTACACAATATACAAACTGAACAGTTAGAGGCAGTTGCACTGAATTTAATTCAGTGTATACAAGCACAGTATACAGTACATAATATACGTAATGTGCAGTGATGTGTGGCATATACTACTGTGTTGCCATTAATTCTCAGATGTGCATGAAGGGGTAGATATTAATAATGATAGATGTGATATACAGTATATATATACACATTGAGTCCAGCAAAATCCAGTGAAATTAGTGTGAATATCCTAGGGGAAGGGTCTTCAACAGGGGGTCCGCAAATGATTGTTTGATCCACCTTGGTGACATTTGTAATAATAACTTGCACATGAGCGACAGCGAGAGACAGGAGTATGAATCATCGACATGATGAAGTCCTTCGCAGCTGCATGCCAAATCTTAGTGTGACTAAACTGCGGTAGTCAGCAGAAGCGCGCAGCCCGGACAAACCCTTCACGCGACCACTGCTCATCACGAGCTGCGACACACACCAGGTTTAGCAGTGTTGCAGTGGAGGGTCTACAATATGTAACGGGGGTCCCTGCACCATCTCTCTACCCTCTAAGGGGTCCTTGGTCTGAAAATGGTTAAGACCCATGTCCTAGGGTATGGAGTTGTTAGCACTTAGCAGTTCAGCAGTCTGATGGGCAGAGGGAAAAAGCTGTCCCGCAGCCTGTGGGTGTGGTTCTGATGCTGCGGTACTGTCTGCCAGATGGTAGCAGTGAGAGCATAACATGGCTTGGATGGCTGGAATCTCTATTGATCCTCTATGCTTTCCTTACACATCACCTGGTATAGATGTCCTGGAGGGAGGGAAGCTCACCTCCAATGATGTGCTGGGATGTTTGTACTACCCTCTGTAGCACTTTGTGTTTGAGGGCAGTACTGTTGTTGTACCAGATGTTGATACAGCATTTCAGAATGCTCTCCACAATGCTCATGTAGAAAGATCTGAGTACGTTCTCAGTCATCTCAGGAAGAAGAGCCACTGGTGCACCTTCTTCACTACAGCCTCTGTGTGGACGGATTGCGTGTGAAGTCGTCAGAGATATGAACTCTGAGGAATTTGAAGCTGCTAACCTGTTCCTTTGATAGTGATGGAGCTGTCCACCACAAGCTCCTTGGTCCTGTTGACACTGAGAGAAAGGTTGTTCTCCTTGCACCAGCATGTTAGGGAAAGCACCTCTTCTCTGTAGGCCATCGTGACATCTGCAAACTTGATGATGATGTTGGAGCTCTGTGTGGCCACACAGCTGTGGGTGTAAAGAGAAAACAGGAGTGGGCTGAGATTGCAGCCCTGTGGAGCTCCAGTGTTGAGGGTCAGTGGAGTAGAGATGTTGCTGCCCATTCTGACCACCTGGCTTCTGCCTGACAGGAAGTCCAGGATCCAGCTGCCCAACAAGCTGTTCAAGCCCGGAGTTTAACTCAAAGTCTGGTTTGTGATGAGCAACCAGTACTGTCGGTATTGACCAGTACAGAACAACACTGTTCCTTGTTCTAAAGGAAAATTATTCATTCATCCGTGGAGAACTGAAATCTAGACAACCCCTATGAAGGAGATGCCCACGACAGCCCACACATTGACCCTTAGCACAGGCCCCCTCTAAGAAAACACAGAGAGGAAACAGTGACCGGAGAAGACCTGTGTTTAAACAAAGACAGTATCCAGAGAGGAAATACAGTAAGAGAGGAGAGTTCTGGAGCTTTGACATTTAATAGAGATAGTATGAAGAATGTTGTTTAAGCTACACTTTCTTTCACATCAGTCACATTTCTGTAAATTTAAAATGTTTCCAGTTAAATAAAGCCTCACATTTTTAAAAACAAGACGCATATTCATTGTCACATAGCCTAGAAATACACACAACTTCAAATGGGATTCATTGATGGAAATGACTCTAATTAGCAACACAATTTAAAAACAATTACATTAAAGTAAAGAAAAACAGCATGACCCTTTTAAGAAAATCCAGATCACTTTAAATTTGATGTTGCTGTTTATACCACATCAACAGTGTCACAAAGCAGATTTAATCTCTTTTGGAAAAATGTTCCAGAACACATGTTGCATCTTATCTCTATCACTGACAAATGTGGTTTCAATTGAGACATGATGATAAGAGGCATAGAGAGAATTTTAGCCTAGTCAAATTACCAAGGGTCCTGCTCCTCACACAGATCTTGTTTCCAGAACACACACACACACACACACACACACACACACACACACACACACACACACACACACACACACACACACACACACATGTTGTGTTTCCATGTTTTATGGGGACTTTCCATAGACATAATGGTTTTTATACTGTACAAACTTTATATTCTATCCCCTAAACCTAACCCTACCCCTAAACCTAACCCTCACAGAAAACTTTCTGCATTTTTACATTTTCAAAAAACATAAATTAGTATGATTTATAAGCTGTTTTCCTCATGGGGACCGACAAAATGTCCCCACAAGGTCAAACATTTCGGGTTTTACTATCCTTATGGGGACATTTGGTCCCCACAAAGTGATAAATACACGCACACACACACACACACACACACACACATGTTGTGTTTCCATGTTTTATGGGGACTTTCCATAGACATAATGGTTTTTATACTGTACAAACTTTATATTCTATCCCCTAAACCCAACCCTACCCCTAAACCTAACCCTCACAGAAAACTTTCTGCATTTTTACATTTTCAAAAAACATAATTTAGTATGATTTATAAGCTGTTTTCCTCATGGGGACCGACAAAATGTCCCCACAAGGTCAAAAATTTCGGGTTTTACTATCCTTATGGGGACATTTGGTCCCCACAAAGTGTTAAATACACGCTCACACACACACACACACACACACACACACACACACACACACTCACTCACTCACTCACTCACTCACTCACTCACTCACCCACTCATTCTCTCACCCACTCACTCAATAACACTAATTTTGTTTTTTCAAAAACAAAACTGATGAGTGTCAGCCACTGAACTTAATCACTTTGATATTTGAAAAAGCTACTAGATTACAAGTTTTGTACTAAACTGTAACATTAATAGGCGTGTTAATCAATATGGGTGAATGATGTGACATGGATCTATTAAGTTATTCAAAAATAAATTAAATATGCTATTAATAAAAAAAATATTGCTTGAAAACAGCTCTACCATGATGAAAATAATTTACATTTAAAATTTAATTGAAAGTAGTTCAAAGTAATTTTGATATTTTTTATGGGGCTTAAAAATGTCTAAGTGGTGTTACCATCAGGTAAGAGTATGGATGTCGCGATTACCCGATTTCACAATAAAAACGTAAGAATTTGGAAGCTATGGTTAAAAACAGGAAAAAACAACCACGTTGTCTATTTAAATTTTTTTTACTGAACATGAGTCTTTCAGTGTGGGTCTATACTTGCGCCGCGCGTGTGCCCTGCCCTCTGCCTGGCTGGTCAATGAGGCTGTTACTATGGTAACGGAGTTCACGAGGTAATTGTCTAGGTAAGGTGGGACACGTGCAGAACGTGAACTTTTAGCGCATGTGAATCTCTCAAAATGAAAACATGACGTGCAGTGTCAGGAAAAGCAGAGAACACATCTTAAATGTTCGAGCACCTGAGGGATCACCATCCAGAGATTTATGCCCAGATGAAGGTACTAATTTTACAAACACAGTAAATATTATATGTAGTGTACTACTTACCTTTTGGTAAAGTCAAACAATGAATTTAAACTGTGTAAATCCGAAGAGTTGTTATTTTAAATTTAAAAGAGGAGGGGTTCAGCTTTATATTGTGAATGCGATGCCTCCAAATAGTTTTTCCTACTTCAAGTCAAGTCAAGTGGTTTTTATTGTCGTTTCAACCATATACAGTTAGTAAAGTACACAGTGAAACTAGACAACGTTCCTCCAGGACCATGGTGCTACATAAAAACAACATAGGACAAACACAGGACCACATGAGACTACACAACTAAATAAAATACCTATATATACCTATATAAAGTGCACGTGCAAACATGTGCAAAAAGTATGGGACAGTACAAGAAATTTCTGACAATGAACAGGACAACAGACACAGTGAGAGACAGTGCAGCGCCGACCAGTACACAGTAGTGCAAAAAGATGACAGTTTCTAAAAAACGTAAACATAACATACTATGAGATAGTGTTCTATGCACATAGCAGTTATTGAGGTAGCAGACAGTTATAAAGTGCAACTCAGGACATGTGTGTGTGTGTCAAACCAGTCTCTGAGTATTGAGGAGTCTGATGGCTTGGGGCCCGAATGCTTCGGTACCTCTTGCCAGATGGCAGGAGGGTAAAGAGATTGTGTGAGGGGTGTGTGGGGTCATCCACAATGCTGGTTGCTTTGCGGATACAGTGTTTTTTGTAAATGTCTTTGATGGAGGGAAGAGAGACTGCGATGATCTTCTCAGCTGTCCTCACTATCCTCTGCAGGGCTTTGCGGTCTGAAACGGTGCATGTCCCAAACCAGGCAGTGATGCAGCTGCTCAGGATGCTCTCAATAGTCCCTCTATAGAATGTAGTGAGGATGGGGGTGGGAGATGTGCTTTCCTCAGCCTTTGAAGAAAGTAGAGATGCTGCTGGGCTTTCTTGGTGATAGAGCTGGTGTTTAGGGACCAGGTGAGGTTCTCCGCCAGGTGAACACGACGGGATGGTGCTCTTGACGATCTCCACAGAGGAGCCGTCGATGTTCAGTGGTTAGTGTTCACCTTGTGCTCTCCTAAAGTGAACAACCATCTCTTTTGTTTTGTCGACATTCAGGGACAGGTTGTTGGCTCTACACCAGTCCGTTAGCCACTGCACCTCCTCTCTGTATGCTGACTCGTCGTTCTTGCTGATGAGACCCACCACGGTCATGTCATCTGCGAACTTGACGATGTGGTTCGAGCTGTGCATTGCTGCACAGTCATGAGTCAGCAGAGTGAACAGCAGTGGACAGAGCACACAGCCCTGGGGGGCCCCAGTGCTCAGTGTGGTGGTGGTGGAGATGCTGTTCCCGATCCGGAATGACTGAGGTCTCCCAGTCAGGAAGTCAGGATCCAGTTGCAGAGGGAGGTGTCCAGGCCCAGCAGGTTCAGCTTTCCAATCAGTTGCTGGGGAATGATTGTGTTGAATGCTGAGATGTAATCTATGAAAAGCATTCAAATGTATGAGTCATTATTGTCTAGGTGGGTGAGGGCCAGATGGAGGGTTGTGGTGATGGCGTCGTCCGTTGAACGGTTTGGACGATACGCAAACTGCAGTGGGTCTACTGAGGGGGGCAGCTGGGTCTTAATGTGCCTCATGATGAGCCTCTTGAAGCACTTCATGATGATGGGTGTAAGTGCGACGGGATGGTTGTCGTTGAGGCAGGACACTGAAGACTGCTTTGGCATGGGGATGATGGTGGTGGCCTTGAAGCACGTTGGAACGACGGCGCTGCTCAGAGAGATGTTTATTGCAGAAATACTTTAGTATGAGTAGTATGGTAGTATGCGATTCCAAACTCAGCCTTTGTGTAACCAACATGTTAGTTGCCATTTTGTTGTCATGTGAAAAAACAAACAAACATAAAACTGAGAGGACCCCTTTAGCCCCCATGACTGTATAAATTTGTTTAAAAAAAATACAGTTATTTTGACATTTTTATGAAAAGGCACATTTTGTTCAGGTCAAATGGAGTAACCCTTGGAAAACATCTTGGTTACGAACGTTACCTTGGTTACCTGCAAGGGAACAAGATGTTGCGTAATGACGCAATTGGGACTACCTCAGTGAGTCACGTGGTCTGAAGCCTGTATACAATCACACCAATTAATTGGCTGATGGTGCTTAAGCGATGCCCATATGGATCCACGTCACGGCACCCATCTATCCCATTTTACCAGATTTTATGCAACAGGCATGAGCCTATGCAGCATCTAGAGAGTATGACCAGCTATGCACCAGCTTCCCATTCAAGGAAACATCAACATTGCATAATGACGCAATTGGGACAAGATACAATCACACCATGTGAACAGTAGCTGCCAATTCTCTAAGCCCATGTGGCAAGCTTACAGTGGTGCAAAAGCGAGCTACAAAAATAGAAATCTAAAAAAACGTACTCCTGATACAACAGAGAGAACTTGGGAAGCAGTTGACACTCTCATCCAAATTATCAAATCTAACAAAAGTATGTGGAGAGGACTATCCTGCTGCTATACAAATGTCTTCCAAGGACGCACCTCTAGCCAATGCCCATGAGGATGCCATGCTCCTCATAGAATGGGCTTGAATCCCCAGAGGCGAAGGAAAACCATTCACCTTATAAGCACTCGAGATTGCATCCACAATCCAAAGAGACACCAAAACACCCCTGTTGCGGCCACCAAAGTACACAAACAACTGATCTGACTTACGCCATTGGCTAGTGTGATAAGCATAAACCTGCAGAACCCACACTGGGCATAGCACATGTTGCCATTTATGCTCTTCTGACACAAACTGCGGAGGAGAACTCACAATTTCCATAACTCAGACCAAGGGTGTTCTGCCCTCTGGCAGAAACCAGCTCACACCTCTCCCGGTTGATGGCAGCGAGAACTCTGGCCACTGGTGGATGGAACTGCTAGTCCCCTTCTTGGAAGATGGCCCCTGTTCTTCCGGCTCACGGCCGCCTACAGTGACCAATCCGTCCCCAGGCAGACGGCCGCGGCTGCTCCCCTGGTGGATGGAAGCGGTAAGGACTCTGTGACAATGCATCCCTCCTCCCTCCCGGGTATCAGCACCAACGTAACCAGGTAAGGGATGGGCAAGGAAGAGGCAGGAATGGCTAAACAGAGAATGTAAAGTTTAATGATAAAACTCAACATAAAACAAACAAACACAGACACACATGCAACGTGGCCGTGTGTGCCTCTCTCTTGAACTGGTGTCTCCAGCTGCCCGTTATTGTTACTCTCCCGATAATCTGCTGATTCGTGCTTATGGCCCGGCCACGTCCTCCTCCTAGTCACACTCCTCCCCTGCCCGATTCAGGCCAGGGTGATACTGGTCTGACTTACTTCCCCCAATCTCCTGGGGAGATTGCACTGCCCTTCCGGCTGTTCTGAAAAAAAAATGAGAAAAAAAAATCACATGTACATAAGTATTCACAGCCTTTGCTCAATACTTTGTTGATGCTACAACAAAGTATTGAGTTGATGCTACAAGCTTGACACCCATATTTTTGGGCAGTTTCTCTCATTCTTTACAGGACCTCTCATGCTCCCATCCGGTTGGATGGGGAGCGTCGGTGCACAGCCATTTTCAGATCTCTCCAGAGATGTTCAATAGGGTTCAAGTATGGGCTCTGGCCGGGCCTCTCAAGAACATTCACAGAGTTGTCCACTCTTTTGATATCTTGGCTGTGTGCTTGGGGTCGTTGTCCTATTGGAAGATGATCCTTCGCCCCAGTCTGAGGTCCAGAGTGCTCTGGAGCAGCTTTTCATCAAGGATGTCTCTGTACATTGCTGCATTCATCTTTCCCTTGATCCTGTCTTGTCTCCTAGTTCCTGCCGCTGAAAAAAATCCCCACAGCATGATGCTGCCACCACCATGCTTCACTGCAGGGATGGTATTGGCCAGGTGATGAGCGGTGCCTGGTTTCCTCCAGACATGACGCTTGCCATTCAGGCCAAAGGGTTCAATCTTTGTTTCATCAGACCAGAGAATTTTGTTTCTCATGGTCTGCGAGTCCTTCATGTGCCTTTTGGCAAACTCCAGGTGGGCTTTCATGTGCCTTTTACCGACGAGTGGCTTCCGTCTGGCCACTCTACCATACAGGCCTGATTGGTGGAGTGCTGCAGAGATGGTTGTTCTTCTGGAAGGTTCTCCTCTCTCCACAGAGAAACGCTGGAGCTCTGTCAGAGTGACCATCAGGTTCTTGTTTTCCTTGTTTTTCTTGTTTTACTAAGGCCCTTCTCCCCCAATCGCTCAGTTTGGCCGGGCGGCCAGCTCAGAAGAGTCCTGGTGGTTCCAAACTTCCATTTATGGATGATGGAGGCCACTTACAGAGATAAATAAATATTGTTTGTTTGATCCTCATCTCTAGATTATTAATTTAGATCAACATCAATGCCGATAAAAAAACATGGAAAAATGTGCATTGTTGAAAGCAACTTTCAGAAATGAAGAAATGTAGAAATTAACGGAGACTGTCTGACTGATGGCCTATTACGTAAGAGTTGTTTCGGCTCATGAAACTCACTTGTGATTGGCTGGATGTTTGCTCAGTCAGCCCAAAGAAACAGAATGCAAAGAAGACTGTTTACAAATCCACCATTTGGACTCTGTATGGGTTTCGCTTGGAAAAGTGCGGGGGACAAAAATCACCTTTTTAAAGAGTGTCCCTCATGTCCCCGATGGCTGCTACGCCCTTGGCACAGGCCTGCATAAGGGGGTGTGTGTGAGTGTGTGTGGTCGCCCACATTTAATTTAGAGTATGCCGTTATATTATCATATTTGAAGTTGTGAAAAATGGTTTTCGAAATGGGGCCCGGCTTGGTCGGTTGCTTGGGGCCTCAGAAATCGTAAACCCGCTCCTGATGGCACTATTTTTGAAGAAATCCTTACAATGCAACATTTGCCTAAAAATTTTGCACACTGCTGTATGTAAACGTCTGATATCAACTGTAAGTAATATACTTTGAATTCAGTGTTAATTGCAGTACAATTGCACTATAAGTGTCAAGATTATACTGTGGATACACATCTGAGTTTATTCAGTGTATTTTGCATTTAAGAATTCAGTGTGTTTTGAAGCACATTTTGAATATATTCACTTCGTAACGTTTAATAATCTATAGTAAAAATATCTTTATTGCTTATATACTAAATATTATATTGTTAATTATTTTATATCTTCCAAATTCTCTTATTCTAAATAAATCCTTTCGATTAATGTTTTTTTTATTGTATTTTTTCCTTGCTATTTTCTTTGTATTTCTGTGGGAATATAATAATAGTGGTATCACATTTGGATTTTATATATATAGTCGGGAGGCACAAAGTAATTGAACCTGGTGCTCCGCAATAACAGAGCTTAAGCAATACACACCTAAGAGGGTAGGGTGTGCTACATGTATGACTTTCTTTCTTCTGTTGAATGTAAACAAGATAAATAGGTCCCAACGGTTTTAAATTTCAAAAAGCACATACAGGCAGCATATAAGTTATCCATTTGACTCTGAAGCGATATTATAGGTGTGGGAGAGAAACAGATCAATATTAATGTTCTTTTTTTACTATACATTCTCCTCCCTGCCCAGTAGGTGGCGATATGCATGAAAAATGTGAATCACCAAAGGCAAAAGAATGTGAAAGTGAAAGTGGTGATTGATAGTAAAACCTGAATTAAATATTGATCTGTTTCTCACCCACACTTATATCGCTTCAGAAGATATGGAATTAAACACTGGAGTGGCATGGTCACCATAGCTTTTACTGGCCGATTTGTTTGTCTTCTAGTTCATTTTAAATGGCCCTTTGCTGTAAAAAAAAAAAACATTCTTGCAATTAATATGAGGTCCTAAAAGCAGCATGTTATAAAACAACTAGCAAAATGCTAATACATTTACTTAGCAGGCCACAGCTCAGGAGGTCAACTTCCCAAAACACGTCATGTTAACTACCATAACTTAAAAAAATGCACTACCGTTTAATATTTAGAGATATGCAATGTCACAATGTTGAAAATATAGGTCTAAAACATGGAAAATGTTTAAAGATGTTTTAGCAGACAGCAAAGTGGGAAAATCGGTGGCAAATTATAACACAGTATTTTGTTAGGAACAAAACCAGACTTTTTAATGGTTTGGTGTGACTTTACTTACAGTTTTCAGTTTCCACTCTTGAGGATTTTTCTTTTGTCATCTAATTGCTCCTCTTTCAGTGGTCTGAGTGGGAAGCATAAAAGAGCTCTTTAGAGAAATATTGCCACCCTGTGAACACTCTGTGGAGCAGTCAACAAAACCTCAAGGTGCTGACAAGCAAAACTCACTTCTTAATGGGTCAATCTGTGCTTTTTGGCTACTAAATAACTCAGACTATTTTAATCCTGCTTTGTTAACTCCTAAATAGTTTGGAAAGGGGGAAATGTCATCTTGAGACTTCTTGGAGGAGCATGTGAAAAGATTTAAAAGTAGCCTCTTCCACACAAGAGCTATTTGAAAATGCAATCAAATTGTAAATATATCTTGCATGCAGCTGAAAGCTAGGGTGGGGCTGGATGCACTGGAATAAGACCGAGTGATGTTTTGATTCAAATGAATGTTTTCGTTTGTGGGTGATGAAACTGGCTTTGATAATCTGTGAACTCAATCTGTCACAGCCAGTGAAGACAAAGCGAGACATGCCAGCAGATGGATAACTGAAAGCTGAAATTAAGTCTCATCATCTAATAGAGGCAACAAGATGAAGGAATACATATAAAACTATGCAATTTATCATGAAGACAGAGCGGTTAGAGCCAAAAGCACATGCAGTCTCTACAGCATGGATGGAAAACAGCATGATTCTAAAATACAGGTTCAGACTTACGTATTCCAGTCCGTGCCCATGGCAAGGTGTAATTCCTGGAGTGTGTAATTTGTGCATGCATTTTAGCCCTTCAGTGAGCAATGATACCCCCATTGGTGGCATGTGACTATAGTCTATTTATGCATCACTTTCCTTTCATGTCTTAAAATCTGCTTTAATTGATAGCTTGTGATGGAAAAATTTGCACACAAATCCTGTTTCAACAAGTTGCTTGCATAGCCTTTATTGAAGGAAATACTGCCATGATCTCCATCAGTGATTGGTGTAATGTGTTTACAAGGTAATTATTTCCTCTAATGTATTACATTTTTTTTTTGTCAAAAGTAGTGTAACATTTATTTTATTTTAACATTTATTCTGATGACATTTTTATTAAATTTTTTTAAGAGTTGTTACTTTGATCTCTGATCTTCCTCTATGAAAGGTGCTAATCTACAGAGGAAGTCTCCAAGCACTGACAGTTAAAAAAATGAAATGATGCACAATAGGCCTAACCTTGTCATAATAGCTAACATGTGTAACCTCCTGGTGAGAGAGCTTTTATTGCTATATATTTAGAAAAAAAGAGGAAAACACCTTTGCTTAAGAACAGCCAGAAGGCAGAACTCCCACAGACTTTATTGACTTATTTTGAGGAAGTATTTAGAAACAAACCAGAGCAGATAGGATGCAGAGTTCTCGGCAAAAAGTGAAGGAGAACATGGACTGACGAGGTAAATATATTTAATGTGGTAAGCGGGTATGACTTCCACTGTGCCCTAACCATATGCAATTCGAAAATTTCCTGCATCTAATAATTTGTCTGTCCGCACTGAAAGTAAAAATGCTGCATGATGCGACACAATTACAGCCAATCAGACACGGAGTAGAATTTGGGGCCAATAAGATTTCTCTGTGACTACCGTCACAATAAAAGTGTAAATATAAACTAAGAGCCAGACAAAATGTCCTGTTGCCATGGTTATTTCGGATTAACATGGGAAAGATTGTATTGCTTTATTGCATTGTGTTTAGTTAGAACATAAAGTCCTAAAAATTATGAAGTTGTAAAAATTTAAAACTTTCCAAATATCAAATGAAAAATACTTGATTTCTGCATCTTATGGGGCCATTTTGATCGAACGCACTCTTGCACTTCAAAAAGCTAGACACAGCACAACAAATGGAATAGAACGCAGGTGTCTTGAGAAAGTTGAAGTTCTTTTTAACCTGACACAATGTCTAAAAAAAATTGACGCTCCTGTGCCTGATGCTGAAAAAACAGTGGTCAAATATATCCATCTAGTTCATGTTTTTGCGCAGACAAACAAAAATCTGTATCAATCAAGCTGTATCATTCTAAAAAGCCATTCTAGAGAAAATTATTTGATTTGTTTCCTCGAAGAAAAAAAAATAACAGTGAGACATAATGGGAATATGTGAACAGGAGTGTTTTAGAGGAACTCAGAGGAGAATGGCTTGACAATGGACCGGTATCATATTGTGCTGACCTTTTGATTTGATGAAAACCCATTTTCACAGGCACTAGTTAGTTTTCAAAAGATATAGGTCATGCTGTAACCCGGTATCATAATTGCATTGGGAGCACAAACCTTTCAGATGACTACATACAACATACAGCAGATGCAATAGAAAAAGATATCTCCATTAATTTCTAAAGAACAAAAAACAAACATATTAAAATCAAACAAAATCAGAACTTCATATCAGCCACAAAGGCTTTATAACTGATTGATTACAAAGAGAATGAATCAGACTGGCCTAGCAGTCCGATAGCATGTAGCACAAGAAGTGACTCCTGATTTCATAAGCTGAAAAGATGACCCTTTGGATTCAACCATCTTGAACACCTGTCCAGTGTCCGAGCTCTCACAGATCCTCAAACCAGAGCTTGATTCACACAGTGCATACAGGTTGAAAATGAGACCCCTAAAATACCGCTTGAAAACACATCAGCCACTTGAATTAAAAAGCCCTTTGATCTACATTAAATTATTAAACATGTGTATGGGGAAAAAAGCATGCTGCTCTCAGGATAATTACATGGTACCATTCAGCTCGCAGTAGTACTTTTTTCTTCCACATATTTTCAGTTTTTTTTTCTTCTGCGCCTCAATAAACAAAACAAAAGACAAAGGGCTCCATAAACCAAACTGGTTGCACACTGAATCGCTGTATGTACATGTTACTAAAACATTTCAAAGACATATTTATAGGTGAACACCACAAATGAGGAAGCAGCACTATTGTTGTAAGGTTTTGTTTAATGTTGTGTCAGTTCCAGTCATTTTTATTTGTATAGTGCCTTTCACAACACACATCGCTTCAAAGCAGCTTTACAGAAGATCAGGATTAACAGACGATAAAACTGTAATATCTATAATGTTTTGGAGTCATCATTGTGTAGTTTGATAAAATACGATCGTGAATTGTGTTTCAAAATAATTAATTAAATAATTATTGTATTTATGCCCCAGTGAGCAAGCCAAAGGCGACTGTGGCAATGAACACAAAACTCCATAAGATGTTGATTAATGGAGAAAAATAACCTTGGGAGAAACCATTATATGATGGCAAATGCTGAGATTTTATTAAATATATAAGTGCATGTGTGGACGTGACAGCCCATTCTCTCTGAGAGCTGTTTGCCCATTTTCTACACCGCTAATAAAAAGATGACCAGTCAGTCTCAGTTTAGGGAGTGGCACGTGTGGTCATGTGAGTTTCCGGTGTTCAGTGTGGAAATCAGGTGAAGATGGATGCCGAGCAGACCGACACTGAACTGGTGGCCAGAAAAAATAACACAGAAACACAGATCACAGCTTTGCGTTTTATCTTTATTTTATCCTTAATTAAAGTTCATATAATACGGGAGCGTGCCATGTAAATAAGCACAAACTCCAAAACTGTCATTCTCTGTGCAGTCAGAGCTGCATCAGCCAGTCGCGGAACAGACCCAATCTGAGTCGATACCGGGAGAGATTTATAGTTCTGCCGGCTGATGCGCACTTGCAACGTGTTGCATCATTGATGAAATCATCATAAGATCAATCTTATTTAAAACATAACATTAAAATTACAACAACAATAAATGTGTGTGTGTGTATATATATATATATATATATATATATATATATATATATATATATACACAACAACAACAGTTTTAGTGGTTTGATTGAGTGAAACACACTTTTATATCAAGTTTCCTTTTCAAAAGAGTTTATACAAAGTACATGTTACATCCTGCTTAAATGTCCCTGTTTGTTTGGACAATCTTATTTTCGTGATAATGTGTATGTTCTTATTTATTGTTCTATTTTATTTAGGTGTAATATTGAGAAAATAACAAGTTTGCAGTAATGCAAAGATATCATTTAATTTTGTAAAAATATTTTAATTTGAAAACACTGCATTTATAGTTGTTGTTGTTTCTAGTTTGTATGTTTGAGTTGAGAAATACACATTTCAGCATTATCAGTAATCAATTTGTGCATTTTCCTTGATAACCAAGCAAGTTGACCCATGATACTATTTGTTTATTATACTGCAATCGCATATCGCAATATTAACCTCAATAATCGCAAAATGAAATTTTCCCCCAAATTGTGCAGCCCTAATACATATATATATATATATATATATACAATTACATCGGAAACATCGGGGCTTATGGATCGGTGAATATTCTTGCTTTATTAATTTTGCATTGAAAATTAAATAATTTATTTAAAAAAACAAAAAACTTAAATCAAATATATTTCTAAATTCAAATTGCACTCCAATTGAAATGAAAAAACAAATAAATAAATAAATAATAAAGTGATAAAATTTTGATTTTATATAGTTTGTATTTTACAGGCTGCAGAGTTGCATTCACAATAAACTGCTCTGTGGAAATAAAGTGAACTGAACTCAAAGCACCTCCTGAACTGAGATGTCTGAGGTCATTTGCAGCACTCATAAAAAATTAAAATCGGAAGGCAGAAACAAAGTGTGAGATCCTTAGATGCACGTGTTCCACTAGACTGCACGTCTCTGTATCAACTCGTTATATGTGCCCATATATGGCTTTTCTGTCATCTGTACTTAATAATATAATAAAGGGTGTTTCTTCAAAAGCGTGTCTATGTCTACGGGCAAATTATTTGTAATAATAATAGTCTAATAATAATAATTTCATAGCATCAGCTATTGGTGATCATTCTGACCATCGTTGATCCTGAGATCATCGTCTGTTTGCTCAACCCGAATGTGCATTTCTCTCTATGAATTAACAAAATGTTCAGACAGTCTTTTGCTGTTTTTTCCGACACATTCAGAATCATTACAGCTTTTCCCGATGTCGCTGCAGCTCGCTTCGTTCGTGCACTTGTAAAATAATTTTTAAAGGCTCATTATTACGGTTTAGTATTTCTCTGTAATGTAGAACAGTGTTAGCAATGTTACTGATAACATTCTTTCTCAGCCCTGGATTACAAACCATTTTCTGATACCAGCACTTTTAGATTTGGTCACATCTAACATGCTACATGCTTATCCCTGACGTTGACGAGATTAACCCCTTAGGTATCGAAATTTGGTACCGAACGACTAGACATTTTTTGATACTCAATTTTTTTGAGGCAATTCGGTTGATGCCTAAAAAGTATCTAACTGGATACCCAGCCCTAATCATTACAGAGTGACACATAATCGTGGAGTCCATCACAAAGCAGGAATGGAGCTGGATACAGCTGGTTCTGGTGAGCTCAGGATAGGAGTCCCAAGGTTGAGAAAGGGAAACAAATAAAATAATAATAGCATAGATGCCATTCAATTTTTTGCAGTTATATATCATGATCACTGTTTCTGGTTCTGGCAGACCTAACTAAAGCAGCCTAATTGTAGGTTGAAGGATAAATTAGATAAATTATTAAAATATGCCTGGCTAAATAGATGAGTCTTTAGTCTGGACTTAAACTGAGTGAGTGTGTTTGCATCTCGAACAGTGTTAGTGAGACTATTCCATAGTTTAGGAGCCAAATATGAAAAGGATCTACCTTCTTTTGTGGATTTTGATATTTTAGGAACTATTAACAGGCAAGAATTTTTCGATCATAATGAACGTGATGGAATATAACGTGGTAGAAGGTCACTTAAGTACTGCGGAGCTAGACCATTCAGAGCTTCTTTACATAGTTAACAGAATTTTTCTTGAATCTAGTCTTGAGGTCATGAAGGCTTTAATTAGTTTTTCAGCATCAGCAACAGAGAGCATGTGTCGTAATTTAGCAATATTTCTTAGGTGGAAGAATGCTGTTCAACAAACATTGGTAATTTGATTTTCAAAGGACAGATTTGTATCAAATATAAGAATTAAGTTCTTTGCTGTTGAAGATGATGTAACAGTACATCCATCGAGAGTCAAGTTATATTTTAGCAGCTTATTTTTAGAATTTACAACAAGAATTAGTCCCTCTGTTTTGTTGGAATTGAGTAGAAGGACATTTGTGGCCATCCAATCTTTTATTTTATTGATACACTCTGCTAGTTTGGAGAATGTGAAATCTCATCAGGTTTTGAAGAAATATAAAGTTTTGTATCGTCGGCACAGCAGTGGAAACTTATTCCACGATTCCTGATAATATCTCCCAGGGGAAGCATATACATGGAGAAAAGCAGAGGCCCTAAAACTGATCCCTGTGGCACCCCATACTTTACTTTGTTTGGTTGATAATTCTTCATTTACACCGACAAAGTGGTAGCGGCCTGATAAATAGGACATATACCATGCTAATGCAACTCCACAAATGCCAACATAATTCTCCAGCCTATTCAAGAGAACGTCATGATCTATCGTGTCGAATGCAGCACTAAGATCTAAAAGCACTAGAAGTGAAATGCAGCCGTGATCAGATGAAAAGAGCAAGTCATTTGTAACTCTGATAAGTCTCTGTACTATGTTGAGGCCTAAATCCTGACTGAAATTTTTAATATATCCTATTTCTCTGTATAAATGAACATAGTTGGGAGGGCACTACATTTTCTAGTATTTCCGACATAAACGGGAGATTTAAAATCTGTATATAATTAGCCAGTTCTCCAGGATCAAGTGGTGGCTTCTTAATAAGCAGTTTGATAACTGCCATTTTAAAGTTTCTTGGGACATGTCCTAAGGATAGTACTGAATAAACACCTAGGATTGTTGTGGTTATTTTCTTTGAGTTTACTAAAATATGCTGACCTGGCAGCTTTTAGTGCCTGTCTGTAGCTACAAACACTATCCTTCCATGCACCGCGAAATACTTCTAATTTTGTATTCTTCCAATTGCGCTCCATTTTCCGAGCTGCTCTCTTGATAAATGCTAATCCCAATGTTTCATTTTCATTATCTTTCTGAATGCTGAAGTCACCAACAATTAAAGCTCTATCTACAGTAACTACAAGATCTGATATAAAATTAGCAAATTCACCAAGGAAATCAGAATAAGGCCCGGGTGATCTATATACTGTAGCAAGGGTAATAGATGACAGAGTTGTTATTTATTTATATTTGACGGTGTCACATTAAGCATGATTAGTTCAAAAGACTTACTTTTATATCCTCTCCTCTGTGTAACACCAAAAACTTCACTGTAAATTGTAGCAACACCACCTCGACCCTTCAGACGAGGCTCATGTTTATAACAATTACCTGGGGGAGTAGATTAATTTAACCTGTTAACCTGCACCCCCACACAGGGGCTCACAGCTGAAAATGACATACCTGAATTAAAATAAATATAGCTCCTGAGAACAGTGTACCACAGGCACAATTAAGGTCTCTTTGGAAAGAAGACACTTGGCACTCTACTAACAATCAATCAGAGTTGATAATGCTCAAACAAATAAAAAGTTATAAAAGTTGAAGTGCCTCATAAATAATGTGAACTTCAAAAAATGTTTTATTATTTCATGTATAAATATATAAAAATAGACCTGGAGGAATCCAATTAGGTAAATAATTGAAAGCCACAAGTCTCATCAGTTTATATTTCAAATTTGAGGAAGATATAATGAAAAATGGGGTTCCTGCAAGCTTTTTTCCAAGACTATGTCAGTTCCCTTTCTCCCTCCCCTGCCCGAGGCACATCCCCAGAAATGACATCCCCAAACTAAAACAATTGTAGTTACTGAACAATTTGCTCTACATGCACAATTTAGACATATTTAAAAAGAAGACACTTTGGAGTTTATTACCCAAATGTAAAAGTTGAAAAAACTTACACAGACAAAAATGTATAGAATTTAAAGTGTCTTGAAGATAATTTGTACTGCAAGTAACATTTCATTATTTTATGAAAAAATAAATGAAAACAAACCTGGAGGAATCCAGTTAGGTAATTGATTGAAAGCCACAAGTCTCATCAGTTTATATTTCACATTTGAGGAAGATATTATGAAAAATGAGATTTCTGCAATATTTTTTCCAAGACTATGTCCAGGTACCAAGAAGCCTCCTTGGATACCTCAAAAAGCAACCTAATGACCAAATGTTATGAAGGGTACTGCAAGCTATTTTAGTCATCATATACACTGTTCCATGCTTTTTCAATTATAAAATAATCCACACAACCATAAGACTTTATATAAGTGATTTATTTGCACAACAGAACAATACAAATATAAGTAAAATATTATGAAATATTTAAAAAAATAAATGTATAAAAAATAACTGAATTTCTTTGCAACAGAAAAGGCAAAGAAAAAAAATTTAAAAATGCTGTTGTCTCTGGCAAAATGCTAAGTCCTGTTTAGTCAGTGCTGGTCATGCCAAACGTCCTCGTCAGTTGAACAGTTCCACTTTTCTTTAGGGGTGCTTGGGGACACATCGGGTATGGACTTGGTTTTTCTGCTGCTCTTTTGCCTCTCCGTTTTACTGGTCGATTCAGGTCTAAAACAGCAAGTGCAGATCTTGAAGAATTTGAGAGCTTGCATCTCTTTTCTACTGGTTGGCTGGTGCTTGGATGCCACTCTTCATCTGAAGATTCAACTTGATGGCTGTTGCATGGGAAAGAATGGAAAGATAATTAGCACAGCATGTCAAGTAAATAATTCTGTATAGTTTTTATGTGGCTGGCCATTCAATCAACAATCAAACTGATGGGCAGTCGTTTAGACAGCAAGGCCAGTGATACAGACAGCATTCATATGGATGGTCAGACATAGAACCAACAATCACACTGATGGCCAGCCATCAGACAGGCCATTGTTTCATAAGGTAAATGCATTGTGGTCTGAAAAGATGATGCTACTTTATTTCTATTTATTTCTATTTGTATATATTGGACAATTGTAAAGTTGTTTAGTTATTTCTGTAATTTTTCCTAGCACAAACACACTATATATATATATATATATATATATATATATATATATATATATATATATATATATATATATATATATTTATACTGTATAGGACAATTGTACAGGTGTTTAGTTGTTTCTGGGTTTTTTCCTAGCACACATACATTATATAGATATATAGTGTGTGTGTGCTAGGACAACATGACAGAAACAACTAAACAACTGTACAATTATCCAATAAATACAAATATAAATAGATAAATAAATAAATACATATAAAGTAGCATTATCTTTTCAGACCACAGTGCATTTACCTTATAAATCAAATGGGAAAACAAACACACACACTCTCTCTCTCTCTCTCTCTCTCTCTCTCTATATATATATATCTCTCTCTCTCACACACACACACGTATAATGTGTGCATGTTACATAGCAACTCACCGATGTAAAATTGGACCATCTTTTCCGTCCTCAAGCATATCACCCTCGGCGCTGTCTTCTCTCTCCTCAATTTCGTCATCGCTGCTTCGAGTGATCTCAAATAAAACATCTTCAGCAGAAAAAAAACTTCTTTTGACGATCCATTTTATGAGATAATCCGTCTAGTAAGTAAGACGCGAAAACAGATGTTTTCCGTCTCTTTACTATGGCTTGTTTGTTGTCAAATGACGGGGGTGTGGTCACAGCCTACGTCGCAGGTTAGCTCCTCAATAGAGAGTGGCTGATTCAAATAAATAAAAAAACATCTTGTTCGTGAGGAATTTAATCTTCCCGGGTATCGTTGGAATCGTGCACTGCTTGGCTACATTTTCTATCAGTCATATAATTTCAATTCTTTCACTGGCTTTCGTTGTAAAGACAAAATAATAGGATCAGCATATCATGACGTCAAAAAACTGACCGCAGTGTTTGGATATTTTGACCTATATATTGCCTATCTTTGTATTTGTGTGTGTGTGTGTGGTCTTAATTTGTTCATTACACTCTAAGCAACACACACATATAACGTTCGGCTACCGGGAGTCTGTTTTTATGCATAATTTTATTGCATAACCGACAAGTATGATACTTCACCCTGAAGAAACTCGATGTAAACAAAGGATCAACCATCGATGTTACAACGTTATTGTTTCTTTGGACTAAAAATGCTCTATGGGATGTTATTCAGTGGACTCTCACCTTTCCATTCAGTCTGGAACTTTTAGCAGTGGATGCGTGTGTGGCTCGTTATTACGACACTACTGGTATGTACTCCGTTTTTGATTACGTGTGTTTTGATCTGTACAGCTTATATAAATGCAAGAAATACATTTGTTATAAGCTTTTCATCGAAAAACAGAGCTCTATCATCGATGCTTGAGGCTTACACCTTTAAAATGATATATAGTTTGCCAAGATTAATGATGTTCTTTCACGTTAAATCTATTCATAAACATGAAACTAGTGGGGGAAAAAAACTCTTCAGTGCGCTGGCGCACTGGCAAAGGTTAACAGGTTAAACCAGGGGTCAGGAACCTATGGCTCGCAAGCCACAATTGGCTCTTTGTTATAAATCAAGTGGCTCGCCGGGTCTCTCACCATTCACCAACACATGATTGTTTAAAACTTTCTAGAGATATTTTTCCAACAGAAAGTGTGGGTGTGATTGGAAGTCAGTGACACTGTTTTGGTTTCCTTTCTCCCGAGACTCAATCCAGTTCGCAAGCTCCTCTCCAAATTAATTTCATGCACGAGTAATTTTGCTCTTCTACCTGCAAAAGTTGTCTCCGAGTGACACATGACAAGAAATGCTGATGTCGATTTGGAGGTGGTGGGTCCATCATAGTCTGGAGCGGTGTGTCACAGCATCATTGGAGTGAGCTTGTTGTCATTGCAGGCAATCTCAACTCTGTGGGTTACAGGAAAGACATCCTCCTCCCTCATGTGGTACCCTTACTGCAGGCTCATCCCAACATGACCCTCCAGCATGACAATGCCACCAGCCATACTGCTTGTACTGTGCATGATTTCCTGAAAGACAGGAATGTCAGTGTTCTGCCATGGCCAGCGAATAGCCCAGATCTCAATCCCATTGAGCATGTCTGGGACCTGTTGGATCGGAGGGTGAGGGCTAGGGCTATTCCCCCCATAAATGTCGGGGAACTTGCAAGTGCCTTGGTAAAAGAGTGGGGTTACATCTCACAGCAAGAACTGGCGAATCTGGTGCAGTCCATGATGAGGAGATGCACTGCAGTACTTAATGCAGCTGGTGGCCACACCAGATACTGACTGTTAATTTAGATTTTGACCTCCCTCCACTTGTTCAGTTTATGTCTTAGTTGTTGAATCTTTTTATGTTCATACAAAGCTTTACACATATTACATTTGCTGAAAATAAAAGCAATTGAAAGTGAAAGGATGTTTCTTTTTTTCTTTTTTTGCTGTGTTTATATGGATATTTTGTCAACAGCCATATCACCCTGCAGCTCTTGCAAGGTTACCCACAAAAGCTAAGCTGGGTTGAGCCTCGCCAGTACCTGGATGGGAGACCTCCTGGGGAAAACTAAAGTTGCTGCTGGAAGAGGTATTAGGGAGACAAGTCTGTGTGGGTCTAATGCCCCAGTATAGTGATGGGGACACTACTGTAAAAAGGCACTGTCCTTTGGATGAGATGTTAAACTGAGGTCCTGACTCTCTGTGGTCATTGAACATCCCAGGACACTTCTCATAAAGAGTAGAGGTGTACCCTGGTGTCCTTATCTATCATGTCTTCCTAATAATCCTCATCCCTGAAATGGATACATCACTGTACTATCCTCTTCATCAACAGTTGGTATGCGGTGAGCGCACTATGGCTGCCATCACATCATCCAGATGTACCGTTGGTGGTTAGCTCATGTTTGTTTGAATAACCTGCACTTGGGTTCACACAATCCCTATGCCTCATCATGCTCTGCTTACCCCTGACATTACAGAATACAAGACCAAAGACACAGTACAAAGCCAAACATAAGGATTATACATTGACAAGGGTAAAAAGAAGACAAGGCAACCAATAACAAAATGGAACTCATAACAAGGTAACAAGACACACATGGGAGCAATATAAGGGGAGCATGGAGCACAGAGACAAGACAAGATACTGAAACTAAACTTCAAACTAAAAGACGTGCACCCACAAACCAAAGTTCACCAATACTGTGACTTTGTTATATTTTTTGTAGATTAAAGTTTATTGCACTTATTTTAGTGTTACATGTGTTACCCTGATGGTGTATTGTGTTTGTGTAAGTGACACTGTGCACTCTCTCTATATGTGTAATAATCATTGCTCCTGGAAGGGTAAATCTTGATGAACATTAAGTCATTATGTGGTACTTTTGTGGTTAGTACGATGATTAACAGTACATTTTAAAGCAGACTTTTACATTCCAGCAGGTTAGTATATCATGTTTATATATAATTTAATAATATAAATGGTAGTGAACCATATATTATACAGGTGTCAAAACGGCATCCAGAAAGCCTGAAACATGGTTACTGTATTTTTTCAGTATAAATATGGCAACCCACTGCACTTGTCAAGATTTCATGGGGTCTTTAAACAAAAACATTGATAAATTTAAATAGGTAAACCATTAGAGTACATTAGAGGACTGACCTCATTTGAAATGTCACAGCATTTGATGAGGACCAACGTCAGCTGAACATATGACAAGGGGAATATGAAGAGTGGGCCAACAAATCTTTTCCTGTCAAACTGCCAAATGCCATCTACACCACATCAAAAACAAACAAAGGTTTTATCGCAGTGTGTTGCGTTCAATGCTGATTAATGCCACATTGATTGCTTTTGTGTCCCTCATTAACATGTGTAAATAATGACTAAATATCAACTTTTACAACGTCTTGTTAAAGGCAGTTTTTCTTGCATGTGAACAAAAATACAGTAACCTTATTTTAAAAAACATTTTTAATCGTCTTTATGAGGATGTCTTTCATTTTGATCGAAAAAACATGGGAATAAAGGTGAGAGCTGCGGTCATCAGATCATTGTATTGTTGACTCGAGAGCTGTAGACTGGATCATCTTCATAAGTTGATAGTGTTTTTTAACACTCTCTGTTGTTCAGCAAAATACACCTGAAACATACATTTTACCCCTTAATCACACACATGCTCAATGTCAGCTGCTCATCGGTTCTCAGTATGTCAGACACCTCTGAAAGGGGTGATTCTCAGTTCAAAGTACTGTTGACTCGAGAACTGTTATGAGCAACTCATCGTACTGATGACTTGAGAGCTGTTGCGACCCGAGCATTCAGTCCGATTTGTGAATTAGTTGGAGTGGTTAATTGCAAAGAAGTGTTGGCAAAAGCAGATATCACCTGTTCTAGGACCATACAGGGGCGGAGCTAGGGGGTGGCCAGGGGTGGCCACGGCCATCATGGAAATAATCGCGGCCACCCCACTGGCCACCCCGATCGTAATTACGATCTATTATAAATAATAATAATAATTTCGTAGAAATTGATCAAAAGGACCTTGATCGATCATGGCTAAACTATTACGTTCAGACTGCGAAACTATCGCGACAGTTTAATCATTAAACTATCGCGAGGCAAATGTGCTATCGCGAGAGTTTCCGTAGCGCGCGTTTCCAACATTCGACTGTGAAGAGGGGTGCAGCTTCGTTTTGGTGCCTGGATCAACTCGTGTTTGAGTACACAAACACATCTATTCAGGTGAGTTATTAATATCAGATAAATTATTATTTTAGTTCCTTTCAACTCTTTGTGTCAGTGAAGTTGTATCAAAGTGAACAGTTAGGAAGCAGTTGGCTTTATATTAGCTGACTTGACTTGGATGCTCAGAACTATGTCCATGTTATCTCTGAATATATAAGGACATTTATTAAGTTAAGTTTTTATCATGAGACATTTAATGTGATTCAACATTCCAATATAATTACTAGCCTAGGTTTTTGGTCGATTTTATATACAGTATAACAAAAACATTCTAATCTTTGTTCAATAATAGTCCTCCATTTTTGTTTGTTTTTTTCAAACATGATGTTAATGTTGAAATGTTTTGCTCAGGTGTATTTATGTCAGACAGTCAGTGAAAAGTGTGGAAAATGAAAAGAAAGGCACCAGATATAGCATCCTTCTTCAGGAAGAGTAGCAAGAAGCAACCAAATGACTCTAAGACACAGGAGAATAATAGGCAGGATGAAAGAGAGAAAGAACAGACTGACCCAGAGAGTGAGGGAGAAGAATCTCCAGAGAGCACAAGCCCAAGAGAAATGTTAGGTATACCTCCACTCACACACTTGAGTACTCTACTGGTATATATGTTTGAATACAACAAGTGATATAGAAATCAATAATATATAAAACTGTTTAAAGTGTATGAAAACCAACTGAGACTGATTTTTGTATTCTAGCACTTTCTCAGACAGTTCAGGAGACAAACTTTGAGAATGAAGAGGAGCCAACTACCAGTAACCACGCTGACCCAATAGGACCTCCAGGTAAACTACAGTACCTATCACACATACCTTGATTATACAGGTGAAACTCAAAAAATGTGAATATCGTGCAAAAATTATAATTTTGATGATTATGGCTTACAGCTTATGAAAACCCCAAATTCAAAATATCAGAAAATTAGAATAATATTACATGAAATCAATAAAAAAAAGGATTTTAAATACAGAAATGTCGGCCCTCTGAAAAGTATAATCATGCATATGTGTATAGTTATATATACTAAATATATTAGTTTCACTTTTTAATTTGAATTACTGAAATACACAAACTTTTGCACAATATTCTAATTTTTCGAGTTTCATCTGTAAGTGTGAAAGTCTTATTTTCAGGTTTATTAAAGAAGCTCAGTCAAATGTTAGGTGTAAATGGTGTAAAAAAAACAGTAAAAAATAAATAAAATTCTTTGTCTTGTTCCCCCCCCCCCCCCCTTTTTCTGATGTGTAAAATAATTTATATAGCTAATTTTTGTTCTGTCACCATTTCTTTATTGTTCTAGACATTTCCACATCAAGAGCGGATGGTCCAGTCCAGCCACACCTTAAAGTCTTTCCCAGGACTCTCCAGGGTGACAGACGAAGAAACTTTCAAGCCTCATGGTACAATATACACCCATGGATAGAATACTCCCAGTGCCAGGACTCCGTGTACTGTTTCGCTTGTAGAAACTTTGGCCTTCTAAACACAGATTCAGTCTTTACATCTGTTGTGGGATATAAGAATTGGAAAAAGGCAACATTTAGAGTTGTTGGATTTGCTGGGCATGCAAAGTCTGAGGCACACATAAATGCAATGATGGCTTGGAAGGAATTTGAAAGAAGAAAAAAGACTGATTCATCTTTAATGACTATTTTAAATAAAAAGCACAAAAAGCAAATAGAGGAAAATCGTACATACATAAAAACTGTAGCAGAAGTCTTGCTGTTAACTGCAACCCAGAATATATCCCAGAGGGGTCACAGGGAGACAGCTGATGCTAACAACAAGGGAAACTTTTTAGAAATATTAAATGTTATTGGCAACCATGACCCAACTGTTAAGAAGAAATTGGCGGGGCCTCAAAACGCAAAATACACAAGTCATCATATTCAAAATGAAATTTTGGACACATTGGCAGAAATGGTGCGTGTCTCCATCATAAATGAAGTCAAGGAAAGTGAGGTGTTTGCCATTATGGCTGATGAAAGTAAAGATACCAAAAAAAAAGAACAGATCTCTTTGGTGCTAAGATACTACTACCAAGGAGCAGTTAAGGAAAGCTTCTTACATTTTGAAGCTGCAGAGCGCCTTGATGCTGCAGGACTGACCGAAAAAATAATCCATATCCTTGAAAGATATGGCTTAGATTACAGGAGTAACCTGGTTGGGCAAGCCTATGATGGTGCCTCCGTAATGAGTGGCAAGCACTCTGGCGTTCAGTCTCATATTAAGGAGGTGGCAAAGCAGGCATTTTATGTACATTGCAATGCCCATTGCCTTAATTTGGTGTTAGTTGACACAGTGAAAGCGGTACCCCAAGCTGAATGTTTCTTTACAATTTTGCAGAGACTGTATTCATTCATGTCAGGCTCCTATGTTCATATCAAATGGCTTAACATACAGAAAGAAATGTATGATAGTGCACCCAGAGAGCTGAAAAAATTAAGTGACACAAGGTGGGCTTGTCAACATATGGCTTGCAATACTGTACTCAAACGATTACCTGCTGTAATTCGTGTGCTAGAGGAAATATCTGAAGAAAACAGTGGAGATAGAACCGTTGATGCACGTGTACTTCTTGCTCAAATGGACCTGGAATTCATTGGTCTTTTAGTAACCTTCACTGAGCTATTTGGTGACACAAGAAGTCTCTCTGATATTCTTCAATTACCATCTCTTGATTTGGGTTCAGCCCTGGATCTAATTGAAGCTCTTATGCATCGTTTTAATTGTTACAGGGATGAATCCTACTTTGAAGGACTCTGGAAAGATGTCTTAAACACTGCTGAACAATGCAACATTGAAACAGAGCCAGCTCCAAAAAGGAAGACTAAACAGAGCTCAAAGCTCCATGGATATGTTACAATGTCCCAACTAGCTGGCCGTTCTGAAAGTACTAAAGACACTTTTCGGACCAGTATATTCTACCCCGTGCTTGACAAGATGCTGAGTGAGTTAAACAGACAAAATATGATGGGAATCCAAGCTCTGAACCCAACTAGTGCAACATTTTGCCATGAGAAAGAACTTTTTCCATTTGCCTCTATCTACTCATGCAACATAGATGACCTAAGACATGAACTTCACCAAATGAAAAGAATTCTGGAGAGGAAAGTGCAAGCTGGCATACAGAAGCCCACTAGTGTTGTAGATTTGACTGTGCTCATTGAGCCATTTAAAGAGGTATTCCACGAGCTCTTTAGATTGTGCAAAATTGCAGTTGCCATTCCTGTGAGTACAGCTGCATGTGAACGCAGCTTCTCTACTCTCAAACTGGTAAAGAGTTAGCTGCGCTCAACCATGCATGATGATAGACTGAGCAATCTAGGTGTCTTAAGTGTGGAGTCCACAAGAGCCAAGTCTCTGAACCTTGATGAATTTGTGAATTTCTTTGCTTTAAACCACAATAACCGTAGAATCCAACTAATGTAGGTTGTTTGTACTAGTGTCATGTAATTTGGAAACAGCTTGTAAGTTTGCTGAGTTTTCATAGTTTGCACTTACATAATTGACATGTACATAATCTTTTTTATTATAGATATTGATTGCTATTTGTTAAATAGGTTTGGTCAGCCTTTTGGCTGTTGTAATTGTGCTAAATAAAAAAAGTGATCTTGAACATGATTTTCTGGTCCTGTTTAAACTGTTTTTTTTTTTTTTTCAACATTGGGAAATATGTATTCTGTTTTCAAAGTGAATTTCCTAAGTTTTATTTGATTAAATAACTTGAGGGTGAGTAAAATTATGACACACAGTTATTTGGTGAACTTTAATAAAAATGTCATTGTAGGCTAGCTATTGTACATTATACATCATTGTGATTTTGGGCACCTACAATACTTTAAAAATTATTTTAAGGTTGGATGAGTGCCATGTTTGTTTGCAAAATTATGTTTTTTGTGCCACCCCAGAGTAAATGCTGGCCCCTGCCCGGCCACCCCTATGAAAAATTCCTGGCTCCGCCACTGGGACCATATTACTCCCGTTTATCGGCTCATTTTGATTCAGAGTGTCAGGCATATCCGAGAGACAGTTTAAGATAGAGTAACTTGTGGATCAGTGTTCACTCGAGATGCAAACTGTTTCAAACGATTCAGTAAACTTGTTCAACTCGTTCACTAAAAATAACTGGTTCAAAAGAACAATTAGTTCATGAACTGGACATCACTATGATGCTCCACTATCACTGCTGTGTGTTACTGAGCGATGACTACTAACTGACAAAGGACACTTTGATGGTCGCTGAGTGCACCACATCGGTCTACTACAATGGACTTAATGTAAAATTAACTGCTGTCAATTACCAGCTTGACTGCAAGGCACACCTCACTTGTCACTTTGTTTTAAAGAGTTTTTGGGATGCTTATTGTGATCTCACTAAACTAATGAATATTAATTAGGCTATGCACTGATATATTTAAATAATTTTTACTGTTTGATAAATAGTCATTCTTGATTACCAAATAAAGTGCTCCAATAAATATTTTACATAATAAATTTGACTATTTTTATCCCTATATTTCCCACTCTTGATCCTGAGAATTTGTTATTAAGTCTAGGGCTGCACAATTAATCTAAAAACTAATTGTGATTACGATTATGGCAGCCACGATTATGTAATCGTGAAAATGGAGTATTACAGCATTCAGTCTGCTCCTGTTGCGTCAATAGTTTCAATTTACAACATGTTTTTGCAGCAGTTGATTATTCTAACCAATTACTAACATGTCCGTTGAGCATTGAAATGGCAATGGCCAATCAGAGCCGCTTAAATTAGTCGTTTATCCTATCAGATACTAGTGCGCAAGTTTTAAACCATCTGAATGCCCAGATGCTTGCTTTATGTTTCACCTCTGTTCGCGGTGGCACACGAAAATTAATACTGAAGAAACATAACCTGACACTCGAAATAAGCTGTAGAACAAGAGCGATAAGCACAGCTGGTATTGATAGATGTAACATTTTCACGAATCACACAAACTCCGATAGCAGATGACTGTTTTTAATTTCCAAAGTGCAACCACTGAGGGCAAAACGATGATCTTACATGAACAAGATCACCATTGAAGATCTAACGGGATGAATGGTCCCCTGTCTCACCACCAATGGACTTACTGGACGCAGTAAGTAACTTGGTCAATTTAAATCGGAAAAGTTTGAATATTTAATTTGTCATATGAACTGTACGTCGACTAATAATTTAAGCAGTAATTTAGCAATAATGTAATGTATTGTATAGCATAGATATCCATTAAAAAAATATTTTTATTTAGCTTAACATTAACAAACATTAGTACAATATTTAATGCTTAAAGGGTAACTAAACCCCTGCTCAGAGTCTGACTCCACCCACTAGCAATATTTGAAAAATGCTCGAAAAGTGGGCAGACCCCAGCGGGGATAGAGGGGACGAACCGAGGGCGGGGATGAGGGGGGGGGGGTGCGTGCACCTGAGACCCGTAGTGACAGATTAATTGACAGCTGCTGTCAGACTCTAAATTGGAGAAGTGGAGGAGGGTGAATTGTCTGTGGACACAGGGCCGGAGCCATATCAATTCCAGCCGCTGGCTCAAACTGCGGTTTTAACTCCCTGTTGAGCATCCGAGTGCGCATTCACCTTCACTCGCGTGCAGGAAAAACAAACGAAACGCTGTTCAGTGATGTTTATCCTTTTAGCAGGATTTTTATTTAGCAAGCTTCACTTGAACATAACATCAGTTAGCTGTTCTCTCAACTTAGAAGAATGTGACGTAAAGCGTAACGTCATCATATACAAAACCGTATACCTCCAAATAAATCTATACAGTCAATACCGTAATACAATGTATAAGGGTGCAATACGTTTAACACTCCCGCATCGCGAACGCGCGTTTGTCGACCCCAGAGGATTAACTTTAGCCTAACCATAAATTGTGATTCAAATATATATGATCACTCACCGCAAGACGCCGCTGAGGTGGTGGAGTCCATGCAGGAGGAGCAGCGTTTGGCACTGTGTCGCTTTTCAGCGCGAGCTGTTTGGAGAAGCCCATTTCCACCTCCATTGCGTTGGAGAAGCAATCCCGCGTAAAATGCAGTTTGCACACTCCTACAGCTCTAGGCGGGAACTCGCGGCCTTCCAGAACAAGGACGTGAAACCCCTGGCGCCTAATTTCCAAGTCTATATGGAAAGCTATACAGTCCAGCAGTGCTGTTGCAACCAGCAACATTACACCTACGTACCATCCTGACCACTGTACTAAATACAGATAATCTACGCTAACTTGAAGCTATCCTAACTGACGCAATACTATGCTACTAACTAACTATGCTTCTAACAATACTACACTAACAAATATGCTAATTAACTACCTAGGCTACACGAAATTATCTAAATAACTATATAAATGCTATGCTAAATAGATGCTAAAATACTCTATCCTGATCGTTTTCAATACTCACAATTCCAACTCCTGACTCGCTACAGTGGTTTTGACGAAACGAGATGGTTTTTATACTGCCATGGGCGTGGTAGCTCGTACCAAGGGCGTGGTGAGCTGGAACCTGCTTACGTATATTTCCTTACGAATAGGAAAATTCAACTGCAGTAGCCACCGTTCAACCTGAAGAGGGCAGCACTCAGAAGTTTTTACACCATATATTGTAGAATTCAAACACTTTATACACAAATGTCAAAAAAATTACTTGAATCAATGACCAGTACTAATAAAGCCCCATTCTTACAGATCATTAACTAAAAAAAGTTGGTTTAGGGTTTAGTTACCCTTTAAAAGGTGCTTAACAGAAACTGGAGTGCAGCTCATATTCACAATTGAAATCTGCTACTATGAAGAATCGCATGGTTGTTACTTTGTGTACAAATATACTGTGTACCACAGTAATTTTATATTTTAATCTACATTAATAATCACGATTACAATATCAATGGCATTAATCAACAATTATTATCTTTGCTATAATCGTGCAGCCCTAATTTAGTCATTAGATTAATAAATGGTCCAGCAGTCTGTTATTGTGGAGGCTTTTTCACCACTAACACAAGGAGTTTCTGGTTCTAATTCACCCCAATATATATTTTTATTTGAATAAACCAAGATTTGCATCAGTATGTCAGTGGACTTACAATATATCATGATTTTGTGCGACCTGCGGTGCACATGCATGCATGCATAATAAAGAACAACTGTCAACAGCCACGACACCACTCATTATAACACACGAACAAAATAGAAATGCCTGCTCAAGAACTGGAAAAGTTTCTTTTGCATAAGACACTTACCTGATGATAGATATTTCAAAAAGTGGTAGGGACTTAACTTAATTGGCCTGGACAAAAAGTGTTAGGTACATGTCCCACCTATAAATTAGGCCTCTGACTGCATCATTTCGGTCTTAGTATCATTTGGATGGACTCCACAAAGAATAAACTGCTATCAATCGCAGCATTTTCCATTGCAAAACAGCAAGTGACACTATTGACCACTGCTTGTATCACTTCATTCTCTTAAAATGGAAAACATAGAGAATAAATTACTGCTAAGAAAAGCTTTTTCCAATCAAACAGCAAAAGAAACTGCATCTATTTGCACTTCCGCAGTCAACTTGGGATGGACTTCAAAGACACTTAATCATTAATCTTAGTTCAATCAATACCCTTTAGTTTTTAAACATTGTCAAAAATCGACTCCATTTATTCAATTTTGTTACACATTGCTAACTGATATTGGCATTAGATACATTTTTGGTTTCCTCCCTCAGTTCCTTTTTGGCTTGCTTACTGGCAGCCTAAAGACAAAAACATTAAGGCATGATTTTCAATTAAACAATTTGGTCCTGAATAATCTGTATCTCTTCCCAGAGGGCAGAGGGGAGAACAGGTGATGTCCGGGGTGAGTGTGGTCCATTGCAATGCAACTGGCTTTCTTTTGGAGGGGAGGTACTGCCATACAAATGACACATTCTGCCACCCTTACCACCTGCCGCAGGTCCTTGCTATTCTCCTCTGCAGCTAGTGAACCACACCATGCAGCAGTAGGTTAAGAGGCTCTCTATAGCTGCTCGATAGAAGTTGGTCAAAAGGTTATGATGGAGGTGAATGTGTTTTAACTTCCTAAGGATGTAAAGCCTCTGCTGGGCCTTCCTCACCTGATGAGAGATGTGTGTGGTCCAGTTCAGCCGAGATGTGCACATTAAGGAACTTAAAGCTCTTTATCCTCTCCACCTGCGCCCCATGTATATAGAGGGCAGAGTGCTCAATGCGCTTAGATTTTCTAAAGTCCACTATCAATTCCTTGGTTTTTGTAATTATTAAGTCCAGGTTATTGAAAGAACACCGTTCTATCATATGCTGAACCTCCTCCCCTTAGGCAGTCTCGTTGTTGTCCGAAATCAGCCCCAATATGGTGGTGTCATCAGCAAATTTGACTATGGTGTTAGTAGAGAGAATGGGTGAGGCAGTCATGGGTAAAAAGGGAGTAGAGGAGGAGGCTGAGGATGCGCCAGTGTTCAGGGTGAGAGTAGATGATATGTGATCTCACACCCTGACATTCTGGTGTCTGTTACTGAGAAAGTCCAAAATCCATGTGTACAGTGAATTGCTTAAGACTAAGCAGCTCAGTTTTTGAAACAATTTATGGGGAATAACTGTATTAAAAGCTGAACTGACATCCACAAACAGCATTCTTACATATGTGTTTTCCTGGTCCAGGTGTGTGAGAGCTGTATGGAGAGCTATGATGACTGCATCCTCTGTCGATCTGTTTACTCGATATGCAAACTGATGTTGGTCAAGGTCAGCAGGGATGGCAGCTTTAATGTGAGAAAGGATGAGTCTCTCAAAACATTTGGTGATAATGGGAGTTAGAGGCAACTGGGCAGTAGTCATTAAGGCAGTTCACCGTACTTTTCTTTGGTAGCGGAATAATTGTACCTGACTTAAGGCAGATGGGAACTTCAGTAGCGAGAGCTTAAAAATGGTAGTAAATACCTCTGCTAACTGGTCTGCACATCCCTTCAGGATCCTTCCAGTAACTCCATCTGGACCAGCTACTTTCCTCGCGTTGACTCTGTGCAGGGTAGATCTAACCTGATGTTGGTTCAGCTGAATGGGATCATCCTTTCCTGGTAGTACAGGAGGAATGCCGGCCTCTCTGTCCCGGCAGTCGAAACGAGAGAAAAAAAATATTTGGTGTGATGTCTGTGGAATTTGTGACTGTGTAGCTGGCCTAGTAGCCAGTTTATCCCAGAGAGACTTTATCCCCTGCCACGTACATCTGTAGTTATTACTAGTAAAGTGTTCTTCTATGCGTGCTTGTACCTGCGCATGGCCTCTCTTTTGCCCCTCCTCAGGCTTCTCTGTGCCTCTTTATAGGCTTGCAGGTCCCCAGATTTAAACCCTGAATCCCGTGCTCTGAGCAGGGTCCTCACCTTGCTGTTGAACCATGGTTTCTCATTCAGGAACACTTAAAAATCTTTCATTTCAGACACATTCTCAGCACAAAATGTGTACATGACAGTACAGCTGATATGTGCCCCTCCAGGTCTGTGCCTTCAGCAACAATTCCACAGTCCGTGTCTTTGAAGCAGTCCTGCAGAGCTGAGGTGGCTTCCTTAGTCCATATTTTGACTGTCTTCATGACTGGTCACTGTCTAAAGCTGATTGGTACATATGCTGGAATCAGGGACAGATGACCTGATAGCCCCAGATGTGGCAGAGGCTGGCTTTATAGGCATGTGGAATGTTGCAGTAGACTTGATCTAACGTGTTCTTTCCTCTTGTCGGAAAGTTTACATATTTATGGAATCTGGGCAGAACAGACTTCAGGTTGGCATGATCAAAGTTCCCTGCTACTATAACAATGCTGTCTGGTTGTGACGACAGACACTGTCTAGTTGAGTGGTGTTGCTTCTCTTTGGCTAACCTAGTGTTAGCTTGCGGTGGTGCGTAGACAGCTGTTATAGCAACTGAAGTAAACTCCCTAGGCAAGTAGAAAGGTCTGCACTGTAACTTCAGGTACTCAATATCTGGGGAGCAGTGACTATCTTTGATTATTGCATTTACACACCAGCTGTTGTTTGTGTAAATACAAAGTCCCCCTCCTCTGCTCTTACCGGAATGATTAGTCCTATCCGCTCTGAAGAGGGCACAACCGCCAGCTCGATATCAGCGTCCGGGGAGTTCTGATCCAGCAACGTCTCTTCTATAAACATCGCACAGTACTCAAAACGAACTATCCACACCTTAACAAGAAGTGAAACATAAAAAAGCTGACTCTAGTTAGTGGTTGCAAATAACATCTTAAACATCGCTTGCTGCATTCATGCGCAGAGAAAAAAGCTATAAATGATGAAAAAAAAGTTTCTTAAACGAAGGCAGTGTAATTTTTTATTAAATAATTTTTATTTTGCTACACATTAACTCATCATTAAAAACATGATTTCATTTAATATATATATATTAGACAATATCTCAGTTTATGCAGGACAAATGTGGTTTATTTGTTAAACCTGGCTGTACATATAAAGAGTGCATGCACAAGACATGATCATTTCACACATATAAAGTCTAGTTCATTTTATAATGCTTTAAAAATATCTAGGAAAAACAAAAGGGGCACATGGTATCTACTAATATAATAATTATTATATAAATAACCACAGTCCTTTAGATAGGGAATATTAATAAAGCAACAACACTGAAAAAGACAAAAATATTCACTCCTCTTTTCTGGATAACCCAGATACATCCTTTAAAACTGAACACAAAATTAGGATGAGAAATTGCTCATTTCAATTTACAGACCCAAAGTCTGATAGCATTAAATCAGAAACCTATTAATGCATCAAATCTACAGTATAATCATTCCATGGAGAAAAACAATTATGAGTTTCACTATTACCTGCAATATTTTTCATTGTCCCAGTTTTTTATTATTGCCATAAATTACTCGAACAAACTTTAAAGTTGAAAAGATTTTGTTTTTCTGGGTAGGATGGATCTCTCGTGTCCATTTTAAACTGAAAAGCGCAAATTTGCACGTATGGGAGTTTCCGTGCCAACGCACATATGTTTTATCACTTGTAGAGGCATGTTTGATGACTTGTTTAAAGTAAATAGAAGTAATTTAGAACTGAAAATAAATGTTATGGCATTATTTGAAGATGTTCAATGACATATGTGCTAACAGAGAAATATTTGACTGATTACAAATGATAAGAAGTTCTGATAGACCCGATTATCTAAAAGCTGTGATTTTATATACTAAAACACATTAATACAATCAAATAATTTCAGATGTGTTCATTACTAATCATTTGATAATTTAATAAATGTTGGACTATCGTCTATATTTCACACAGATGGGCACCTCAGCCCATGTGGCAAAGGGGCAGTTGCTTGGGCCACTGTAGCAAACCCCTGTGTTTGTGTTTGGAACCAAGTCTACTACAGAGAAATTTCATGTCGGAGCGGGATTTGAGTGAATGCTTTTTTTAACGGTGAGCATGAGCAGTAGCTTACTTGAGTGGAGCATCAGCTTGGGCCGTGATTGGCTGAGCGGAGCGTACGTGTGTGGAGCGGAGTGTCACATGCTCTTGTCAGTATTACTAAGGGGCATCATATCCTGGAGGGCAAAAACATTGCCCTACAGCATTTTTGGAGAAAAATATTAATATACATTTTTTTGAAACAGCAATAAATTTTCTTATGTGTATTTCTGGTCTTGCCCTTTTTAGGGTTAATTAAATAAATTAATAGATGGTTACTACCTTTTCAGGGTTTCCCGCAGAAAATGTGTTAGTTAAGGTGGTGGGTGGTGGTGGTGGTGGTGGCGGCGGGGGGAACGAGGGGTTGTATTTGGAATTGCATAACTCCTGACACAAATTAAGACAAATACTGAAACTTGAGTCATATCTTTTTAATGATGTATTAGTTTGTCAAGGTAATAACATTACATCTAATAGTCCGTCAAAATGTGCAAAGCTTATTTTCAGTTCAAAATGGCGAAAATAGACAAAAGTTTATTAATTTGCCTGATTATTTTTGTGATTCGTTTAACATTTATGACCTAAAAAAACTGTCAAATAGCAAATGTTTAGTTTAGCCAACTTACTCTTATCTCGCGACTTGACCGACCGTAAACTGAAGCGTGTCGAGTCGCTCCTTTACTGTCGAAGTCGCTCTTCTAAAATTCGGCTGTGAACATAAAGCCCGCCTACTTTGATTTGATTGGTCATCTCAAATATTCTGACATTGACGAGCAGTGACAGACCAATGAGGCTCAGATGAACACACACACACACACGCTCGGCGCCGCTGCGGAAGAACGCGCTGATAACAAGACTGAAGCGAACACGAAGGCTTATCACATATTTAAAGATGGAAAGGGAGAAAACAGGACAGAGTAACACGGCGAATATCGCTCATATATATTTTTTTGACGACGTAGTTAAGGCGGCAGGCGTGTGTTGCTTAGGCGGCCGCCTTAGTTTCAAAGTGCTGCGGGAAACCCTGCTTTTATTTAAACATGTACTTATCATAAGCCAGTTGTCAATAGAGGTATTATGAAAGCATTTAACATCACTTAAATGACAAAGTGGATGATTCGTTTTTGAAGAACACCAAACTATATTCCCTCTTCCATTCATACATGCAATGATAGTGCATTTTAATTGTCTAATCCTCAAATATTACATCAGGACAATAAATACAAGCCTTTATTTCCACGTTTTTGTTTTTTCAATCAAAATGACAGACATCCTCATAAAGACAATTAAAAAAAAATTGGGTTACAGTATTTTTGTTCATATGTAAGAAAAACTGCCTTTAACAACAAGGTGATATCATATATTCATCGTTAAAGTAATTTTTACACATGTTAATGAGGGACACAAAAGTCACCAATGTGCTTTTGTGGGCAGAGGGAGGAGACAGGGCATGTGGCATGAACTGGCGAGACAGGGCATGGCCTGGCGAGACAGGGCGTGAGGCGTGGCCTGGAGAAACAGGGCGTGAGGCGTGGCCTGGAGAAACAGCGCTGGCTCTGGGACGGACGAGGCTGGCAACGCTGGCCCTGAGATGATTGAGATGGACGAGATTGACAACGCTGGCCCTGGGACAGACAAAGCTTCCAGCTCGTTGGACGTGGCAGGCGTGGGACGCTGGCTCGTCAGCCATGACGTGGGACGCTGGCTCGGCGTCCACCTCCCCCACAGTGAACATGGAACCAATGATCTGCAGGGCGAGGTCGATATATTGAGTGAGGGTACTCTTACCGCCTGGCATCAGATAAGAGATGCGCTCATGAAGTCCAAATCGGAAACAGTCCTTGAAGGCCACCTCATTAAAGTCCACTTGGCTGGCCAGATCGCAAAAGTTCTCCACATAGTCCTCCAGGGGACGATTCCCCTGACGTAGGTGGAGGAGCTGAATTGCTGGGTTCATTGTAGGTCAAGTGTAGCTGGCAATGGCAGTGACGAAGACGATGATGATTAAATGAAGAACCCAAGTGCAATTTATTAAGAAGTGTGAAAACCAAAAACCCAAACTATAAACATGAATAAATCATACTATAAACTTGAAACATAAACATAAAAATGATCTTGGCTAGGCTTAAACGTGACTTTACATGAACTTGAAATACGCAATACGAACTCACATCAACACTTGACAATGGAGAATGGCAAATACGAGGGCTTAAATACTAGACATGGGTAAACATAAACCAATGAACAAACAGAACACTAAACAATAAACCAAAGAAAACAAGACACAAGAACATTGAGGGAAACAGGAATCACATGACTAGGGAACACATTACATGAACAGGAACTAAACTTTTCAAAATAAATGACATGGAATGCATGAACCAACACATTAAATATTACATGATATCTCTCAAAGGACAGCCACTGAACATGCCAGATTATCTTGTCATATGTCAAGCCACTGATTACTAAGCTAAATGGCAAAGATGTATGACTGTAAAATTGTCATCACAAATGTGCAGGCAAATACCTGGGTACACCTGTATGGTTTTTATGAGAACTGACTTGAGAGCTTAATTACACTTTAGCAATGATCTTACGCATTGTTGTATCCAGGGTGGTCCATGTCGTGACACACTGCAGCAGTCATTAAAATGCCCAAATCTGTAAGTGTAAGCTTTTTCTGGAGGCCATACACACACAAAGCGATCCACTTTTACTGTCCCAGAGTAATTGCTGTGCTAATTGCTATGTACAAAAGAGAATTCTCACCTAGAGGTTGCAGACGTGGATCATGCCATACATCATCAGATGCAGAAACAATGGTGAAAATTATGGAAGGGGTTGGTATAAATGGAATCGGCATCATTAAAGCTATTATGCGTGAAGCTGTTACTTTATTTAAATTGGAAAATTCAGGAATTCAAGCAGAAGTAAAAAAACGTTTTTGGTCATATGTGACCAAAAGGGGTCATATGTGAGGAATCAAAACTTCCTACCATTCCAAAAAGAGTATTTATTTATTTACAAAAAGTAAGTCCAGCAAAACACTGCTCATTTCATATGCGAGGAGAGGATTTACATAGATTATCTTAAAGTTGCTGTAAGTGATTTTTTTTATGAAATGGTTTGCAGAAAATTTTCCTTCTCCCTGAAATATTAAGATATCACTGAAATAAATGTCTGAGATATCTCACTGGTCTCTGTGTCAGCACTAGACTGTTCAAACAGCAAACCAAAAAGTTATCGTGGGCCATGGACACATTGCTACATCAGCCAATCAGAAGTCTTCAATGTGCTTACTGCCCAATCATTTTGTGCATTTTCTTATTGTAGAAGTTGATGCAGATCATTCAGGTTTAAAGGGATAATTCACCCAAAAATGAAAATTCTCTCTTGATTTACCATCCTGGCATCCCAGATGTGTATGACTTTCTTTCTTCTGCAGAACACAAATAAAGATTTTTAGAAGAAAAATTTGGCTCTGTAGGCCCATACAATGTAAGTGAATGGGTGCCAAAATATTTAAGCTCCAAAATCCAAAAGGTGCATTTAAGTAATCAATATGACTCCAGTGGTTAAAATCCATGTATTCAGATACAATATGATAGGTGTTGGTGAGAAAAATATTTTTTAGTTAAGTAATTTTTTAACATAAATTCTCCTCCCGTCCCATTAGGGGGCGATATGCAAGAAGGATGTGAATCACCAAACACAGAAGGAGAATGTGAAAGTGAAGTGGAGATTGAGCAGGGAGGAGAATTTATTTAAAAAAAGTACCTGCATATTGATCTGTTTCTCACCCACACCTATCATATCACTTCAGACGATATAGATTTAACCACCAGAGTTGTTTGGAGTACTTTTATATTGTCCTTATGTGGATTTTGGAGATTCCAATTTTTGCACCATTCACTTGCATTGTATGGACCTACAGAGCTGTTTCATTCTTCTATAAATCTTTATTTGTGTTCAGCAGAAGAAAGTCATACACATCTGGGATGACATGGGGGTGAGTAAATGATGAGAGAATTTTCTTTTTTGGGTGAAATATTCCTTTAATGCCATCTTCAGATTCATAATGGTTGTCAGCTGAGAGCGCTATTTTGCTACTGCCGTGTTTGCCAACCTTGAGAAGACGTAGTGATGCTATACTGTTCTCAATGCTATATTTGGAGGGCTGTGTTTGGAAATAAATAATGTGTCTGATTTATGGCTTAGTCTTGTGGAAGTTCCAGAACGGCTAAAATCGCTTACAGCATATTTAAGGCCGAACAAACTCCATGCAAGTATTGCAAAACAAGCTTGATTTTGTGCATTGTTGTGTTCCAAAGTGTGCCAGACAGTTCATAACTCCACATTAGTATAAGTTGCATTCTCAAAATGGCCACGAGGTGTGCAATAGCTGTCCGCTTCTATGGTGAGTTTTCTCTTACAAGCCTACTATTGTCTTGGTAAAGCAACAGTTTGATGAGAATATTGCTGAGAAAGTAAGTTACAGTAAATATATTTATGGCAATAATATTAGTGATGCACCGAAATGAAAATTCTGGGCCGAGACTGAAAATTCAGGATGCACTTGGCCGAAAACCGAAAAGGACTTTTTTTTATATATAATTGTATTAATATTATACTTTTAATTAATTTTTGGACAAAATTGGACAAAAATATATTATAACAATATTAAATATATTTTTCTTTATTCAGTTCTTTAACAATCAAATTTAACAGATTGTGTTACAGGGGTGTTATCCAATAAATGTAATGTTATAGAAAACTATAATGATATGCAAAACAGCAGTCAAGTAATGAACTTAGCAGATCTAGGCTAGCATCTTGCAAATACAAAAAGTTTAAATATGCTACACAGTGATTTAATGAAAACAACAGGCAGAACACAGAACGGTAGAGGGCCTCTATTCTGTTTATGTAAACAAATTTCCACTTTAATATAAAACTATTGTGCAAAACAGCAGTAATAGAACTAAAACCAAACTCAAATGTAAACGACAGATGTATCATCAAGTGAAGAACAAAGTTTTGCAGGGCTAAACAAATTTTAATGTAATTGGACTGCTTTCTATTTAAGTAAAAGTGGCAGTTTTCTCTTAAAGAACAAAAATTGCTCAGCTTTCTGGCAAGCACTGAATAGTCTTTCTCTCTGTGCTGGTGCTTGGGCAGATAAATACCTGCGTGCAATCCGCACAAGCAATGGAAAGCAATCTTTGTTCATGCGCCAGTAGTCAAGAGGATTGTCGCATTCGCAATATGAGCGTGAAGCGATCGACTGTGTTCCGCAACTGATTTTGGGTCCTTGAATAACGTATAACGTGCGAGGAAAGGCACCCAGTGGACTTTCTGGTGCCCTCCTAAGGAAAGATGGTGCCCTCCTAGGGAGTTGGTGCCCTATGCAGACTGCGTAGTATGTGTACAGGTTGCGGCGGTAATGCTTATTAGTATTATATAGTATTTCCATACCGCTGATATTGGCCTTTGCTTGGCAGCGCCGTGATTATGAAACCTGAACACTGAGGTGCAGGGAGGCATATATATCGGCTCATATTTTCTGCCTTTTTTCTCTTTCGGCTAAAAAAAAATAAAATTTTCGGTGGCCGAAATTTCAGTGCATCCATAATTAATACTTCCAGTTTAATAGCACAGACTTTTGAAGTTATCTCTGTTGCCCCGTTTGAGTATTGAGGTCTGTTTCCAGCTGAGTAACTCAAGGATGCATGTTCTACTGGAATGGGCTTTGACAATGTGGTATAGAGTATAGCTCATTTAATATTATTTCCTTTAAGATTGTAAGAATTATATTAAATTATATTAAGATTATAAAGTTATATTGTCTTACCAGCCAGTGTTTGAGAGTGATAGGGTTCATGTTAAACTCCTTTACAAGATCTAATTTGTGATACATGTACTCTAGGCAGCTCAGCATCTGACAAATAGGCACAGTAAAGTCACTATCAAAGGTCTAAGAAGAGCTTGTGTGAATATAGCAACCCAAAAACCATTTCATCTCAAAAAAATTTAATTTCAACAAGCCGACTCATTTCATTGTGCTCCCAGTGCTCTGGTTTCTTCAGAGCTTCAGTGGTCTCTTGAGAAAGCAAGTACCGAGGACATTTCTTAAATTTCTTTCCATCATATGAAATATTTTATTTGCATGGAAAATTCATTCTGAAAAGAAAGTGGAGTAGTCATTTAGATATATTGTTTCTTGTTGGAAAACAAGCCACGCCTTTCTGCCATAATACCACTCTAGATCGATAAGTAGATAAACTGTTAAGCTCATGTTGATTTCACTGGAAAGCATGTTCTTTCACTTACCTCCCACCAGCACTGGACGACATCTCATCTCACAGATTCTTCAGGTCGTTTTTGTATTTTTCAATCTCCACAACTTTCAAACCCTCCACTGTAGAGAATGCAGATGAAGAAAATGTGAGAGGTGCTTCAATATACAAAACTTGACACCACAATGCCAGGGTGATTGCGGGTGGTTGCCAGGCCATTGTTATGTGGTTGCTAAGATGTTCTGAGTGGTTTTTAGCATGTTGCTCTGCAGTTGTTAGGATGTTTTGGGTTGCTAGGGTGTTTCTAAGTGGTTACAAGGGTGTTCTGGGTAGTTGGGACTAAATGTCTATGATATTCTTGTCCCCATATGGCTATGTTACCTCTTCAATAGGATTTTCGTAAGTCTGAGCACTTGGAAAATTAATTGCACACCTTGCCTCAACAAGATACACAATTAGAGGTAGCCTATCATTCATAAAGCACAATGGTGCAGACAGGTTTAGGAGGGTTACTTTTGAAATGTATTCCACTACAGATTACAGAATACATGCTAATTTGTAACATTAAAATCCCAGGATATTCCATGAGATTACTCAAGGTCAGAAATGTAATCTAAATACTTTGGATTACTTCTTCAGCACTGGTAGAATTTTTCACTTGTTTTGACTATAAAAACTCTGCCAGTACAATAAGACAAAATACACATGTTAAAAATACATTGTCTGAAAAACCTAAATATCTTATGCAGAGTTGTTTCTAAAACAAAATAAATAAAATTGATCTTGTTTTAAGGATTTTTAGATATTTGTATTACTACCAAGAATAAAAAAATGTCCCTAATATCAAAGGTCTTACTAGAAAAAATAAATTATGATCCAATGTGAATATTCTTGATAAAAAAATATGATTGTGTCGGGTAACGTGTGCTTGTAAAATGTCTAGAAATAGCATTGTATCTTAGCATAAAGCTGACAATTTACAAAAGGTTTATTTCTATTTCTTCTGCTCCAAACTTACTTCAAACGTACTTCAGTGTCTGCTTGTATGAATGTAACACATCATAAGAAAGTGTTTCACCACTGTTCAAATGCACTTTGGATCACATCATTTATGTGTATAAATGATTTCCATCTGAAAGGACAAAATATTAAATGAAACAAATGACAATAAGATGCAAAGTAATCTCTTCAGTAATCAAAATACTTTTTGAATGTAACTATATACAGTTACTTATATTTTGTATTTTAAATACCTAATCCCATTACATGTATTTCGTTACTCCCCAACCCTGGGTGTGGTTTTAGTTATGCCCCAAAGTTTAATATTTAGGGTTAGGGTTTCCTATGTCTGAGCAATAAAAAGCTAATAGTGATACTTGCCTTAGCATACACAACTAATAATACTAATACAAAACAAGATGAACATCATATGATCATCATGTCTTTCTATCAAACAATGCCAAGCTTATTTTTAAAAACGTATTTAACATACCAGAATATTTGTAAAGGAAAGCTAACAGTCAAACTTTATCATTGCCAATACATACATTCTACTCTTTTCTCCAAAATAGGCAGCCTGTTGGTCACTTCCATTTTCAGTTAATTGATCTTGAATGCTCTGTATAATGGAAGAAAAATATCATTTGGCCTGGTTTCAGGACAGAATCTTCTCAATGATTGTTCATGCATCTCCTATCTGTGGGAAAACAAATATGTCTGTTACCTGTTGATTTGCTCCACTACCTGCGCGAGCACATACTGAAACATATCTTCCTTTTCTGTGGAGATAAATATGCAGGTTGTAAATCAATGCAGAGTAACTCTTGGCTCAAAACAGTGGTGTTAATGTTAATGGACACAAAAATAAAATCTACATGAAAAAACTACAATAAAATTAAACTGAAACTGAAAACACTAAAAGTCTAAAACTAAACACATAGTAACAGAGTGAAAACTAAATGACAACTGCAAGTTTAGTGGAAAATTAATATAAGGTAAAGAAGTTGTAATGTTCTAAATGTCATAACTAAGAACCAAAAAATTTGCAAAAAGTGTAAGATGATGTACATTACCCCTCAACTGGCCAGTAGATAAAGGAATTACTTTGTACAGGGAGCTGAAAGGACAGAATAGGACAATTAACTAACATACTAAAATGAAAATAAACATACTGTAATTACATACTGTATACAAACAAGTGCAAAGCTGCTTTTTACTAGGGGGTGTTGGTCGGCATTGTAGGATCAATGGACACAAGAGCCCCTTCAGGGTCCTCCATCATTATGGTTGTGTTCCTATTGAAGAAATAAAATAGAAACTGAAATGAAATCTATGGATCTATTAAACATCTGACTCCATACAGAGCTGTTTTCTCAGGTACCCGAGCATCCAGAACACAATAGAGAACTCCTTTTTTCTATCACCATAGGTTTTCAAGATGGAGTGAGATGTTAATTAGTGATGATGTCACAGTGATAAACAAACCTGGGGTTGTTGGAGGAAGAACACAGAAGTTCCTTGATGTCACATGGACTGCAGTTACAACTAAACAGCAACTAAGCATGAGGACAAATAAGGGTGTGTTGTCAGCATTAGACCGGCTGTATTTGCTGTCATAATTGTATGAAGTACAATGAGAAAACAGCGGCCTCAAGTTACTGCAGTCAATTATATGAATTGAATGAAGAATAAGGTGTTGCAGCAGAGGCAGGTATGGTAGACATTCTTTGATCGGCAACAGATTGTGTACTACAGTTGTCGTATGTCACTCTCAATGTCCTCTTGGCCTCTCTGACCGAACCTTGGAGGTTGTGTGAGCTTCACCATAGAAATGTCAAAGCTCTGCCACAGACATTTTTACACATGAACATTTTTATAAATCTATAATTGCTATATGGAGGAAGAGCACTACTAATTGTTCTTCAGACTTTGGGAAAATGTCTCTGGGAAACACAATGTTGAGAACAAATATGGTCACCAAGTGTCACAACAGAATGCAGTGTCAGTTACACCTGTGGAACACGCCTTCTTTAGCTTTATTTTTAACCTGTGCACACTGACTTCCCTGCACTCTTCTTGACAGCCAAACTGTTTAACAACACTTTTTCAATGGCTTTTATTGAGCAATGTACAGTACAGCTTATGTTTTGGGTTTTGTGTATTGGAGACTTTTCAGTTAAAATTAGTTTTTTTATTAAACTGAATAAAGTCTTTGATTTAGATGGATCACATTGTCCTTGGTTGTCTGATACTGATACAATGAAAGAAAAAAAAAGAAAAAAATATGAATTATTTGAAAGTGTTTAAGTGCAGAAATTGTTAGCTTTGCAAAGTGCAAAATAACAAATATCACAAAAATGAAATGGAGAATTATTTGATGTGTGAAAAATACTCGCTGTCATTCTCTTTGTCATGTCCAACATCCCTACTGAGTTTATTTCAAGTGTCTCAGAAATTATGCACAGCTTCATGTCATTACCAAAATGCAGGTTTTAGCAGCCTTATCAACAGTTCTCTGTGTTAAGCAAACAACATCTAGACTGGTGAGATATTCAACAAAACTGCACTGCAGTTAATTACATTTAACTTAGCCTCGATTTCAGACACAGCAATGGTCTTATAATAACCACTGACCTGCAATTGAGATTTTTTTTCCAAGTCTGATTAACATGAGTTCATTTAAACAATATCACCTTCTGCACTTTGACATCTACATCCAGTTAGATGGTTTTAGGGGCATAGAAGGAGAATCCAGACCCCATGCTGACAGTCTCACCAACAGAACAAACTATACGTGCTCTCTCCTCCCTTCCATGTACCCCTAACCAGGAGCAGAGCCACCTAAAACCAGTGTTCAAGTCAGGCCTGGTTCCAGATCAAAATCACTGAGGGTGCTTCTGAAAATAGTGGGGATGATCTGTATAAAGTGGAGATGTATCATAATTACAAATGTTTTAATATATTAAATGCTAAACACAATGTAAAGAAAATGTATTTTTTTTTATGTACAAAACATTTATTGTACATTAACAATAAAAACAAATTTTCCCAACGATCTGTCGCTGAAAATGACGCACCTGCAGATTAGGACATATTGATTTATAAAATCAGTGTTTGCTGGGATTCAAGAAAATCTGCTTCCCAATTTACAGTATTAGTCTTACATATTCAATTGAGCAGGGGTGTACGATTATTTTGGTACAGGGGCCACATACACCATTAAGTAAAACATGGATGAGAGAAGATTAAATTCTACAAAGTTGTATCTTTTAAGCCTAGAAGTAGAAGTGCACTCATGCACTCAATGAATGATAAAAACATTTCTGAAGTTCATACAGACTGGTGGGACCATTCTGCAATTGCTTGAAGTTTTACTGCTAATTTTCTATCATGTGTTGGTAAAACTGATTAAAGGCTGATTAAAATGATTAATTGATTATTTTACTATACTTCAATGAAGTGGAAATTTAGTATTCAATTTAACACTACATCAGGTTTTAAAGGTAAAATTAAATATTTGGAAAATAAATTATAAAAGCTTATTTTAATGTTTGCCACAAAGTGGACCCATTTACTTGTTTATTCTGAAATTATTATCAACCTGTTGGGTCATGATGTGAGTCTCGTCAATGTTTGGCATCCCATTCAGCACACAACTGAATTAAACAGGCTGCATGACACTGAGAAACGATTACTGCCAGAGTAACATTCACATACAGGTGTGAGGGACTTTAGCATTTCACAAATAACACAAAGAAAAAACATTTTCCTCTCTCACTTGGTTCTGCTCGCGTTTCCCCTCCATGCAATATAGAGCGCTATGTGTTTTTTGCGAAGAGAGAGAATGCACTCGCATGCATGGTTTCCAGATTGCATAAATTAAGTATGACATAATAATAATAATAATAATAATAATAATAATAATAATAATAAGTTTTATTTATATAGCGCCTTTCCAGAGCTCAAGGACGCTTTACAATAGACAAGCAACAATAAAGGCAGAGGACAAAGACAGCAGACAAAACAACAGCAGGTAGATAACAGTGAAGGTACAGAAAATGAGAAGGTTAGGTAGATGGGGCAGCACCCAGCGAAAAAAAAAAAAAAAATACAGTACAACTTAAGAGTTATAAGAGCATAAGGCGAAATATGTCCTATTTGTGCATGTATAAATCTCTGATTGAGTTGTTGCATCTATTATCTGGCAACCCTGCTGCATATTAAAAGCTTGTGGGTATGCCATAGATCCCAAAGCCAGATAAATGAAAGATCTAATAAAAAATTGGCTAATTGATTAATTGGCCCACGGGCAGCAGTTTGCCCTGGTCTGCAATTGAGGGTGCTCAAGTTTCGTTTGAGGGCGCTTAGCCATATCTTTTCTAACTCATATTAATGATGGGGTGTGTTCCATTCAGATGTGATCATCCCTATACCCTATTTCCTTCAAATACTTTACCCTGCATTTTGAGAGCTTCGATGGGCTGAAAGCTTTGGGGCTCAAAAATAGTGGTCATTTGGTCATTTTATTCAAAATTGTGTTTGGAATGACACTTCAGCTTGACTAGCTTTATTATTCTACAATCAAAAAAGCCCTGTGAAGGCATAATTTAAGCCAAAATACCCTAGACTACATTACATTTACAGAATGTTTCAATGAGCTACAGAGTCTGTTTTTGAATGTTTGTGATTTCAAACTTCAATTGTCAAACATACACAAGCATTTTAATCTGCTTTAAGATGCCCTCTTCTTTCTTTCTTTTGTACTCTCAGTACTTTTGTCCCACACAATATAACATATCAATATCTTCTTTTTCCTAACCACCTAAGCTAAGTTATGTTTTGTAATGTAGGGCAAATATGCAGTCATAGCAATGAATAGTATAATACAAGTTTTTGTTCGACAGCCCTTTTATACAAAGAATAAAGCTTAACAATATAATGCCTACATATGAAAATATATGAAATAATAGTGAGAAAATTATATATTTTAAACCTGTTTAAACCTATTTTTCTTTAAAATAATGACATTTGAAACACTTGTTGTTTGAATTCAATAAATACTCATTTTGAATTATCAGTTACAATATAATCACTTTTGCTAATTTTACTTAATCAATATGAGCAAATATTTCACGTAAAAACGATGAGTATATCAAAATACGAAAGTAGCTGTTTTAGAAATTATATTACAAGGTCTTCTACTTCCAGAAGAGCATGAAAACCCACTAGGAGACAGTAGACATCTCATACACATTGTGATGATGATGTAGAAGCTTTAGAAAGTCATACATCAAATATGATATGTGTGGCATTATAGGGTTAAAAAAAATATGTAATTTGAAACAGGAAGGCAAAATGGTCCTATAAGAGGGCTGGGGCCCTCATAGTCACAAGGACCAGTTGAAGGGCCTTGAATAAGCTGTGGGGCCCACATATTTAAGCATATGTAAGCATTGTTTTAAGTCAAGGGCCCCTGGTCACTGGCCCTTTTGACCCGGTCCGTAATTCACCTATGGGTAAATATCTTTTGTTATAATAAATGTAAAACAATAGAAGTCAATGGTATGTCCCCACTTAGAAAGCTAAATAACAATAACATTTGATGTACTTCTTAAAATTGTACTCTAGGCCAAGTGAATTATTGTAATTATTCAGATGGAGAATGTATTTGACATAAACGGATGGCACAAAGTATTTTTGTATTTTTAAGTAAAAAATGTATTTTTTTTATATGGTTACAAAAATAAGCGCTCATAGAGGTACAATATAAATCCCCTGAAGGTCAACTACAGGTGGCACATATTGACACTTGATAAAAAACAATTACCAAAAATTATTTCGGACAACACTGATGTACATATAAAATGACTGTATTTACTCTCAATTCCTCTCAAATCATGGCAAATAGTCACTCTGTCACCTGAGACTTTCTTGGATAGTGTCTAAAGACAAGCTGAGACACAGCCTTGCAGCATGCCATATTTATTTTTGACTGTGTATCTTTATCTGTGTGTTATTAAATGTGTCTATTCATAGCATTGCTGATTAAATGTTTGAGTCAGAATATAGCAGTCTTGTCTGAGTGGTGTCAGCAGTTCCTCGTTCTCCTTCATATGCAGGCAGTGGTCCCTCACCGTCTCAGGTGCCCAATGGAGATGGACAAATGGAGTGAGCAGGAGAAACCTGCAGGTATTGAAGGACCCTGAATGTAATTCACTCTCCACTTTTGTCAAGGGGACAATTACTACAGTGAAAAAGTGCCCAACCCCCTTGATTTCTGTTGTTGCTGTTGTAATCATTTAATTTAGTAGACCTGGGCTTTCGTTGTCCCTCTCACTTATTTTATCAGCACACCCTGGAGTTATGTCTGAAAATATTACGGCTCTTTATGCAGCATAATTAAAACCTGAACTTAATGAGATTTGTGGGTCTTCAGTGGAGTAAAACTATGCTCTACAAAATAACATTTTCTCTCTAATGGATAGTGAGATCTCTGAGGTCAAACTATTGGTCTATCTAATGTTATACAGTGGAGTCCAAAGGTCTGAGACCAGATTGCAAATTTAGGATTTAGGAAAGTTTCAGGATTTTGAAACATTTTAAACAGAAATGATAGGACGTAAAATGAAGAAGAAGATGCTGTATAAGGCACTTTTTCTAACTCCCAAATAAAATGTAAGCAATTTTGTAGCATTGACCAAGTTATCTCCTTTCTACAAAAGTTCAGATCATCAGCTTTTGCACAAACTTGTGGAGTTCATGCCAGCTCAAATATACACTTTTATTAAACCAAAAAAGGGGACATATCAAATACCAAGAAAATGCTGCAATTCATGCATGCTCAATTAAGTATTGAGAAAGTATGAAAGTAAACATTGGTAAATGAAATGACATATCTGTCACCATAATGAGCCTTAATGTCCCCTGTGTCCCACTCAGATAGAGCAACAGATGTTCTGGTCAGCTGAGGAAAGAACAAAGGCTAAAACCCTTCCGCTCACATGAATTTAAACAATGTGCAATCTCAGAAACATTGGATTACGAACATTATTAGCATAAATTGAATTCAAATTTAAACTAAAATTTCTGCCTCAGTCAGGTCTGCAGTGAAGTAATGACATAATTGTCATTTGTTGTTAGAACATTAACAGCCCCAGCAAACGTGGTATGGAAGTGTGAACTGTGGAAACAAGAGTAAACCTGTTCACCAACTCCTTCCTCTCTAATCTCATCCCTGAGGGGCCAGAAAAGCTTCCAATATCTTCATTCTCTGAGTCTCATGTGCCACTGACTACACTCCACAGTGGAAAGTGATTAGCAGCCCACCCAGAGGGGCTTTTTTGCTAACACAGGGGCATGACTTTGATAAGAGCACCACAGACTGGACAGACCATAATGTGTATAATAAGAGATGCAGGGCTCAACAATAAAAATGTTTTCTGCTGGCCTGGTTATGCCCTGCTCACTTTTTAACTGGTACGATCACTAAAAATAATATATATAAATAAAAAATATATATAATTATATTTCATCTATACATATTTTCATGTGATCATTAGATCCTAACTTAATATGTAACCATAATTAAAATGAAACATTTGAGGGTTTAAGATTAATTTTAATTCGTAGTTATTTTTTTCCTGAAAAATGAAGAAAAAAAAAAAAAAAAAAAAAATACTGTGCCTCAGTGGTGATTTCAAACATTGAACTGTTTGTTTGAAATTAACTCAACCAATGGGATGAGTTTGGGCTGGAACTCTCTGGTCGACCAATGAGAGATGGAGGGTGTATTCGGAAATGTATTTTAATTGTAATTTATTTTGCAATTCTTTTCGGTGATGCCAGTGTTGCAAAAATGACACGCTTCAGCTTTGAAAGGTTTTTAATATGCAATAATAGCTGGAAATTAAACAGCTTTAATGTAACTCCCTGACAGCTAATTAATCGAATAGTCAAGATTACAATTACAGCTGCCACAATATTAGCGAAGGACTGGCACATTAGAGCATGATTTAAAAGATGGTGACAGGAAAAGCTTTTACAACTATCTGAAAAAGAAAATCACATCTCAGGTAATCAGAAATGCATTAGTTTGCTGCTTATCAGGGGACAAAAGAGAGGAGTCATTCATATTTCAATAATAAAGGATCTAAGAGAAAGACATTATCTAAGCTTCATGACTGTTCAGTTTATGGCTGTGAGTCTGTGCAAGATCTGTGCAGGAATATGGAAAACTCCTCCATTAGGCTTTTTTCATCTTCTCCCATTGCTTTTCAGCATCCTTAATGTTTTATCCTCTCTCTTTGTACTTGAACGTCTTCTTAAAAATTAATTTTCTCTCTCTCTCATCCTATGTTTTTCTCCTCAAGAAACCTACAGAAAACAATGACTTTTAAAATTTCTCTGACCTGCAAAGTCAAGGAATACAACCGCTGGCTATGCCCACACTATACTGACTTCAAATTCCACACAAAATATCCTGAACTGCTGATAACTGTGCAAAATTATGCATTTTGCCTACAACAATATACTCTCTAAAGATGTTGCTTAAGGCAGTTCTGCTATTATGCAAAGCACACATGAATTTATAATATTCTGCACTCAATGTAGAAGAGTAATGAGTGAGTGCCAAATTGGTTAGATTTGATTTGTCATTCTGCTTTATTCAGAATCAGACGTAGTGATTTGGGGTTCTGCTGGTTTGATTAATATCTTAGAAGAGTGAATATACTCCAATCAAATTTCATATGAGCCTTGATTGCAACCATTCTGCATAATCACCACTTATACATAACTCCTCTGACTATGGGCTAGCTTAAGTAGGCTACTAGTGTTTAAAAGGAAAAGAAGAGTGATGGATTTGCTAACACTTGAATAGAAAAATCTCACGTTAATTATTTAAATAGTAGCCAACCGTAGAGTGCTTTGTATGGGAACATTCAGATTACAGCACTATTAGCACCATCATCTTTCAGCTATCACAAAACTTTACTGCTGCACTTCCCTCATACTCATTCTTAGACTTACAGTAAACAGATGTAACTTGTTCTTAAAGCTTGAATATACTGCATTTGTCTTAAAGGAATAGTTCATCCAAATATGTAAATTCTTACATCATTAAGCTACTTATTACCTCCCAATCCATATGAGTTTCTCTCTTCTTGAGAACACAAACAACTACTGCAGATATCAGGGAGAATGTTGGGGACTCGTGAGGGCCTCAGTCACCATTCACTTTCATTGCATTTTTCTTCCATTTAGTTGTTTTTTCATGACAGAATGATTGCAAAATGTCTTCTGTTTCACAATGCAAGACATCTAATTGGATAGTTGACCAATGATAAAGAAGTTATGATGGTTATGTTGAAAATTGTCACTTGCAAAGACACCCCTGATGCTTAGGTCCTATGCCAACACATATAAGTGATCCTTGACAGGGATGCACAGCACTTTAAAAAATGCATCTTAAAAAGGTTGTTTGCTAAACAACTGCACATAATGTTTAGGGGGAAAAACTGGTTTGTGCACATTCTAACATTACATAAATTACTCAAAGTGAAATTCCCCTATTCAATTAAAACCAATAATCAAAACATGTGTCCCACGATGTTGTATTGATAGATAGTAATATGGCAGCCTCTAGTGGCTATAAAGTGTCAATAATCTAATACTGTTCTTGCTTTGAATCCAGTGTCTCTTTGTAGAAGTGTTTTCCTTCATTTAATTATTCAATTAATTATTCAGGGAAAAGGTGATATTATTTGAGTGATACATAGTCATTTTATTAAATGTCAATTTTTTTAAGATTTCAAGAATCAAATTCTTTATTTAAAATGAATGAAAATAATTTTAACACTAAATACAGTTATATTTTACCCAGATTTTCATTAAATCCCAACAAACAATGACAAGTTGCTCTAATGTAAAATTATATCTGCAATTAAATTGCTTGTTTTTCTATTTATATCTTTCAGTGTACGCTATTGCGTTAAAATTAAAGGTTGAATATAGGCCAGAAAACATCTGAATGATAAAAGTAAACAACATCATACTATTACTATACAAAAATAATGAATCCATCCAGTACTGTCATTCATGAATCTTACTCATACTAAGAAAACAGCTGACATCATTCTGAGGATTTGACATTCAGTGCTCTCCATGTGTTTCCGACTTGCTCATCTGTGACAGTGCATATTGTTTTCTGTTCAGCAGGAAGTTCTTCTTGCATGCGGAGGGGAGGGGCTTACTCTTGGTGCGTGTGGCTTGCGTGTTAAGCTGCCCAGGTGTGGGGGACAATAGAGGGGTGGAGTGAAAGTTGAATGAGGGGTTGATGGAAGAAAGAGGACAGGAGTGCGGGGATATCTTCTTCCGAAATTCATATAAGCATCTGGAGGGTGTGCAGAAGGGGGTGCAAAACTGGGATAACAAGGTGGGCTGAGGGGATCAATTGGGTTGATAAAATTACAGGAAGATTCATCTGCTCCCTCAGAGAAATCCTGGAGCAAAATAGAGATGAATTTGTCTTTCGCATTGTCATTGATACTAACACAACAATATGCAGTACACAGTGAGACAACAGCATCTTGATGATAATAATAGGAATAGTATTGATGTCTTCCTTACGGTTTCTTTGAGAACATATAGTCCCCCTGGGTTCCGACAGTTATGGTAACTTCTTGAAGGCACGATATCAACTACAGGAAAGAGAGTGTTTAAGCTTTAATGAAAGAAAAAGCAAACATTTTCTTTGTGTTTTAGAATAATGCAAACTAAGAAATTAAAAGAGCACTCAGTGATTTATTTGTTTATGATGCGCTTGTCAATATGGCTATCATTTTGGACTTATCCTGACTTCTAGTGGAGTGGATGCGGCATCATTGCAAAAGTAAACATTTTCAGTTACCGATGCCTATTTGCAGTCAGACATGGTTAATTTATTCTACAAGTAAAAGTGTCTAAAAACATGGGTGTTACCAAGTAGTTTTTGGTCATGTGATCTCAATATGGAGGCTCCCATGAGGCAACACACTCCACGTGGAAAATAAAAACTATGGAAACAAAAAACTGTTTTGGCTACTGATATGACTGGAGTATTTATCTCATAAGATTTTACATCATTCAATCATTTATACTATTAATTTCTTTATGTGAAAACCTTTTTGATTAAGCAAAAAACACTGAGTGCAGTTTTAACCCTTGAATGTATACTTTGGGTCTTAAGTGAATTCCATGTCCTTTACCTTATCCATTTTTTGGAGCTATGCTCCCATTTCTTTAGAATTCCTTATCCTTTCTCTTATGAATCATCTAACAATAACAAATGGCAAAAATTGCCAACAAATCTGTCTTTAGTGTTCCAAGAAATTTAATAGTGTGGCTAAATATATTTCAACTCCTATAGATCATATGTTTTATGATTATTTCATGTCTATTTAAGTCTACTATCACAGGATATCTATTTCTTGTCTCAAAAGACAAATGAGTGCCATATTCATAAGAATTACTAATATATCATGTAGATATTCAGTCAACAATTGTAAATGATCAGTATCCCAAATGAGAGTACACATACATTTATTAATGTTATGTGTCACTCAAGGTGGTGTTGTTGTTTCTGTGATTGACTTGATTTACACTTGGCATTGGTATTTGACAAAGATGCAAGTAAACTATAGCAAGTTCAACACATGAACAGTGTAATATGCATATTGACAGTTGAATGTACTACTGAAATTCTTCTGAAAGTTGTACGTCAATTTACACTCAATACACATATTAGAAAATACATATGTGTAACTTATGTGTAGCTTATGTATTAAGCATAGCTCATTAGTCATGTGTCAGTCAGTTGAGTTTCATAAAATTTCAGTGTGGAAGTAATGAATACTTTTCTATAATTTGCTGCATCATGTCTTTGATATATGAAAAATAAAATACCAAAATGTATTCTATTATTTTCTAATTGTCTTAAAAATACTTTCAAAATTGTACACTATCTGACCATTTTTTAGATCCATTTGTGATATTTACAAGTGCTGGGTCGTAAAGACTAGAAATATGTAATAATGTTTTTCAAAACATTACTATTAAATTAATTTAAGGGGTTTCATATATGAATCATATTTTATTGTGCAAATGTAACAAGCAAAACAATTAATAACGTATTAATGATGTTACCCTCATGATTGCTGTTGCTTTGGTCTGCTACATTTTGTCCGCTCTGTCTGGCAAGTTGGTCCCTTTTTCTGTAGAAAGATTAACATCATTGGATTTGTGTTTGCAACATAATGCTGACTGTGAAGATCAAATCCAATATAATCATTTAATGCAAGAACAGAAGGCAAAATGTAAAAAGATGAGTCATTTCTAGATTAATGTGCAGCTTTAAATTGCTTTGGTTTTTTGATCTGTAGAACTTTGGCCTCCTAACATTTGAAGCACTGACTTTTTTTACAAGAACATTGCGACCTGGTGAGATTTATTGTTGCTTGGTTTGGACCTATCAAAATGAATGGCTAAGAACAATAGAGCTGGTACTTTTTGGAGGGTTTCCAACAGGCACACACTGTCACCAAGGTGATGAGTAAGAAAATGCCTCCCGATGAGAGGATGATATAGAGAGAACTCCGTCCTACAATATTGAAAAGGAGAAAAACAGGGTGACATAGTACATCTTTCATCTCAAAAACACAAACAGTGCTCTAAAAAAAAAAACTACTTTGTAAAAATGTCCAAATTAAGTAGACTTCAAATGGATTGGTTGCACAGGTTGCCAGGAATACTAAGTGTGGAATGAATGTTCCCCCCCCCCCCATAATCAAAACAAGCTAGTTCTTTCTTGGGTAAGTACACGGTAAGTATACTGAAAGTACATGTACTGTAAAATAAAGTGCAACCGGAAAGATAGGTAAACGCTTCAAGCTGCAACCCACACAATGTTCAAGCAAAATCTACACACTTGGCTAAATACATAGTATTTTAATTAAATTGCATCATTAAGCTACTGTATCTGTATTATTGTTTGCGGCCTTGTAACATAGTAAAACACATGTTAGGTCATGAATGAATGTCTTCTAAGATGTCTTCTTCAATGGCGTCACATCACCTACTGTAGACAGTGAGTTTGACAGGCAGGCTTTTCATACTGCTGATGGGGTTCTCCACCCTGCAGCTGTAGATGTCATCATCTGACATCACAACACGGGAGATGGTCAGGAACTTTTGGTTATGTGAAAGAAGCAGACGTGAGTCATTGTTCAAAGATTTCCCGCCTTTCATCCAGCTATAGGTGGGTTTGGTGCCACTACCATAAGTGCAGCTGAGAATAAAGTGTTCAGTCAACTCCAACACGGAAAAAGCCACCATGTGCACAGAAGGCCTGGACAAGGGAACTGTGATAACAAAACATTACCATGTTATAACCATGATACTCTTTTAAGGAACTTTGAGCATCACATAAATCCCATAATACTGTATATGAATTTGTCAATCATTTCGTACCATACTATGGTTCTGCAACAGTACTTTTTGTTAGGGATAAACATACAATACTCTTTCATTAGTTCAAATTTTTTTAGGAGTTTGAAATGTACTTTGGATAAATGCACCTTGTCTTGCTTACCATCCACGGTGAGGTACACATATCGCTCACCAGTGAAGGTATCATCAGTGATGGATATTTCCACCTCATAGGCCCCCTCATCAGAGAGGTGTAGCTGATGCAGGAGCAAGGATCCATTCTCAAACAGGACGATTCGGCTGCGGTACTCTGGCCTCAGATTTCCAATTATATCTATGCCGATCGACTGAACCACAGTGACAGGCTTGTCCCTCTTCAGCTGCCACTTAATTACAGGCTGGTCAGAGCTGGAGCTGGTATATGTCACAGAGAGAAGGGCGGAGCCTCCTAGTGTACCTCGAACTAAAGGAGATGGACTGCTGATGTTTACCCCAACTACATCTAAATACATGCAAACACATATAGAAAGAAGTAAAAAATTAGATACCTCCGTTTTTTTTCCTAGACAGCAATGAGACCAAAATGGAGACTTTTGCTCAAACCCTTAAGTTTTGTTCAGTAATTTGTGACAGATTTAACTTTTTATATTTTATTTTACATAGCTGAAATTTTAACTTTGAATAATTTGAAAGAGCTCTGGCAACACATTTTACATTCTCTTACAACATTATGCTTAAAGGGATAGTTCACCCAAAAATGAAAATTCTCTAATCATTGAACTATCCCTTTAACAAGGATATAGTAAAATCCTATAACAGCCTTTCTTTATCGGTATAAGGTCAGAAATGGTTTAAGCATAAACCAATCATCACACATAAACTTTGTCCATTACCCTGATTTCACTTTGTATGCAAACAAAGTAAAGGTCACGGCGCAGTCTCTCAGGCGGGCGATGTGCACTCTGGTGGTCCAGGAGCACCACCTTTGGCTCAACCTGGTAGATTCAAGGGAGGCTGACAAGGTTCGATTTCTTGATGCCCCCATCTCTCAGGTTAGCCTATTTGGTGACAGGGTCAGAGACTTTGCCTGGCAGTTTTCGACGGTGAGGAAGCAGACGGAGGCCATTCAACATATCCTGCCCTGGCGCGGCTCAAGGTTTCGCACCCCGTCTGCTCAACGCCAAGGGCATCTCCCTGTAGAGACAAAACCAGCTCCAACGCAGACTGCCCGAGTTTGCCGGCTCTGGCTTGGAGCCAACTGCAGGAGCCAACAGACAACACCCATCTCACGGCCGGCTGCCAAGAACCTGAGGAAGGCTTCAAAGCACCCCTGAGACAGGCAGCCTATGAAGTCGGGAACCTGCGACACGGGAGCTGGTAAGCAGATCACTCCTTCCCCCGGTGGAGGGCTGGGTGGAGAATCCTTGTTTTCCTTTTCTTATGATTTCTCTGCACACTCAACAGGCTGCGGTACCCAAATTTTCAAGAAAAGAGCAGTTTCCTTACTTCTTGGGCTATACAGTTGGTGTCCACGGCTGTCGCTATCATGACCACCGGGCACCATTTCCTTTAGGCAGGTATGGCGCCTCTGAAGCGTGCACTCCCGCCCCGCGCAACCAGCTGTGGCACAATCCCGCGCCCCATGTGATGGTCTTGACAGGCCGCAAGGACTATTTTCCTCCTCCCCCGTTCCAGACCGATCCATCGGTGTGCACAAGGAGCCAGGTAAATGCTTTGATGTGAGGCTAAGCTCACACTCCCCAACCCATCGCGGTGGCAGATCAGGACTATCTGACTTGGCTGCTTGATTCAGTTCACCAGGCATCCGCCCATTTTCAACGGCGTCCGCTTCACTTCAGTGAAAGGTGAGCACACTGCTGCCTTGTGCGCGGAGAGCGTGTCCCTTCTAAGGAAGGACGCAATAGAGCCTGTTCCTCCAGCTGAGATGAAAAAGGCGTTGGGTTGCGGCCAATCTTGGACCTGCGAGTTCTGAATTGGGCCTTGCACATACTCCCATTCAAGATGCTGATGCAAAAAAGTATTTTAGTGAACATCCGGCATCAAGATTGGTTTGTGGGGGTAGACCTGAAGGATATGTACTTCCATGTCTCGGTTCTATCTTGATACAGGCCCTACCCACAGTTTGCTTTCGAGGGCCAGGCTCACCAGTACAAGGTCCTCCTCTCTTGTCTGTCCCTGTCACCTCACGCCTTTACAAAGGTCGCAGAGGCAGCCCTTGCCCAGAGGGAATTGGGTATCCACATTCTCAACTATCTCAATGACTGGCTGATTCTAGCTCTCTCGCGAGACTTGTGTGCTCATAGGAACTTGGTGCTCAGGCACCTCAGCCGTCTGGGGCTTCGGGTCAGTTGGGAAAAGAACATGCTTTCCCCAGTTCAGAGAATCTCTTTTCTCTGTATGGAGTTAGACTCTGTCTCAATGATGTCTCACCTTATGATTAAGCTTGCGCATTCAATGCTGAACTGTCTGAAAAAGTTCAGCCGGAAAACGTTGGTCCCACTGAAATTATTTCAGAGGCTCCTGGGGCATATGGTATCCTCAGCGGCAGTCACGCCGCTAGGGTTGATGCATTGAAATTATTTCAGAGGCTCCTGGGGCATATGGTATCCTCAGCGGCAGTCACGCTGCTCGGGTTGATGCATATGAGACCGTTTCATCACTGGCTTCAGACTCGAGTCCCGAGATGGGCATGGTGCCATGGCACACACCGCATGCTCGTCATGCTGGTTTGCCGTGTGTGTTCAGCCCTTGGGCTGACCTGGCCTTTCTTCGGGCAGGAGTTCCCCTAGAGCAGGTCTCCAGGTGTGTCGTGGTTTTGACGGACACCTCCAAGCATGGCTGAGTTGCTGTGTACAATGGGCACGCAGCCGCTGGCCCTTGGACTGGTTCGCAACTGCGTTTGCACATCAACTGCCTCGTGTTGCTGGCAGTATTGCTTACCCTGCGGAGGCTTTTGCCATTGATCCAGGGCAAGCACGTGTTTGTCCGGATGGACAACACAGCGACGGTGGCATAAATCAACCGCCAAGGTGGTGTGCGCTCTCGTAGTATGTCACAACTCGCCTGCCATCTCCTCCTCTGGAGTCAGCAGTGACTCAAGTTGTTGTGAGCCACTCACATCCCAGGCAACCTCAGCAGCTCAGCGAACACTCTGTTGTGGCAGGTTATGCTCAGGGGAGAGTGGAGACTCCACCCCCAGGTGGTCCAGCTGATTTGGAGTCGATTTAGTCAAGCATAGATGGACCTGTTCGCTTCCCGGGAATCCTCCGATTACCCACTCTGGTATGCCCTGACCGAGGCTCCCCTCAGCACAGACGTGCTAGCACACAGCTTGCCCCCGGGGCTACGCAAGGAGCAGGTCGTAGTAACACCTTACTGGCCCACCCAGACTTGGATCTTGGACCTCACTCTCCTCGTGACAGACTACTAGACAATTAGTGGTTGCATTCCAGCTCCTTTTATACCCATATGTCTGGGGGAGTTGCATGCAAATTCCACTCTCCAATTCCCATTGGCCTCTCCCCAAAGAGGTGTTTGGGGCTCCCAAGAGCGACCCCTAGTATCACTTCATCAACATAACTTCTCGTTCCCTCCATCAGGGAACGGAGATTCAACAGTAACAGAGACGTTTTCTGGCATTGTCAGATTTGCTGGTATTTTGGTAGCTATCAGCATATTGGTGTGCATGTAAATGTGGTAATTGACCCATAAACAGACACGTTAAAATTGAACTTATACTATTTTACCCCTTACAGTATATTCTGAGCATCAGCATTCTTGTCGAATATTTGACTACATTTTAATTCCAGTATTGCGTTGAACATGCCCCTCTGCAGTATTCAATCATAACAGATTCCGAGATTACTTCAATTGGACAGGCATCACAAGTACCTAAATTCTCTGCAGGCCACCAGGGGTTACCTGCTGAAAACAGGATTGTGCATATTGCTCCAGATTTAGCCAACCTGTTGCTCTCTTTACTAGGGCAGTGCGAGTCAGCTTGACATGGCACAATCACTGTGGTAACAATTGTCAGTGCTAAGGGCTTTTCAGGATGAGCTAACAAAGGCCTGGAAGAGACATGCTCTCTGGTTGGAGGGGGTAAACAGTGTGTCCCAGTGATTCTGCTAATCAAAGCTCTCCACAGTGACACAACAGCAGTGCTAGGAAGAACACGCTTCAGTTTGGACGAACTGTATATGCTTGTGATCATGCCGGTACATTTGTCCTCTTCCTGATCTTAAGAAAATTTAGTCTCATCGAGCTTGCGCTAATTTACATTGTGAAACTAGTGTTCCCTCCATCAGACAAATGATGCACTAAAACAATTCAAAAGCATAGATAGAGATGTAAAAATAGTAGAAATTATTTTGACAAAATGTACAGACAAGTGACGGGTCTGTGATGTGATCACTTTGTAAATGTACATTTTAATTTAGCAGATTGCATTATTTAAGGATCTGTGCAAGTTTTTGATAATTTGATTCACCTTTTAACATTCTTATCCTAACATGCATACTTTTTTGTTGTTTGACTATGATTTCTGAAGAAAAAAAATGCTTTTAATATTTTCTCTTACAATGAGTGCATTGTATTACTAATGAATTTATTTAACCAATTGTGCCGTTTGTGATATGTCGTATGGCCACCAACAACAAAAAAATGCAATGAAAAGCTTGAAACTCTGACAACAACACACTTTTTCTTCCTTCTCTTTAGAAACTTTTCTCTTAATGCTCTTCTCATTCAGCAAGCATGGTAGAAAACTTTGCTTATGTTGTCTTACCTGCCAAGAAAAAGATGAAAAGGCATAGCAGAAGATACAGTGAAGGAACGGCTGTCTCTTTAGATGATACCTCCCTCTTTGCCTTCATCTTGGGAGCAGCGCTGGGTTTCTCTCCCACACAATCAGCATGATTTGTCCACTCCAGGCACGTCCCTTAGAGTGCTTCCTGCCAGAAGGGACTCTGAACCCCACTCTCAGGACCCCAGCCTGAACAACAGCTCTATGTGTGATTCAGTACGAGGATTTGTGTGTGTGTGTGTGTGTGTGTGTGTGTGTGTGTGTGTGTGTGTGTGTGTGTATGTGTGAGCGTGTATTTATCACTTTGTGGGGACCAAATGTCCCCATAAGGATAGTAAAACCCAAAATGTTTGACCTTGTGGGGACATTTTGTCAGTCCCCATGAGGAAAACAGCTTATAAATCATACTAAATTATGTTTTTTGAAAATGTAAAAATGCAGAAAGTGTTCTGTGAGGGTTAGGTTTAGGGGTAGGGTTAGGTTTAGGGGATAGAATATAAAGTTTGTACAGTATAAAAACCATTATGTCTATGGAAAGTCCCCATAAAACATGGAAACACAACATGTGTGTGTGTGTGTGTGTGTGTGTGTGATTTGCTCGCTTTATAAGGTTCTCCACAGTGATCATCTATTATCAAGGCCCCTTTGTGTGTGTGCATTTGTGCATTTGTGTCTTTGTCTTTTCAGTAAAGTCACTAGGATGGCACTCCAAGATGGTTTGAGATGTGAAAATAAAGATGGCTGTCATGTTAGTGTTTGTCATTATTGCTGTTGTATTGTGTTGTTTGTTGTTGTCAACCCCCACACATGACAGATCTGTAGATACGAACTGTCAATTATCCCAAGATACAACATTACAGCATATTCAATGACATATTACACCCACTGTTTAAGCTGCATATAAAACTTTTTTTTTTTTAAAACAAATCAGATGAAGAAAATAACTTAATAGGTAAAGTTTGTCCAAACAAACTTTTATGTTTGAAAGCTGATAATCAATCAAATATGTAAAAATGAATGCTCTTGCTTAGAAGTAAATTATGCGAGTGGCTAGAGACATTCATATATTTTATACTTCTGCTTGATATTATACAAGCTTATTCATGTATCCACATTTATGTACTCAACTATAATCAGAATATAGTCATATATTTCACATTCATGAAACCAGCTTATATGACATTATCATTGTTTTAAGACTCCATGTATTCCTTGTATGTCCATACTTGTATTCCTGTGTTGTAAAAATGTTACCATGCACAAGACTTATATGTTCAATGTGTGTGTGTGTGTTAGAAGATTACTTCATGCTCATTCTCTATCTTTGTTAAATGGTTTGTGCTTTCTGTGCCCAACATTCCCATGAGAAACTGGAGTGATGTTTGGGACAAAGTATATACATTTTAGACTCTTACTATATGAACTTGTTGCCCTTTTGTCCTGATGAGGTTTCAGAGCTGAATTCAGAGAGCTTGGTGCTAACTTTATAGATTTTATTGTTTCAAGCAATGTGCAGGAGTCTTGCACATACGCACATACGCACATACAATGATAAAACACTTGTGTTAGTGCTGGTGCATCAACATACAAGGCCACCACAGCCTTCACACTTCAGTGGGTCATGACAATATGTCCTGATGCCTTTGAGTTTATTTCAAATCATGCAGAACGTGCTGTACCAAAAAAGAAAATCTTTCTTGGGACTGTCTCAAGAGGGTATAAAGACTTAAAAACGTAACATTTGGTCCTCAGAGAGACTAACACCTCAGCTATCTGGCTCTCTGCATCTGACTTCCAACTTTGAGCCTCATCTTACTATCCGTACTTTAACTTCTTTCATTGAATTACTTGTTTCATTAGACATGACAGTATTGTTAGATTAATTCCAGGACTTAGTCCTTGGATATATCCTTAAGATATATCTTCTTAGCATTAAAGAACCAAACGTAATTTCTTTCTTTATTATTACATTTATTCTCATTAATTCATATTTTATTCATTTTTACTCATTTCTGTACAAATAAAAGGTGTTATTCCTTCTACAAATTCTCTGATTTATTGAAGTCATTTTCCATCTGCTGGATCGCACTGCATCCGTAAACAATATTTATAATTGTTTGTTAGCTTTACAATGCGTAACCATATATCAATCCTAAAATAGAAAACCTTTGTAGAAGTAGAAAACGTTTGCACTTTTAGTTATATTGGTTTAATGTGAATTGTGTTGGACAAAAAAAATTGTTAATACATAATATATATCAACAATTTTTTATTTTTTTTTAATGAACAGGTTATTTAAAAAAAAGAACTTTAGATTATATGTTGATCGTTGTGTTTTGTACACCAAGTGTTAAGTTCTGCTTGCGCAGCTTTGAGCCTTGTCACTGCCAGTAATGCAAGGTGATATACTAAACAGACTCAAAAGCATGCTTTAAACTTCCCTGTCAAAGGATTTGGTGTGTCATGCACAGTAGTGCATGATTAAAACTTGTTTATAAAGTTCATTTGAACTTATAATGTGTACATTTAAGTTTAACTAAGATAAAGTATCAAGTACAGAATAATGTATACATCAGATTTATAAGTTATAGTAGATACTGTTTTAACTGAAATGTTTAAGTCAAATTTATTTACACACTTTAATCAATATTCGTCATGAAGTTGAGTAGATTTGACTTAATTTTACACTATTAACATTTACAGTAATTAAAAAAACTGTGAGCAAAAAGAAATAAAAAAATAAGTAAATCTTAGAAAGTCAGTTAAAGTAGATTAAAAGTCTTGTGCTTCAATGTTTGTACATGTTTGACAGTTGGAGTTTGAATAGTCTTGTTAACTTTTGATTTTTAGACAGTTAGAGTTTGATGCCTGTTGGAACCTTCAGTCAATTTAAATCTATGGGATTTAGGGGATTTTTGATCACCCACTATGTGAAAACCATTAGTATAATCATTTAGAAAATACATAGCAACCCAAGTCAGAACAGTCTGAAGGTCTGTGCCAAGTTTTGTTGATGTACTGTAGCTTGAAAGCTCCAAGACGAGTTCCAGTCATAAATGTTGGTCTTGTTTAGTGATTTTGTAAAAACCCAGCCTATCTCTGTAGAACAACAGTATGTTGGCTTTAATAATTAAAAACATGCCCAAGGAATAATATCCAGTCCCTGCTTTTAACGAGAGTCAAGAGGTCACTATACCTTCTTGAAGTATGCAAAAGGAGACCTGCACAGGAGAAATTCCTAAAGCTACTATAAAGCTACTCAAGGACAAGTGCTCAGGCTGAATAGATGTGCTTCTTCAAAACAACAGCTTTCTACTCCACACCCCCCTACATCTTCCCTGCCATCCATGCATAACCAGGCCCTAACACATGTGCATGGAAAAGACAGTTATTTACAAGCCCCATATATAGTTGCCAGGACATAAGGAATGAAAAGAGGACCTATAGGTTGCTAAGGCATCTGTCTTCATTGAAAAAGTTTTTCTTTTCCAACAAAAAAATGTCATACATTTCTGTCATCATTTACTCCCCCTAATGTTGTTCTCCAATGGTACAGAAAAGAAATGTGTCAGGAATTAAATCACATGTCTGTCTGGGAGCTGATGTCATTGTCCTGCAATGGTCTTGTGTGGTCAGCTGTTGTTGTGGTCATCTGATCAGTCTCAGACTTCCACAGATAGATGGCAAGAAAATATTTTCCTTGAATGTTGAAGAAAGTAGTTTTGTACACAATAAAAGCAATTAAATAAACACAATAGAATGCATTTCAGCTAATTAGCTCATTAATTGACCCATAAGTCCACGTTAGGAGAGCATGAATAAATGATCCAAAGAAATATGTACCATATCAAAAGTGTTTGCCACCCAGTTAGCAAAAAGAGCAGATGATATCTGCAAAATGGCAAAGAATTTCATGAAGAAAAAGCTTTTCACTGAACATTCAGTCTGTTATACTCAAGAGTATCCTCTGTTTGAAATGATCAAAGCTTTAGTAGAGTCTGAGACACACACTCACACAGAGCTTGGCATTAGCCTTTGTCCCTTTGAGGATAAAAGCCCTCTCAGATGCTCTGATCTAGTAAAGATCTCTGTCAAGTAGTGTCAGTGTGAACATCCAAAGGTCAAAAGTGCACTGACACCATGAAAGATCCTGACAGATGTCTTCTCTGAAGAATATCCTCTTAAATCTATAGTGCACGAAACATGATGAGAGCATGTTATGAGAGTTGTCAGTGAAATAATTCAAAATAAATTATTTTACTTAAAGGAAATTCTGTCATCTTTTGCTGTGAGGAACAGATCAAAGTTGAAATGATTATTTGCTTAATGATTAATGAATATCTTGGCCTCCTCCATAGCACTTGAATCTCATTTGAGCTTGCTGATATTTAAACTTGGCACATCTTCAGACAGTTTTGACATCAAAAACATCAAATGCAATTTGGTTACCCAAACTGCATTTGATGTTATTGATGTCAAAACTGTTAGTTACTTTTTGACCATTAGTCAAAAAGTAATTCATTACAAATTGCTATTTTCTTATCTAAAATTGTAATCAGATTACTGACTTCACTAATTACTTTTCAAAAAGTAAACACATTACTTATTGCTTTAAAGTTACTTTCTAAAATATTTTCAGAAAATGTATGTCCTACATCTGTCACAGAAACACAAACAGATTTACATATAAACTTAATTTATGTTTCACCTATTAACCCGAGTAAAGTACTTAAAAGTATTTAACTTCATTGACAGTCCGTTGCAGTAATCTGATTACAACAATGTAAAAGTGTTACACTAATTTTGGTACTAGAAGTAATTAGATAACAGTAATTAATTACTTTGAGATTAGATTACAACACTTGTATTCTAACCAATCATGATTCAGTATATTTGAATATAGAGCAGTGCAAATGAGATCTTTGGCTATATTCATACAAGCCCGATCCGATTGCTGAATGCATTCAACATTTCACATTCTGGATAAGTACATCATTTATATATATATGTGTATATGGCATGAATCACACTGAAGGCCTAGACTTAAAGTGCATGGTCCGCGGGTATTCATGTTGCCCGAAAAAATGAAACATGTTTTAATCCTGAAGGAAACTGCTGCATCACACATTTCTTTGAATAATTGTCAGATGTGGATGTCACATTCTCTGAATGAAAAACTTTTTAACAACTATGTATAATTACTACATATACAGTCCACGCACGTCTAATCCAGGTACAAGAAAACATTCTTAGAGGTTAAAAAAAAAGTACATTTCTCAGTTGTTTCCAAGTCTTCACTGGATTATTGCTAGATATGCTGATGATTTAATGCAGCTGGGTTTTGACTCAATAAAATAAAATTATACCTCACTGTTAATTAACAGTTTGTTATGATTTCTATGCCGATAAATCTTTATTGCTTTTTTTCGCTTATTTTGGGCTTGTATCTCTTGCGAGATCTGGCAACACTGTAATTGGTAATTCACCCACCCCTTACAGTTTTTGCTCAGAACAAACCGAAATGAAAACATTTACATTTGTAGTCCCTGCTACAAATATTTTAACTGATGTTCAACAGGAGAAAGAAAATCAGTTTGGAATGACGTGATGGAGAACTTTCACAGAATTAACTACTTAATACTAAAGAACTATTTCTTTCACTATAATTTGCTTCACACACAAAAATACTTTTCACTATGTGCACTATATATTTACACAATATGCTCAGTCATCTGCACATATGCAGAAAGTGCAATCAGTGTCATTGCAAGCTGATTTTGAAAGCTGTGAACAAGCACCCATGCACACTGTGTTGCTGGGAAGCTTGTGCTTATGTATGTGTTGTGAAACAAGCGGCCTCTACTGGATATTTTAATGTAATGCCACTGGGGCCAAACTGAAATCTGCAAAAGCCAATTAAGCACATAAACAGAATGCTTCAGAGAGTGTTCAGTGGTGAGAGATGTAATAATGAAACAAGGAGTAATTCCAACATCCATCTATGACTAAGATGTTATGAGAATTATGTTTACAGATATAGCACTTAACTGGGCTAGTTTCTCCAAAGCAATATAGTAACTTTCTGTCACAGTTAAAGGAATAGCTCACCCAAACATTTTAATCCTCTCACCATTTACTCATGCACCATTTACTCATGTCATCCCAAATGTGTATGACTTTCTTTCTTCCTCAGTATATCTCAGCTCTGTAGGTCCATATAATGCAAGTGAATGGTGGTTAGAACATTGAGGCTCCAAAAAAGAAAATAAAGGCATCATAAATGTAATCCATATGACTCCAGTAGTTAAATCAATGTCTTAAGAAGCAAAATGATTGGTGTGTGTGAGAAACAGATAAATATTAAAATATTTTCCCCACATTTTTAAAAATGTTCAAATCTCCATCTTTGACCAGCTCTAAAAGTAGGTGGCGATATTCAAAAGAATATACTAAAAAAACAAAAGAAATGAAAGTGGAAATGAAATTGGAGATTTAGAGCACTTAAACATTGATCTGTTTCTTACCAACACCTATCATGTCGCTTCTGAAGACTTAGATTAAACCTGCCTTTATAAGCTTATTTTGAAGCTTCAAAGATCTGGGTACCATTAACTTGCATTTTATGGACCTACAGAGCTGAAATATTATTTTTTTAATCCCGTTTTCTCCCCAATTTGGAATGACCAATTCCCACTACTTAGTAGATCCTCGTGGTGGTGCAGTTACTTACGTTAATCCGTGTGGCCTCCGCTTCTGAAACCGTCAATTTGCTCATCTTATCATACGGAGTGGTGGTGGCGTAGTGGGTTAAGCGCATAACTGTTAATCAGAATGTTGCAGGTTCGACCCCCACAGCCACCACCATTGTGTCCTTGAGCAAGACACTTAACTCCAGGTTGCTCCGGGGGGATTGTCCCTGTAATAAGTTCACTGTAATTCACTTTGGATAAAAGCATCTGCCAAATGCATAAATGTAAATCATGTGGCTCGCTGTGAATGACACCGCGGAGACTCCCGACATGTGGAGGCTCATTCTACTCACCACGATTTGCGACGCACCACATTGAGAGCGAGAACCACTAATCGGGACCATGAGGAGGTTACCCCGTGTGACTCCACCCTCTCTAGCAACCGGGCCATTTTGTTTGATGTGGAGACCTGGCTGGAGTCACTCAGCACACCCTGGATTCGAACTTGTGACTCCAGGGGTGGTAGACAGCATTAATCCTCGCTGAGCTACCCAGGCCCCCTAAGAGCTTAGATATTCTTAAAAAAATCTTTGTTTGTGTTCTGCAGAAAAGAAAGTCTTACATATCTGGGATGACATAAGGGTGACTAAATGATGAGAGAATGTTTGAGTGAACTATTCCTTTAAGAAATCCACTCTAACAATATGGATTGAGAACACATGCACAAATTTTATTTTTAAGTGATTCACAGGCTATAAATATACAGTATAGCTGTGTTCTGCAAGTTTTACTGTATGTTATAAGCGTAAATATGGCAGCTGTCAGATCGGCAGTATTTCGTTGTCAGCAGCAGTCTGTAGGGGACAGGGAGCATGGGACCCACAGCAGCAGACTGAGAGAGAGCTATTTTATTGCACTTGTGTTGCCATAGGCAACCTGTAAAAATGTTGTTAGGAGACTGCAAGTCCTGAAGCAAGTGACAGAATTCATTCTGAGCAGGTTACATTGGAGCCCCCTAAAGTTGAGCCTTGTGTGCGGAGGAGGAGACGTGGGCGACCGCTGAGTTTCAATGATCATTTCTCAAACGGGAAGTAAGACAAGTTGAGCCACAGGAAAATGACAATTATGTCAGGCCTTTGTTGCTGATGTGTGGAGGACATCTTGTCCTGTTTCTCCTCCTGCCTATCCAAGCTTAGAAGTGTTAAAAGTCTGTGCAAAAAAGGATCGAAAGCCATAAGATGTCACGCAAACCAGCTTAATATGTAATCACTCACTGTGGGAGGATTTATGGACACATGACTCCAGTTAATTACTTGTGATGGAATGTGATCCAGGGGAGCTTATTGTGTTGTGATAAATTTCCACAATATGTCAGCCACAATTGAAAAACAAGACTAACAGAGTGCCATATGTTTTTAATTGTGATGTACAGTACACAGTCTATTAAGTGCAGCTAAATTTATTGTGAATCTGGGATATTGTGTAATGTGAACAAGGAAAAGGGGGTACTACTTTTGTTTCAAAGTCCTGAAGTTATCAATTATTATGTGGTCCTGGTTGCTGATTTGTCAATATAGTGTTTCAGCCATGTTAAACTTCACAATTTAAAATCTATAACATGGAAAACACATGTTTACCTAACTCTGTATTGGGGATACGGGGGCTAGTTGTCACACAGGGTAGTTGTCACAGAACCTATACAGTATATTAGTAATGATAAGATATGGAGTCAAAAGTCCAAATGCACAAATGTGTGTTTTCTCTTGCAGAGGTTTTGTATGTTGGTTTCAAACACATATTTCAAACTCCTCTAAAATTAGACACATTTTTGTAATTTCTGCCTTAAAAAGTAAACTTTTATAGTATACAGTATATACAGTATACATATATAAACTCAGCATAAAAAGAAATGTCCCTTTTTCAGGACCCTGTATTGTAAAGTTAATTTTTTAAAAATACAAATAAATTTACAGATCTTTATTGTAAAGGGTTTTAACCTCAAACAATGTTTTCAATGCTTGTTAAATGAACTATAAACAATTAATGAACATGCACCTGTGGAACGGTCGTTAAGCACTCACAGTTTGCAGATGGTTAGGACACTAAAGAGACCTTTCTACTGACTGAATAACACCAAAAGAAAGGTGTCCAGGGTACCTGCTCATCTCTGTGTGATCGTGCCTTAGGCATGCTGCATTGAGGCATGAGGACTGCAGATGTGGCCAGGGCAATAATTTGCAATGTCCATACTGTGAGACACCTAAGACAGCACTACAGGGAGACAGGAGGGACAGCTGATAATCCTCGCAGTGGCAGACCATGTGTAACAACACCTGCACAGGATCAGTACATCCGAATATCACACCTGTGGGACAGGTACAGGATGGCAACAACAACTGCCGAGTTACACCAGGAACACACAATCCCTCCATCAGTGCTCAGACTGTCCGCAATAAGGCTGGACTGAGGGCTTGTAGGCCTGTTGTAAAGCAGGTCCTTACCAGACATCACTGGCAACAACGTCGCCTATGGGCACAAACCCACCTTCGCTGGACCAGACAGGACTGGCAAAAAGTGCCAGTCATCACTGACGTTGCGGTTATGTCACACCAGGTCTTATTGTCGGACTTGTGTTTATCTGGAGCGGGATCGATTTGGAGGTGGAGGGTCCGTCATGGTCTGGAGCGGTGTGTCACAGCATCATTGGAATGAGCTTGTTGTCATTGCAGGCAATCTCAACTCTGTGGGTTACAGGAAAGACGTCCTCCTCCCTCATGTGGTACCCTTCCTGCAGGCTCATCCTGACATGACCCTCCAGCATGACAATGCCACCAGCCATACTGCTCGTTCTGTGCATGATTTCCTGAAAGACAGGAATGTCAGTGTTCTGCCATGGCCAGTGAAGAGCCTGGATCTCAATCCCATTGAGCACGTCTGGAGACCGGGACCTGTTGGATCGGAGGGTGAGGGCTAGGGCCATTCCCCCCAGAAATGTCCGGGAACTTGCAAGTGCTTTGGTAAAAGAGTGGGGTAACATCTCACAGCAAGAACTGGCATCTGGTGTAGTCCATGAGGAGGAGATGCACTGCAGTACTTAATGCAGCTGGTGGTCACACCAGATACTGACTGTTACTTTTGATTTTGACCCCCCCCCTTTGTTCAGGGACACATTATTCCATTTCTGTTAGTCAAAAGTCTGTGAAACTTGTTCAGTTTATGTCTTAGTTGTTGAAAATTTTTATGTTCATACAAATATTTACACATGTTAAATTTGCTGAAAAAAAAAGCAATTGAAATTGAAAGGACGTTTCTTTTTATGCTGAGTTTATATATATACATATATATATATATATATATGTATATATATATATATGTATATATATAATACATTTTATATATATATATATATATATATATATATATATATATATATATATATATATATATATATAAAATGTATTAATTAAAATATTTTATCAAAATCAATATTTTTATATTTTTGTACGTTACCTTTTCCATTTTTGCTATTTTGTGCGTTTAAAATTTTGGGGGTTTTAATGGTGGGAACACCCCAAGTTAATTGTGACCATTGTGGTAACGGGACCCAAGTAAAGAGACAATGTGCCCTGCTATTGAGGCAAGTTGTCACAAAAGGTCAAGAAGTATTCAATGAAGTTTAACTTTTTTCCTGGGCAAAAACGGTGAAAGTGTTCAACAGCTTTTGTTGCAAGTTTTTATGGCTAGGCAAAAACTTTCAAATAATACAAAATATAGATAATACACAAATATTTGTATTATCTAAAAACAGTTTTATAACACTCAAAAAGTATTTTTGCTGGTTGTTCAGTTTACTAAATTAAAATAAACTAAAGCAACAAAATTCTAGAACATTTTGTCACAACTTGATTTCATTGCATTGTATCCAGTTATATGTGTAATATTAAAATGTTCTTAATCCATTTGAGTTGGGACTACATTAACTTTTTGTAGCATTGATGAAACTGGGCAGGGGATTTCCATTTCCCAGCATGTTTTGCACTAATCTCGATGGGTTGAACAAATGTTGAAATTAAGTGTTATTTTATGCTATTTTGAGCAATATATGAATATGAGGAGACTTGTTAATGTTTAATGTTCTGATATATTGGTATTTAAAAAAGAGTGTCTGTTACGCTGGAGTTTTGGTGGTTACCATTGTGGTGAAGATTGGCACTTGTGCTTAGTTTGTGGATGTACTTTCTCGTTAAAGTGATGTTTGAGTGCTGCTTAGTTCCATAAGGAGTTCCATTCAAATTGATAGTGCAACAGTTTCACTGTCCTTACACTTGCTCACCTGGCATATACTAATTATTAATAAAATAAATTAATTTAGACCAACATAAGAAAATGTATTAATTTATTAATTTGAAGTTGAGTTAAAAAATACTAAAGTACATTGATTTGACCTAATTTAACTAAATTATGTTGGCTCAATTAAACTGATTTAAAGGAATATTTCACCCAAAAATAAAAAGTCTCTCATCATTTACTCACCCTCATGCCATCCCAGATGTGTATGACTGACTTTCTTCTGCAGAACACAAACAAAGGGTTTTAGAAGAATTTCTAATTTCTTTAGTCTATACAAAGCAAGTGAATGGGTGCCAACATTTTGAAGCTCCAAAAATCACAAAGGCAGCATTAAAGTAATCCATAAGACTCCAGTGGGTAAATCAATGTCTTCAGAAGCAATATGATAGGTGTGGGTGAGAATCAGAACATTTTCATATTCTTCTTGAGTTTATGGGGATTCACATTCATCATGCATACCGCCCCCCCTATTGGGCAGAGTTGAAGAATTTCTGTCAAAAATGGGCTTAAATATTGCTCTGTTTCTTACCCACACCGATATCACTTCTGAAGATATGGATGTAACAACTGGAGTCATATGGATTACTTTTATGATGTCTTTGGGTGTTTTTTGCAGTGTCACAATTATAGCGCCCATTCAGTTGCATTGTATGAACCTACAGAGCTGAGATATTCTTCTAAAAATCTTCATTTGTGTTCTGCAGAAGAAAGAAAGTCATACACATCAGGGTTGACATGAGGGTGAGTAAATGATGAGAGACTTTTCATTTTTGGGTGAACTATCCCTTTAAATCTGAATGAACGAAATTAAATTGCTTGTAAAATCTCTCAAATTCATTTGAGTAAGGGTAAATTCATGACTTCATGACTATTTCATTTTAGCTCTGCCATATACATGCTACAACATAATATTCAACAGTTAGTGCTATTATTGGCATAAATACTGAAAGGCAATAGTGGGTATATAGCAGGGGAATGTGTCAACTAGACCTTGATAAATGACTGGCCAAGTCTCATTAGCACAACCTTCCAGCTGTGAGCACCCAGTGAGATGCTCCAACAGGACTAATGAGACTGATGTGTAAGATAATATTTCCGTTTCAGCAGCATATACAGTATATATATATATATATATATATATATTATGGTGCATCAAAAAACACAATTCTTGAATTTTGATATGGCTGGGTGCTAAAAGTGTTCCAATATATGTAGAAACATCACATGCAAAATATTTTTCCAGTACATGATGATTTAGGGGTGCCACCGCACATCTGTTTTTTTCACATCTGTGCACATGGTCGCCATGGAGATCTGATGTAAACAATACTACAGCTCAAGAAAACTGAGGTGATCTTTCTGTTTGAGGTATGTATTATTACATATTACTATAATATCTGGAATTGTGTCTTTGTATACTTATTTATCATAAGTCAAATTTATAGGTATTTGGTTCTCATTACATCTAGCTAACGTTACCTAGGAACAGTTTTCTAACCACAGTTAGCTATCTATGTTAGCTAAGCTATTAAGCTTAACATCAACAATATTCTAGAGTGGACAATGTCATATTCAGAGTATAGATGTCTCATGTTTATTGAGAGTAGCATTGTAGTTGTTACAGTAAATTAACATTTTAAATACATGTATATTTGCAAGCACAGCTAGCTACTCTGGTAGTGATGTAACGGTAAATTACGATGAAGTTAGACTTTGTACAGCTAAAATTTGAGGCTTATGCAAGAATGGTTTATCATAATTGAGTGATATTAAGTATAGTAAGATATGATTTTAAACACTTTCCTTGAGCTTGTATCCTTTTCATTTACTGGCACTGCACAACACAACCCACCCCAGGATCCAGCTCTCCTAAGATGCTGCCTTCACCAACTGGTCCCTGCCAGAGTAGCAGTCGCAGCCTGGTCTTTGGTCTGGGCCCCAGCATCACCAGTGAGGATGGCATCATCACCGCGCCAAACTGCCAACTGGTCGTCAGATCTTACGCTGCATGCTTGCCATGAAACCTGGTGCAAATGGAGCATTGTCGCAGTTCGAGGCAGCCAAGGTTGTCCTGGAGCAGGTGCGGCCATTTTACAAGAAAGCCAACATCCCAATGGTGAGCGACAAGCGTGCATGCCACAAGGTGGTAGACTTAGTCAATGCTAACAACAAGCTGCGGAAAATCTCCCAGGCCAAGCGCTCCAGTGAGACTACAGCGAAACAATTGGAGACAATGGAGTGCAGACTTGATGCCACATTTCGCTGTGGCCTCCAAATGTTGAAAAGCTGATTGATAACCCAGAAGACCTAGCTTTCTTGGCCAGCATGAAGACTGACAGAGTGGCCACATTTGGTGTATTGGACAAAAAGCTGCAGTTCAAGGTGAAGCGGCGAGAGGAGCGTCAAGCTGCCGCAGCAGCCAGGCAGTCCCGCTGTGAAAAGGAGCTGGAGGAGATGACTGCAATGTCCAGCTTGGAGTCGGAGAGTGATGGGGAGTCAGAGGAGGATACTAACACAGTCTATCAACTATCTGAGGGCTGAACCATCCCACAAGCATAAGAAGACTGGAACAAACGTCTTCATTCCACATGACATCCTTAGCCGACCAAGTGTCGTGTCACTGGCTACAAGGTTGAAGATGTCACCAATGCAACAGGCTGCCTTCACGGCGTGGCCTGGTGATGTTGCTCAGTGGAGCAGAATCTGGCACAGACTGAGCAATTAAGTTTGAAGTTTAGTTAGTGTCAGCTCTTACATTAGGCCCTGTTAGTTGCCAGTGAGTTAGCCACTAGAGAGGGTTTGTTCTTTTAAGTGTGTCAGTATCGCCCTTGTGTTTAACAATAAAGTCATTAAACTTTATATGTGTGTCCGACATCCATCACTGCTGCACAAAAATCAGGGTAAGGCCACGTGAACGTCCCATTGACCTCCATTCATTTTGTCTATAGGACAAATTAATGGAAAATCTTGAAAGTTGAATTCTGAGAAATGCCCAAGTTGCCCAAAGGGCAAACAAACAATTTTTACTTTGATAACCCTATAGAACATGTTACTGTATAAAAGTTCACTGTACTCAACATTTCCAGGTCATCCTTTTGGCAATTAGACTAAAAATTGCACATTTTTCAAAATTTCATAAAAGTTCATGTGTTAGGTGGCACCCCTAAATCTCAATGGAATTCCTCAAAACTTTGCAAAAGTCATTTTTATGTTAATTGGAACAAAATGCAATGCCAGCCAAATTGATATTTTGAAATTAAAATGTCCCATTCAAATTTGATGCACCCTAATATATATATATATATATATATATATATATATATATATATATATATATATATATATATATATATATATATATATATATATATATATATATATATATATATATATATATATTTATTACCTGTTTGCAATAGCTTTAGGAACTCCTACTCTCTGTATACAAAGACTTCAAAAGACTAATGATCACCCCCTGACAGCATGAATTCATTTTCTAGCAGGCAAAAAAAAAAACATTTCTGAGCATTTATTCACTTTTCAACCGATACAGAGCTTAATGATGCTGATGTCAACATGCAAGGTGATCTGAGCTATCATTCATAAAGCAATCTTTAAATCTTTGTCACACACTTAAAAAAAATGCAGTCATTTCCTATAATTCTAATGATATCACTACCATAAAAGACTTCATAAATAATTGTAGTAATTAAAGGAAAAAATAAATAAATCTATTCAATATTAGCATGCCATAATGTATGCTGTTTTGGAAGCTCTGATTTCTTTTTCATCTGTTAAACCGACTGTGAAAGTCCACTTGTATTTTACAGGGAGCAAACCAAACAAACATGTCAACACAATTATAAACGAATTATAAACAAATGATAACAAACTATGTCAGTTCTGATAACAAAAGCACATCTTATTATGATTGTGGCTACATGGTAAAATGAAGGTAATCTTAAATATACCATTACGGCAAAGAAACATATCAAGCAATATCAATGACAAAACTCAACCATGATGCATTATTTTAAGCCTACTTGACTATCTGACTTAAGAATGCTGTATACTATGGCATCCATTCTTCGATTCAAACAAATATCTGAATAAAACGTTATCAGCAAGAATACAGCTGCTTGTTTGAGGAATGCAATCGCATGCTGGAGCAGATTTCCACCCAGACTGTGTAAGAAGCAGAAAAGAGAGAAAGAGTTCACACATCAGATGAGATTTCCAGCCTAATTTTACTACTTTTTTGACACAAAAAGTCCTGTAAGCCACTCTTCTGTTCACACTGAGAAGGAGATCTTCACTGCTCTGGTCCAGATGTGGCATCTGTCTCTACTTCATCTGTTCCCCCTGCTTTCAAAACAAACAGATTTTTCAGATTTACTTTATACCTTAATTTTGCAGTTTACAAAGAACAGCTGTCTATTCAACTTTCACGTGTTCCTATGAAGTGACAGTGGAGGAGGATCTTTCAGGAAGTCTTTTTTTTTTTTTTTGTTCCATGAATCACTTGATTTGACTTTGACTGATTTATCTGTACAAAAAATACAGTATAAGATGAAAACATTACTTATTGATAGATAATTCCAGAATATGGGTTGATCCTATCTGGTCATTTATTTTTGTCCAAGTAAAATGGAGCACATTCGCCTAGCCACATGATGCAGATGCACCTGAGGATAAAAATAACACTCACATACATAAAAATGCTTAGCAACTAAAAACTGGGTTGATGTTGCTCGGGAAGTGCCTAAATTCGGAACAGAGGTGGGGTAGAGTGGAGCAGCACAGCTGAAGGAGAGATATTTAGGCCTGGCTAGAGGTTGAAAGGACACCTTCATTCTCATTGCTTGGCCCACTTTCCACATCAAATGACCAGATCTGCTTCTTCGGTTTCATCAAAGGACACCAATTGAGGTTGTTCAAAAAAGTATTGCGGAATAGAAGCTTTATGTGAGAGAACATGGGTACGGTCTTTTAATCAGTGCTGGACTATTTGTTGCTTCAAAGAAGAATCTCGGATTGCAGCACCACTGGGAAACAACTGTTTGTGAACAATTTGCATATAGCCGCTGAGTAGGGGAATGTACTTTAACCAGCATCTCTGGAAAACGATGCAATTTGGGGCAGAACAAAACACATTACCAAGAGAGAGGCTTTAATATTGAGTCTTAGAGTTTGTGGAGGTTTAAGACTCCCACAACAGAAATTAGATTTAAGATTTGTGTCAAAACAAACTGAGATAAGCTAAATATGCTGCATTTGAGAGGAATATGAAGTGACTCGGTGGACTTCAAACCCATCAGTAGCCTTTCAAACAGTTGCACCATCTTTTCATGAGGGACCATGATAGATGTGTTATTTAAAAATGACATAATTAAGAAAATAATTATCAAAAGCACTCAGTGAACTTTAAAAAAAAAAAAAAGCAGCCTTGAGCATGTCTTGTAACAACTATTATGATAGGACACAATAAAAATAATTGATGGACTTTTCATGTTGTGATATGATTTGTTTTGTGTGTGTGTGTGTGTGTGTGTGTGTGTGTGTGTGTCTCTACTATTACTGCGATAGACACAATTCTGAAGCTGTGTCCCAAATGACACACTATAACCTATGCACGTACAATATACACTAGTATGCACTCAGCCATGGATTGTATTCATTTTCAAAGTGTAGTATCGTCCCAAAAGGAACACTTTACAATTTTGTACTACACAGAAGCATTTGGCATTTAACAGCTGAAGGAATTGACGTTTCAAAGGCATAAAATGTGCTTCCACTAGCTTTAGCGCGTTAGCCAACCTCAGTTCAATACTTGTATGTAAAACAACATACATATTCACACATTATGTGTTGCTTACATTTGCAAGGTACTGTTTTCATTGAAGTTTCGCTAGTTGCTACGTTCTCATTTATTCACATTTTTGTCAGACCAGTAACGCAGCCAGGTAACTCCGCCCCTTCCGCTACGTACGGCAAGCCACAGGCTCAGAGTGTATGAAGTGTCCAACATTCTACACTCTGTTTAGATGGTTGAAGAAGTGTGTCATCTGGGTATTCATAATACACTTCTTTTTGATGCATTTTCTTTGTAACATTCTAGTCACACTACTTATTCATCTAGTCATCAATATTTTTGGTCCATTTTACCGCAAAAGAAAGACCGTAAATTTTAACAGCGTAATTTTCCATAGATTACATCAAAGCTAACACACATGAACTGAAATCATGGAGTCTGTATAAAAAAAGAAAAAGAAACAAAAAGTTAAAAAGCTCAAATGTTTAGGGTATTGTTGTTCACTTCAAATTTAGGAGCCAAATTCTGCTCTCAGGTGCTGAAATCTAAATAAAGACATCATTCTCTGAGTATCTGTGAGGGTTTTTTTTAAGTGTGTTTCCAAGCTGAGTTTAATCTAGATATCTGGCAACCATGTCCCATGTGAGCAAGCAGATTGTTGTTGAGTTTAGTTCTTTTATTCATTATGCCAGTGGGGACATTGACTCACCTGTGTCCCCCTGGCTGCCGTTGAGAGCTTCACCACTGCTGCTCACCTCCTCGTTGGGCTTTTCACCAGGTTTCATCTTCTTCCTGGTCATATGACCACGAAAGCCAGCCTGGATTTTGGCAGCTGCCTTATTGGCTTCTGGGTCATCCAGTGGGATGTCCATGATGTCCTCCTCCTCCTCCTGTGGCTGGCTGCATTCCTCCTGAGGGGTGGGATGAACAATTTTAATCTTCAAAACAGGCACTTATTATACTGTGCATTGATTTTGCTGTTGCCTAAAAATTATTCTGTCCTCCAGTGGTTAAATACATGTGTTTAGACATGATTTGATAGGTGTGGGTAAGAAACTGATCAATATTAAGTCATTTTTTGTCATAAATTCTCCTCCTTGCCCATTGGGGGCAATATGCAAGAATGATGTCATTCACCAAAAACAGAAGAAGGAGAATGTGAAAGTGAAGTGGAGATTGACTGAGCAAGAGGAAGAGGATTAATAAAAACATGACTTAAATATGTACCTGTTTCTCACCCAATCCTATCACATCGCTTTAGATGATATAGATTTAACCACCAGAGTCATCTGGAGTACTTTTATTTTGCCAATATGTGGATTTTGGAGCTTCAACATTTTGGCACCCATTCACTTACATTGAATTTAAACTGGCATGAGGGTGAGAAAATGTTGAGATAATATAAATTTTTGGGTGAACTAACCCTTTAAGCCCCCTTGGAATGAATCATTATCCATCAGCTCCACAGATAGCTTCCTATGAAATGAGCTTAATTATCACATGTACAATCAGTGTAGTGATTCAATTCAATTCTCCACTTCTCCAATAAAAGGACAGTTCACAAAATATAAATTCGGTCATCATTTACTCAGCCTCATATTGTTTCAAACCCGCGAGACTTTCTTTTCTCCGTGGAACACAAAAGTATGTTAGGCAGAATGTTCAGTCTAAGTCACCATTCACTTTTATAGTTTGGAAAAAAAGATGCAATATATGTGAATGGTGACTGAGACTTAACATACTGCCTAACATTTCCTTTTATAATTACTATTATTTTAAATCATTATTATTGTGAGTAAATAAAGACAGACTTATCATTTGTGAGTGTGTGCGTGTGTGTTTGTGTGTGTGTGTGTGTGTGTGTGTGTGTGTGTGTGTGTGTGTGTGTGTGTGTGTGAACTTTCCCTTTAAGAAACCTTTTACCTTTACCAAATGAAAAAGAAAAGCAGAGCACATAAAAGTAAAAAGACCCCAAATTTGGGATTGCTTTCAAAATCAAGGATTTAAACTACATAACTACCCAGACATTACATATACTAACTAGTTCTAACTTTCTACAAATTGAAAACCATGTCATCAGCACATACATTTGTTCTTATCATCACAACGTGTGTGGTGGGATGTAGCGTTACTTGTCTCGTTAGGTCTTTCTGAAAGCCACATGCATTCTCCCACCACATCCAACTCAGCATTTGAAAATGGCTCAGCAGAGGCTGCTTGGCACTCCTTAAACAGCTTTGTGAGGGTGATGAGCACAAACTCCATTGTAAAACCCTGGCAAGAGCATGTCCACCCACTTTTTTAACAAAAAATCTGCCTCTTTTCACATTAACCAAGCATTATGCCAACAGGCTGATAGCTTGTGTACACAGACAGAGGCGTACCACAATTCCCCTATAAATAAGCTGTTCATTTTACTGCTGCTTCTTAATCCTGGTTTAGGCATACCCATGGATCACCTCCAGTGCCGTAACTTTAATCCCAGTGCAAAGAAACTATCGGACCACTCTTTGGTCGTTTTCATCACCCATCAGGTCCGTGGTCATTTTTATGGTTTCATGTGATCGACCATTGCAGGCCCTCTCTCACCCCGGGCCCTAGAGCGGCTGCCCACCCTGCCCTCCCTAGTTATGCCCTTGATCACCTCTGATTAACACTGACAGTCACAAACCTTGCAAATGTCTAAATATCTGTCACTAAATACATTATTAAAAGTTCTTCTGTCAGATTCCTAATCGATAACGGAAATTCTGCATAAAGGAAAAACAAAAAAGAAAAAGATTCATTAACAGGGGGCCGTTCACACCGAACGCGTACTTGGGCTAGACGCAACGACACGTACAGAAGAGAACGCTGATGTCTCGAGACAAAGTTCAAGTTATTTACTTTACACAATATCTTAAAAAAAAAACGTGGCGCTCCTGCGCGAGACTCTGAAAATAAAGGGAGACGCAGCTATCCGGGGAATGTTATATAGGAAACATTATATAAACACAGCACGGATGGACGCAAAAGTGCATTCAGAGTGAACAGCCCATGAAACGTGCAAAAGCCGCACCACCGTTCTAAATTAACTGTTCTTAAATTTACTATCGACATTACTTCAAAGAAATTCAAAATACAATATCGATAATAAATGACAATTTGTATCACTCCTAAACATGGAAAAAGTCGAGCTGAACCACACTGTCTTATTCATAAACCGATGCAGGTTAATTAAGCAAAGACAAAAAAGTTAAAACAACTTATTCTTCAGTATATAATAACAATGTATAACAATAAGCGCTTATAACAATTGGCGATTAAAGTGGTTAGTAGGCCTACTTACGATATGACAATCCATGACGCGCAATTACAGACGATTAAAAGCGTTTTTTCGTTTCGTGTAAGCGCAGTATATCGTACACCTCCTATCAGGGCTAAATGTCTTGGACAAATACGCCTCTCCTCCAACTATCCTTACAATTCCGAGTCTTAGGGCGGGAGGAGAGAGAGAGAGAGAGAGAGAGAGAGAGAGAGAGAGAGAGAGAGAGAGAGAGAGATAAAGAGAGAGAGAGAGACCATCATCTGACACCCATCATTGGTCTTTGCTCCTTGCAAACATTTGGTTTAATTCTGACAATCATAATTCTCACGTTCCTCTCACCTGTTACCAAAAGTATCAGAGATGCTTTATTTAGTAGGCTATTGCAGAGTTGAAAATGAGTGAGATGAGAAAGACGTTGTGTCAGTTTAAAGGATTGCAAATCAAACTTCACTCTACTAGTCCAATACATTTATATCTCTTTAAATAAAACACTTCTAATATGCAGTCCAAAATGTTCCCTAATTGACAAAATTACTGTCATTATCACGAAAACAAGCACCCCATATGTCAATCATACCCACACACAGACTGAGCCTCCTCCACTCTGTGGCATTATAATGTAGTAAAATACACAGACCGCAAATCCATTGCCTGTTATTTCGCTGGAACATTGCTGTATCTCCTACCCTACCAAAATTAAAAAGAGAGGGGGAAAAAAAATCTACTTTCTGCCATAATGGTATCACTTCTCTTTGTACTTGTCACTTACTTTCTTTGTATAAGGCTGGAAACTAATGAACTCAGTTCATAGAGCAACAAACAGTTGAAACACACTAAGAAGATGATGAGGTGACTTTACAGTTGTGCCAGAGATTGATTATGGCCATGAATATTGTTACTGAAAATAGCAACTACATGATTCCGTTGCTCCACCTACAGCATATAAGTCATTGGACAAGAGTTGATATAGGTCAGGTGAGATGACCTATATTTGAGAAAGAGATAGAGAGAAAGAGGGAGAGAGCATTGCTTACATGTATATCTCTAATTAGGCTCTGCAGAACTTGAAACACTACTTCAGACAGAGGATGAAACAGTCAACCACGTGGAACTAATATATATAATTTTTCTCTAAGAAATACCACAATAAAGGAATATTGTGGGTTCAGTACAAGTTAAAAGGATAATGCACCCAAAAATGAAAATTCTCTCATCATTTACTCACTCTTATGCCATCCCAGATTAGTGTGACTTTCTTCAGCAGAATACAAATGAAGATTTCTAGAGGAATATTTCAGCTCTCTAGGTCCATACATGCAAGTGAATGGTGATCAGGCATTTGTAGCTCCAAAAACAACATAAAGGAAATTGTGAATAATGGAAACATAAGACTCCAGTGTTTAAAGCCATATCTTAATGAGCGATATAATAGGTGTGGGTGTGAAACAGATCAAAATGTGAGTAATTTCTTTACTCAAAATCTCCACTTTCACACCTGAAAGTGAAAGTTAAAGTGGAGATTTAGAATAAAAAAAGGACTGTTTCTTTGTTTCTCACCCACACCTGATTTAAACACTGGAGTCTTATGGATTATATACACATGTTAACTTTATGTGATTTTTGGAGCTACAAGTGTCTGAATACCATTCACTTATATTATATTGACCTACTGTTACGAATGGAGGCAGACGAGGAGAGCGGATCTAAATGCAAACTACTTTATTAAATTTAGACAATAAACAAACACAAAGGACAACCCTCAATGGACGGAGGCGCGCACAGCACACACGCACGCGCACACACACACACACACGCACACACACACACGCACACGCACACACACACCAGCACGCACACAGCACACACGCACACGCACACGCACACACACGCACACACAGCACACGCACACACACACGCACACGCACACACGCACACACACACACACACACACACACACACACACACACACACACACACACACACACACACACACACACACACACACACACACACACACACACACACACACACACCAGGCTAACAACATTCAACGACAAACAGTGACTAACCAAACAGACAGGGTATAAATACGTGGACATGGGAAGACAGGAACCAATGAACAAACAGAACTCAAACAAGATAACTAGGTGATAAACTAAAACAAAAGACAACTAACGAGGGCAGGTGAAAACAATGAACAACGAACAAGAACGCTAACAGGGAGACTGTGGAGCTAAACAAAGGACAAAAGTGAAAACTACGGAAAACAAAAGGGACAAAAATGGCAAACAAAAGGTCAACAGTGAAACAAGACAAGGTAACCCTAACACCTACAGAGCTGAGATATTTTTCTAAAAATCTTAATTTGTGTTCTGCTGAAGAAAGGAAGTCATACACATCTAGTATGACATGCGTAATGGGTGAGTAGATGATGAGAGAATTTTCATTTTTGAGCGAACTATCCTTCTAAGCTCAATCGACAGCATTTGTGGCATAATGTTTATTACCACAACAATTAATTTCGACTTGCCCTTTTCTTAAAAAAAAAAAAAAAAAACAGTCTTGATTTACAGTGGATCACAGTGAGGCACTTACAATGGAAGTGAATGGGGGCCAATCTATAAACATTAAAATACTCACTGTTTCAAAAGTATAGCAACAAGATGTAAAGAATATACAGGTTAACCTGATTTTAGTGTGGTAAAATTGCTTACTAACCTTTTCTTCAGTGCCATGATCACTTGTCAACATAATACCACAAACCCTCAAACTCAAAAATTACTGTAAAAGCAATGAATACAACAACTGTACAAATTAAATAATACATGAGTTAGAATTAAGAGGAAGAATTAACATATGTGCTTTTATTAAATTATAAGCTTCAGGTTTCTGCTTTTAAACAATCAAAAAATTGGCCACATTCACTTTCATTGTAAGTGCCTCACTGTAACCTCGATTTTTACTATTTATAAAGAAAAGGAGGGATGTGTCTAAATATTTTTTTTTTGCCATAATCAACATTATGACACAAATGCTGCCGATTGAACTCAACAAGCAATGAACATGGAATGTTCCTTAAACTCCAAAATCTAGATACATTTCATCCTAAAATGAAGGGAGATTAATGGTTGGTAAAATGTTACCATGGAAACACCACCAAATCACTTTCCTTCAAACTCCCTCTAAAGAAACATATGGATAATATTATGGCCTCCTGGTGATTGATCTAAACACAAATTTCTCTTTATGAAATGTTGTAGTCTTTTGGTTGGGGTTATAAATATTGTACATGAGTGTTCTGATATCATATGTATGTACAGTTTTTTTGACTCTCATGGTAGGTTTGCAGTCTTGTACTCACAAGCTGGACTATTTCAGGGACATCCTCAATCACTGTTCTCCAGAGATAGGTGTAGAGGTACAGAGCCAGGCTGTTGATCAGACATATCCTTGAGGATTTTATTTTTACTTATTAACTTGGGACAAAAAAGGGAACAGTCTGAATCCATTGTTTCTCTTCTATCACATTGCATTATAATCTGGCCACAACAACACATATATTTAGCATGTATCCAATACTTTTAATTTATTATCAATTAGAGGTACTAGGGGGAGAAAAGGGATGACAAAAAGAGAAAACAAAATCCTGTACCTTTTGTTCACTTCTTTCAGGATTCTCCTGGTTCTCACTTTGAAGTGTAGACTTGGTCCTCCAAGTGATCCTCTGATCTGCATCAGTCTCTGTGTTTTCAGTCTGTTCTTGTGACTTTGTAGGATCTTCATCAGTTATGACTTCTGTTTCTCTCTGACAAAGGCCTGTGATGAGCTTCCTTGGTTTCAGAGGGAACAATATCTTCCTTCAGTTCTGTATAATTGATTCCATCACTTTCCTCGTCGTCAGTTTTCACGGTGTCTTGCTGATGCATGTTTGAATCATCATAAGACCTCTCATTCAGACTTTTGGCTTTGGTTTGGTCTGCTTCGTCTTTCTCATCTTTGCCTATTTCATCCTGGTCCATCTCTTCAGCATCACTGTCGAGATCACTTCCTTCATTTTTGTTCTCTGTGTTTACATCTTTCTAGGAAGTGTCATTACATCAGTATTTAAAATCTCATTGCTGTGTCACTGTCATTGTGGTTCAATTGTGAAACTGACTCCAAAGCATAATTTTGAGCTTCCGAAAGGTCTTCCTCCACCATAGTGTCCTTAATTTTCGACAAACTCTTTTCATTAGCTTATTGCTCATCTGTATGAGCAGAGCATTGATGATCAGCGCTCATAATGACTTCATCCAGCAAGTCTATGACTTCACTTTTACTATCAATTGATTCATCACTGTAGTCAATGCACGTGTCATTCATTTCTATCAGTGATCTACTATTAATATTAGATGGGGAAGTGCTTGTTTCCGCAACAGGTTCATCTTCTACAAAGTCGTTGATGCTGCTGTACCCATGATTGGTCTATTCTTGATCTTCATTGTTCACTAAATCATCCTTTTCCATTGTTTCCAGTATTATCGGTTTCAGATATATCTTTTCCAACAGCAAGAGTACTTTCCGCTAACTCTTCTAAATAAACCTGCTAAGTGCTCTTTCCTCTGGGCTGGAGTCCTCCAATAAAGTGCCAGTAATATCTGAGACTCCCTGCTCAGCATCTTCACTATAGCCATTCAGTTCTGGTTCCTCTGTGTTTTCATCATCAGACATTTTGTTGGCTTGTTTGTCTATATCCTACTCAGTATGTGAAAGGGTTTCAACAAAAGATACTGTTAACTGGTTTTGTGAATCCTTGGAGGGGTTTATCATTTCAGCACATACATCCACATTGGCAAGACCAGCAAAGGAAATGCATAAGCTCAATTTCGGATCTGCAGATAGCAATATCTTTTGACTTGTTTGCTGCTTCATCATCTCTTGGTACCTCTGTATCTTCTGATGTTCGTTCTGGAACCTCGCCGTGGTCTTTCAGCTATTGAGCACATGTATCAACATGTGCTGTTCCCATACATGGAATATCTGAATATTTTCTCATCATTTTGCTCTACCTCAGTGTTTTCTGAATTATCAGAGGAATTATTTACCAACAGCATTGGTATATTAATGTGTAGCGCAGAGTTCCATTCTTTCCAAAAGTTTCAGAATGACCAGGTTTGTTTCTGAAAATTGACATATACGAAGGTAGAGGCATTTATCTAGTTCAACTGTGATCGATAATGTAAGTAAATAGGTACAACAGGAGTAATAAATGAATCCTTAAATACAACCCAGATGTGTATCTGTGCTCTCACTGCTCTGGCACTATAATCAATCCTCTGAAAGTCACCCTCTTCCTGATTGAATGATCGAAGTCTTGTCGTGGTTCAGAGAACCTGCCCACTGAGCTTCATCCTGCTATTAAGTCCAAAAACTACTGCACTGCAATAAAATCCACTGGATCAAGGAAATCACACCAAAACAACAGACAATATTCATTCTCAGTTTTTTGTCCAAATATTCCTATCTCACTCTTCCCTCTCATTAATCATGCCATGTAAAGTAGAAGCAGAAGCTCCTTTCATCTGACAAAGTGTTATGGGGAGAAATCACACTTCTTATTCACAGACCTATTTGCCTTAGGTAAATTGTTTCCTTGAGTTGATGCATTCTGTTTTGACAAGAACAAACAAAACACAGGTTAGAGAAAACTATAATAAATATTTGATAGATTACATTATACTTTACAATTATTTTTAGGTTAGTATAAAAGCTCAAAGAGTCACATCAGTGTCATCACAATACATTTTTAATTAAAGCACTTGTTGTGCCAAAAATTTTAATTCTGTCATAATTTACTGATCCTCATGTTGTTCCAACCTGTATAACTATGCGGATCACAACAGGAAAAACATGATTACATTTCTCAGTCCATCTTTTTAATAAAATGTAAGTTGACAGTGACTTGCTTTAAAGCTGTAGAAAGGACCCAACGTATCATAACATTTGTGCATGCAGCTCATGCGTCAAGTCTTCTGAAGACATCCAATTTGGTGAGTTTCAGTGAAAAACTTGACGTCTGTTGGATATTCATTAACGCTACAAGAGAAATGTGGTCATGTTTTCACCAAAAATTGACTTAAATTTTTTATTGTTTCTCACCAAAACATATTCCTTCAGAAGACTTGGAACATGATGTATGAGCAGCATAGATTAAGTTTATGACAATTTCAATGCTTTAAAGTAAGTGGCAAATTTTCAGAGCCAGCAAAGCCTTCTCTACTGGCCTAACATGCCTTAAAAATAAATATTTATTTCATCCTTATATTCTCATTCAAATATTTTAATGAGAATAAACTTTCGAATGAACGAATAGAAAAAAACAAAAGGTTTATCGTATCAGAATTTATTCACTGATGCTTACAAGCGAAGCATGATGGCTGTTTCACAAATCGCATGCCGAAGCAGCGCGTGAGTCTGAGCTTCACCCTGTCAGGCCTTCAAAATTTCTATGGAATCCCTCAACACTGCAGTGAATAGGCATCTAAAATCAGACTGTCAGATTCATCAGCCAATCAGATTGTTTTATTTGTTCATGGTGGGTGTGGTCTTTAGGATATGTTCCAGTCCAGGCCTTCTACGTAGCTGGGTGATTCTCACAAAATCCAGATTTAGAAGGTGTCCAGCATCAGAATTTTTAAAATGCCCTTAAAGCCAATTTTCTTTTTGCACATATAAGATTAAGGTCTGAACTTACTATAACCATTATTTTTACAAGATTTAAAAAAATATTTCCTATCTAATTATTTACATTTTTAGATGAAGTCCATAAAAAATTGTCATTACCGCAACATGACATTACATTAAATATATGGTTAAAAATGTGTATTTTTGGCTAATGTTAAAGTAGACTCTTATTACTCGTGCTCAAAGCTATGTAAAACTCTGGAGAGATTACTTTTTCATATTTATTATTTTTTGTAATTTCCTTATTTTCTCTCATTACCGAAACATACGTGATGATTTACAATTTGTTTTATTTAATTGTTTTACTAAAAGATAACATACACATTTGTTATGTAGCAGACCTTAAATAAGTAGTGTTGTATAATATGTATATACATTTTAAAACAAAATATGATTATCTAATTATTACTTAATTTGTAAAAAAGATACATGTTGCGGTAATGAAAATGCCATTTCGGTAATGAGAATCAATGTTTCGGAAATGAGATTTAGCTCACACATTAACGTTGACAAAGGGGTTTGATGTCTAACCCTATTTTACATATTTAAAACGCATACAATTTTTAAAATAATATTAATTTCATGAACAGTTTCATTTTCTCATTTATCGTAATCATCACAGTACCATGCCTTGTGTTAACAAGTGTTGTCTATATAAGTTACAATGTTATGCTCATAAAGAATCATATCATGTAGCCTACACTGTAGTACTAACAAATATACAACCATTAGTATAAATATTATCATTCTAGTATAACACATAATCATGTGTTCATGAGAACTTTTTCAATGTAACATATTATCATGTGGTCCTGAGAAACATTTAAATGTAACAGCATCATGTGCTCTTGTAAAAAGATTTTAGTTTAGCTAAAACACTTTGGTCCTGACATTCAACCACACAACCTTTTTCTGAGAATAATTTCATGTGAAGAACTTGAATAGCAGCAACTCGATTTATGAGTTGGTCAAACAACTAAAACAAACAACTGGAACGACTGCTTTGTACTAGAGATGCACCGATCGACCAGCCAGGGACCGGAATTAGCCGATTTACCGCATGCATGGCCCGGACCGGTAACCGGCCGGTCAGCCTCACGTCTTACCGATTCCAAGCCGGTCCGTTTTGTTGCCAGTGGCGCAGGCAATAATGTCACAGCCGCATGTAAACATGTCATTGGCGTGGGAGATCTTCACTGTGTGAGTGAAGTATATATAAAGTTTGAAATGTGTAATAATTGTAAGGCCAAAGTAAACCGTGGGGGGACCACCACAATAACTTTCGGAACAACAAACCTAATTAGACACTTATAACACCATCACCCAGCTGAAAATGCCCATTTTAAAAAAGAAGCTAAAAAGTGAAAGCGGCTAAAGCTTGTCAGAGCTCAGAGCCAGTCACAAGTCAGCAGCCTCTCCTATCATTCCTTGGAATGAGCAGCGAAAAGACCAAAGCAATTACAAGGAAAATTATGCAATTCATGGCCCTGGATGACCAGCTGTTCTCCATAGTTGAGGACAAAGGGTTCAGAAATCTGATAAATGTCCTCGATACAGAGTATGAGGTACTTTCCGACGTCGCGTTGCCCGAGATGTTTAATCTCGTGTCATGTCACACGCGCAGCCTGTTATCTGTCAACATTTGGGTACACAAATCCGGGAGAGGGGAAGGGGGGTGCTGGATGGCAGAGGCAGGCTAAATACATACAAATTGTGCCGTTGTGATTTAACATAATTTTTCCCACCGTGTCCGATATTAAAATCAGTGCGACATACATTACAAAAGGCGTGGGCATTGTCGATATGGCTTCGGGATATGAAATTCAATTCTTCCATCCAGCTGTTGTTAAATTTACATGTATATTTTGTTTTTTCACCGGAGCACCAGCTGATTCTTCTCCTCCCATCTACCAGTGATGCTTGATTTAACATCCCGTGTCTACAACCTGCGCGGATATCAATAGTGCAAATGGGTTGTAGGTTGCCAGATTGTGGTCATGGCAACTGGACCAACTTGGAATAATATATTGATGTGATTATTCATATAACGTGGTTTGGGCCATACAAATTACGGGAGTTTTTTTTGGGAGAAATAACAAAACGGGAGACTCCCGGGAAAAACGGGAGTGTTGACCGGTATGCAAGCCATTCCTGAAGCAGTGCTCAGTTTTACAACTGATATTTGTACATCTAACGTAAGTTGAGCGTAATGGACACTTCAGTTTTTCAGATCTTTGGAATTGTTTTGTTAGACGAGTAATAAAGAGAAAAAGGTCCATTTATAAAAATAGTGGAAAATGACATCTGTTATATAAAGCAACTTATTTGCAGTTAATTGTTATTTCTACCTCTTTCCAGTCACAGAGCACTTTATTTTCAGAGTTGTTTAAGTGAGAGAAGATCCTGTAACTTAGTGCAGTTTGGGGGAAATTGTAATGTTTAATCATTTATTTTATTATGAAAATAAAATTTAGCATTGAAGCAAGGTAGATTTTGTTTGTATATGTGGTCAATAATAGTTCTTGGAAAGAAAATCGGAAAAAATCGGTATCGGCAGGTCACACTTGCAAAAAATCGGAAATCGAAATCAGCCAAGAAAATTGCAATCGGTGCATCTCTACTTTGTACCAATCACATTTTCCCCCAACTGTAACTCATTCATGAGCGTTTTTTATGTTTTGCCCATATGTCAGGTAAAATGCAGAAATGTCTAGCAGAGGAGGTGACATTTCTGCAAGGTTTACATAATTTGTTCAAGAAGTGTTTAAGGCAAATATCAAGTTATATTGAAATGAGCAAGAGTTATAGTGCATGTCCCTCCTTCAGAAGTCTGTTTCTCATCACCGAAACATTGAGTATCTCCACCGCAACAGGCCTTCAATTGTTGCGGTGAATGATAATGGTGTTGCGGAGGATGAGTGAGCTTAAACATTCTTGCTAACTGTGGAAGCTAAATGAGGGTTAGCTAAACTTTCCCTCTCTTTTTATATTTAGACCATAATGGGGTATATAGTAATCAAAAAATTAAAACGGCAACATTTTTTAAAACTTCACAAACTCATGTTTCAGTAATGAGAACTAAAAAGTTGTGTAGGTACTATGACAAACAAAATTTTAACTTTTATTTGGAGAGAAAACATAAGAACTGCTTACCTGGTAGCCATCTTGAGTGTCACAGTCAATTATGTCCCTTCCAACAAAATTTCTTGAAAATGTTAGTTCCTTGAGGACTTAAACAATGATTGAAAATTGTTATGGAGGATGAGAAAATTGGTCTTGGACACATTTATATTCCTTATTGTTGTCACTACATTTACCAATGATCAACAAATACCACATGTTTCTTTACTGTAAATGTTTATAGTATAACATGCACTGAAGCTTTTTATTTTTAATAATTTTTAATTATAAATATTTCCATCTCAAAGAACACAAATTCAGTCATGGACACATTGCGGTAATGAAACATTTCCCCTTAAATGTGGAAAAAACAACAAAATTGGTTTTTATGATGTCATTTGAAATAATGTGCAAAATAGTACATGAAGAGATGTTTATAACTGTATCCTTCTTATTTTGATAGCATTTACTTTTATCATCAAAATGTTTCATGACACCTCATATGTCTAATTTCGCGAGAATCACCCAGCTGGACTTCAGTTACACAATCACGCTTTAAGTGATGTAAGTAACTTAAAAAGCGAAGAGCTCGAGATCTATATTAGCTGACTAGTCTGCTGTCATCACTGCTGTTATCGCCATTGAGAAAGAGATTCTTATGGATTTAAAAACTCCAGATGTTAACAGAAAAGCATGACTGATTTTCACTTCCACTAAATTGTTAAGTGCTTTTTGCATTGTTATAGCAACATCAGGAGTTTTCTAAGTGTAAATTAGGCTGCTTGAGCATTTAGTGTCAGTTCAAGTTTTGAAAAGTAACCATGTTCCCTTACGAAACAAAATTTATTGCAAGCAACATTTATATCTCAAATGTTATTATGTAGCCTTTTCCTTGTATTATAGACCTCCTTGTTTTTGGCTTTTGTGTGTGGACGTGTTTTTAAAATGTCAATTGGTATTATTAGTTGACTGCTATGTAACGTATCATGTCCATAGGCATAGGTTGTCTTATTAATTGTGAAATGGTGTTTTCTTAATTTTAAATTTTTTAAATGCACAGGCCGCCACTGTTTAAAGTGAAATGCTATCAACTGTCATTGTATTGAAAAGATGGCCCGGGATATTCATATTCATGTAATATTTTTCCTTTTTGTGTTCTGCTTAAGAAAGAAAGTCATCCAGTTTGGAATGACATGGGGTTGAGTGGTATTGCAGAATTTTCTTTTTTGAATGTACTATTCCTTTAACATCTACTTGGCCTCAGATACCTTAAAAGCATGATTATTGTAGAACCTGTCTTCCAACCTCGCACCCCACTCTACTGGATCTAGGCCACTTTCTGGAGGAAAGGACATGCCAATGAATTATTCAGGGTCGTAGATTCCAGGGAGATGCAAATGCAATTGTGATTTATTCTCATGCCCTTTAGCATTAACACTGTCACAAATCTGATGTTTTAAAAGCTAGGTTTTTTTTCCCTCCAATTTGAAATGCCCAATTCCCAATGCGCTCTGAGTCCTCATGGTGGTGTAGTGACTCACCTCGATCTGTGTGGTGGAGGACGAATCTCAGTTTCCTCCGCATCTGAGACCGTTAATCTGCACGTCTTATCACGTGGCTTGTTGAGTGAGTTGCTGTGGAGACATAGCGCATGTGGAGCCTTCACGCTATTCTACGTGGCATCCACGCACAAATCACCATGATCCCCACCGAGAGCGATTATAGCAACCTTCAGGAGGTTACCCCATGTGATTCTTTCCTCCCTAGCAACTGGGCCAATTTGTTTGCTTGGGAGACCTGGCTGGAGCCACTGAGCATGCCCTGGATTCGAACTCGTGACTCCAGGGTGGTAGTCAGCATCAATACTCGCTGAGCTACCCAGGCCCACAAACGCAAGTTTTAAAGCATATCTTTAACACAGAATGTTTATTTCTCAGTGAAATTAAGGACATATTATAACACTTATTAATAAAACATTTGTTTTTCTGCTCTGTTAAATCGGTATTGACAATATATTTCAGATTAGGTGAACTTATGTAATGTTTCTGTTTGTACTGTAGATTAATGTTGTCAAATGTTGCCAAGCAACTGCTACACATTGCTAACTATGGAAACCCGAGAGGGTAAAAGTTATTCAAGTAGCTTTATTGGCAGATTGCAAAAGAAGCTTTACATTGGCAAATCATTACAATAGAATATATACAATCATACACATTTATACAGTTAACACGCAATTTAAAATAACTTGAATAAAGTAAAATGAAAATAATTAAAAATTAATGTTTGTTTACTTGTTTACTTTGCATGAGTAGTTTTACATGTTTTAATTGAAGAAAGCATAAATTGGGTAGACAGCTAGAGATTTTCCTAATATTTATGCCAAATATTATTCTTTTATTTTTATTTTATATTTAATTAATTAATTAAATTTGGCCAAATTCACAGTTACTTGAAATAACTAACTAAGAGCCTCGCAGGAGTATGTAATTACAGCATATTCAGACGTTGTGCTTAATTTCCTGGTGACCTCCTTAGAGTGGATGTGCAGTCTGTCAGCTGAAGCATGCAGTCCTGCTCTGACCTCCTCTCTCCATCTCTGCAAAACACACTCAAGCTGTCACACGTCTAATGTTCATTGGGATTAAACAATAAACCTTACTTAATTAACCATATTTGTGTATAATCTTTCTCTTACAGGTCTTTGGGTCTTTGAAGTCTGGTTAAAGGTGTCCGATAGATCCGGATTGCTGGATCCTCTCACAGAGATCACAATGTCAGCATAAGGGACTTCATGATCGCTCTGGGTGTCTGGAGTCAATTAAAAAATAAAGTTATTTGCACAAGTTAGCCCTTGAATGGTAGATACCAGAAGTCACCTCAGATGTTGTGCGACCTATTTTGTGAGTTTGCGAGAGGCACAATAAATACATTTTACTTGTTGGGATTATTAAAAGTAGGGTACAATGGGGCTAAAGGCACACCATTAGCAAAATTGACTTTTTTTCTGGTTCCGAAGTGCATCAAGTAAAAAACAAAAAAAACATTTATTTTTATTAAATATTGATGGAGCAACATAATTTGTGTGGAAACAAATAATAATGGAAGATTTTGTTTTTTCTCAAATAATAAAAATAAAAACATTTAATACAAAAAAGGTGTCGAGGGGGCCCTTCTCCCCACATTTGGGATAAAAGCCCAGCAGTGGGGTTAGAGTTAAATCGTGTAATTGTAGAGACAATGGTCATACAGAAAACTTTGTCAGCTTAGGCAAATACTTTTGAGACAGCAAAACATAAGTAACATAGTAAGATAATACTTATTCAAAAGAACCACTTCAGAAAAGGGTTAACCATTTTCTGTTCATTTCAGTCACTTTTGGCATGTCATAACACTCCATTGTGTTTGGATCAGTCAATGTGAGCCCACTTCATAACAAATTTATGCTCGCCACTTAATGAAAAGCAATATGTTTTTACCCAAAAAACTATCCTTTCACTTATTGGACCGTTTAAAAAATAACTTTTGATTTAATAGCCTTAATCAAAACTGAAAATGACATAAGAACTTACTAATAAGTCAAAATAGCTTTAGCCCTGTTGTACCCTACCAGTCAAAGGTATGAACACACAATGTACATGTCTCATGATTTTTTATTTTTTGCAAACAAATATAAATTGTTCTTATGACTACATTTATTTCCAAAATTATTATTTAAATGGTTGATCAGAATGTTGGTCTGAATACCGTCAAAATAAATAAATAAATTATGTAAGGTTTATAAATTTCACATTCATAACAAAATTTCATCAAATTGAATTGAGTCATCTTTAACAAAATTAAATAAAAAAAGAAATATTTTAAGTTATATTCATTTAAATTTTTGTCATACATAACACAAGTCAATTTGATGAAAGGTTGTTATGAAATTGAAATGCGTGAATCTTAAAAAATAGGCTCAAATAGTTTTTTTGAGTAATTTGATCCAATGCCGAGCATATGGGAACTCGTTCAAGGCTATTTAAGAAGCCTTCAATGTGGCACCTCATAAAGTTGCTTTCCCAGATTTTTATTCTAGGCAAAAAAGTAACTCAGAAATACGATAGTTATGATTTATACTTTTTTATCACTACATAATTCCCATATTTCCATTTGTGTGTGTGTGTTTTTTTATTTTTATAGTTTTGATGGCTCAAAATACATTTTAATACATTTGTGTATTAATACATTTAATACATTTGTGTATTATAAAATGTGGAAAACAGTAAAACTATTTCTACATTTTTGACTGGTTGTGTAGATCTGTTTGAACATCTTTAGAAAAATGTAAAAACCTTGAGCGACTGGCCTCATCAGCACGCCCGTTCTGGAAGTAACCCTGCAAGAGACCACAAATTACAGATCAAAGAGAGATTCATTTTTTACATGCTTTGGTACTTCATAATGATTCATTTAAAATGTAAAATTGTGCTTCACCTTTCATGTGCTACATTAGTTGGATCCATTAACTTACACCCTCTTCTGTAGCACAAATATACCAGATGGGCTGTCAGGACAATCACTGCCGACACTGCAAAAGCTGCAAAAATCTTGGCCCAGGTGTGTTCATCTGTATGAAAAATTGCTGACTATTTTATGTGAATATGAAAATGGACGATTGGTTAGAATTAGTTGTTATATTTTTGCCATATATGTAAAAAACTCACCTGATGTGATGACTTCTATTTCCACAGTGATAACCTGGTTGGTGCAAGTGCCTTTTACTTGACACCTATAACGTCCACCATCCACAGCTTTGATTGAACTCCACTGTACCACGGTGTCATTTTTTGTCCATGGGAGGGTACTGTTTTCTCTGACCCACTGTCCCTCACAGTGTTTGTTGTCAGGGGCAACACAGTAAAGTTTGAGTGAGGTTCCTGCTATAACTTCAATGGTGGATAATGATGTAAGCACCTCCTCCACCTCAATCTGATCTCTGTACAGCTTCACTCTCAGAGAAGGATCTAGACCCAGAAAAATTGTCAATTTTTTTTTTTTTTTTTTTATAAAAATCTATGCTTCTCTCCCTAAAATAGGACAACAGAGCCATTCTTAATTTTTAAGATTTTGACTTGAGAATCTATTTTCATATGCCAACAAAAAGATCTTAGAATCTCGTTGTACTCACCATCTTGTCCTTTAGAAGGGGTTACTGCTGGTCTATCGGATTCATCTGAAAGAAGAATTATTACAACACAGTGAGAAAAAAGTTACTGTCATTACAATAACAGTAAACTCAAATACATCTTACCCTGAACTTGCAATGCTACCAGAAGCTCAGTTTTACAAGGAAGGCCTGGGCGATCACTCTCTTCAGACAAGCATGAATAGTTATAACGGGTTTGCTCCATAATTAGAGAATGTGTGTACAAGCTCACAATGCACATGTCTTCTAATTTATCATTTCTTTGTTCCCAGTGGCACTTGCTACATGCAAATGTTTCTTTCCATATCCAGTAACCACGAGTGAAGCCACTGGAACAGTTGTAGGTGCAATTTAATGTAAACGGCTCATGTAGTCTCACATTCTTAATCTCACGCTGGGTCCCGGTACTTTTACTTCTTGCAGTCACTGTGAAGAACCAGAAAATGAAAGCTTAAAAGCAGCTATTGTACATTACAGGTAAAGATTCATTAAACTATTGATAGAATTCATGAAAATGTAATTATGTATAATTACCTGGGAATCCTAATTGTAAAAGCATCATCACAAGAATCAAAAACATGTTTAGGCATTCATTCAAGAAATTTTTTCTTATCTGCATAAATAAATAATGAATGGCATTGGCATGGGTGAAAAACAAAAGGAGGCTCCTCCCCCATAAGGAGAGGCATCATCTACAAAGAGCACCTGCCTATGGAAAATGTGGTTAACTGAACAGTTGGTACATTTTCATGCATGGGAAAATGTCATTGTGCCTCTTGAAGCTATTTGATTTGCTTTGCAATTTGGCAACTAAAAAATATGTGCTTTCCACACACACACACACACACACACACACACACACACACACACACACACACACACACACACACAGACTCACTCACTCACACACTCACTCACATACACATTCACTCACACACACACATACACACACACTCACACATACACATTCACTCACACACACACACACACACACACACACACACACACACACACACACACGTTGTGTTTCCATGTTTTATGGGGACTTTCCATAGACATAATGGTTTTTATACTGTACAAACTTTATATTCTATCCCCTAATCCTAACCCTACCCCTAAACCTAACCCTCACAGAAAACTTTCTGCATTTTTACATTTTCAAAAAACATAATTTAGTATGATTTATAAGCTGTTTTCCTCATGGGGACCGACAAAATGTCCCCACAAGGTCAAAAATTTTGGGTTTTACTATCCTTATGGGGACATTTGGTCCCCACAAAGTGATACACACACACACACACACACACACACACACACACACACACACACACAGTTGTGTTTCCATGTTTTATGGGGACTTTCCATAGACATAATGGTTTTTATACTGTACAAACTTTATATTCTATCCCCTAAACCTAACCCTACCCCTAAACCTAACCCTCACAGAAAACTTTCTGCATTTTTACATTTTCAAAAAACATCATTTAGTATGATTTATAAGCTGTTTTCCTCATGGGGACCGACAAAATGTCCCCACAAGGTCAAAAATTTCGGGTTTTACTATCCTTATGGGGACATTTGGTCCCCACAAAGTGATAAATACACGCTCACACACACACACACACACACACACACACACACACACACACACACACACACTCACACATACAATTTTCACTCACACACACACACACACAAACACACCCACCCACATGCACGCATACACATTCACTCACACACACACACACACACACACACACAAACACACCCACATGTACACATACACACACACACAGAGAGAGAGACTCACACTCTCACTCACAAACACACACACACACACACACACACACACAGAGAGAGAGACTCACACACTCACTCACACACACACACACACACACACACACAGAATCACTCACACACACACATACATACACACACACACTCACACATACACATTGACTCACACACACACACAAACACACCCACATGCACACATACCCACTCACTAACACACACTCACGCAAACACACACACACATACACACTCACTAACATACACACACACACACACACTCACTAACACACACATACACACACAGAGAGAGAGAGAGACTTACACACTCACTCACAAACACACAAACACACACACACACACACACACACACACACACACACACTCACACACACAGATATCATCACTGTTATATTTAGAGCAAGGTTTTGTGTGAAATGTCTTTTAAATTAATTGCAGTAATTAAGGAAGTAATATCCAAAATCAATTACGTAATTAAGTGTCATGTTTTGATTCAAGATTTAGTTATTCCCAGATTGTTCTTCTTATCTAGTTGACATTTTCTACAGTTCTAAACCATTTAAATGGAAATTTCATCAGTTATATTAACATACATTCACAGTTTGACTCTTGATAACATCCATGTTAATGAATCAAGTAGTCTTTCTCAACAGTTTGATTAATTTATCAGCCGATTGCTTTACTACAGTAAACTAGATCACATTCATGCTTTGCAATGGAAATATGGGGTTGTTGCACAATGCACAGCTGCAGATGCTTCACTGAAACGTAAAGGAACAGGAAGCCACCAACCACATTACAACATAAAACACTGTCACTCCACTATAATCTATTTTAATATGTTCCTGTGTAGTCGGTGCATCAGTGTAATGCTTGTTTCACTTTATATAAAAATGATGCCACACTCTAAATGTAGGAGGTTAAATCTCACAAATAAACATCATATTAACCCCAAAATAAATAGAATAATAACAATTTAAATGTTGCATAAAGAATATAAGGCTATTTTTAGGACTATTGTGACATTGTTTTCTTGACAATTAAGCATATTTCCCTCCCTCCCAAATTATTGATTTTTGGGTCGAAATATGACCCTGACATGTTCTTGACCAGTTTTGTATAATTCACCTGGGTATTTCAAGCAGTCAGTATTTATTTATTTATTTTTCTCGACAAGCATGTGAATTCAAATGTAAATGCAAGTAGGTGTAAAATATTCATGGTCCTAACATTAAGGAATCCAAAAGCAAACAAGATCCTGTTCAGTACATGGTTTAAAAAACACACTGATATTCTAGATCCAGTAAAGTTCACAGTTCTGCCCAGTAAGTGTATCAATGGCTTCTCTGGGAATTGAATTACGTGGTTTGAATTTCACTTTCAATTATTGAGGTGTCCCTATTCACTGATAGACTTAAAGGGGCTTTAGAGCAACTGAGGACAGAAGTGTGCATGCATGAAACGGGGCGCTTAAAAGATATTCAACATGCACCCGTATTTTCTTTTACTTTTATTTGGAGTAACATTGGGCAACTTCATGCAGACTTGGAATGTCTTTGTATCAGGTAGGCATTGGCAGCATAAGATATGTAACTCATTACACATACTGTATGATGTACAATAATTGAAACGTTTATTGATTATTGAGTCTTGATCAATGATATGGTGTGTGCATTTTGATTAATGATGCAGTCTGTTTGACTATGGTGTGATATGGTAGGAGCTGATGTAAGGCCTGAAAGTTCGGAGGATTTAATCCATTGTAATCAGACACAAATATCATGCTCGGCGGGAACCTATTTTTCATCAGGGGTTTGCCTTGAATGTCCCATGGGGCGATTGTAAGTGTAAAATATTAGAAAATGATATTTAATTGAATAGTACAATTTGTGTAATTGCAGCAAGCCTCCAAAAACATAAAGAAAAAAGATTTAACTCTTCTTTCCTGTTATTACAGTTGCAGTGGGAATGTGTCTGCACCCAGAAGATGCCCTACTGGCATGTTTAACCCTTATACTGGGAAAAGCAGTGTCCAGGACTGCCAGGTTGTCAAATATATTTACAAAAATAAAATAATAAGCAAAAAAGCTTTAATGATAACATGCAATTTTCTTATTAAAATTTCATTTGACTTCAAATAGAAGCTTAAGAATAACATGTGAAATGTAATTCTGTCTTTTAAAGCCCTGCGCCCCAAGTTTGATTAGCACAGAAGACAGGACGGATTGCAGACTTTGTCCTGCTGGTTTCTCTTGTGACAGCGCATCGGGCAACCTTACAGCATGCCTCTCAGGACAGTATTCTCCAGAGGGTTTCACACGGTGCCTGCCCTGTCCTTTTGGCTTTGTTTGCATAGATGGTTTTCAAATAAAGGTGCAAACATGTTTTATTTAAGGCAGTGTATTTAAAAGAGTCAGAGTAATACATATTTTTAGCTTAGAATTGGTTTTATGTATTATGCTCTTTGTGTTCTTATTCTGTATGTTAGTAACTCCAGACACTATTCTTTTAATATTGTTATTTTGTCTGGTGTGTTTTATGATTTAAGTGTGGGGCAGGTGAAGAACCCAACTTAAATCAGACAGAATGTATTGGTTGTGATGTAGGCTTCTACTCCACTCTATGCAGTGTTAAGTGTCAACTCTGTCCTTCAGGTAAAGCACGAGGCTTGCATGATTTATTCAAATACATTTGAGGTCTTGCTTGCACCTGCTAAAGCCAAAATAAACACAAGCATCAATGTCACAACAGAGATGACTGCACAACACACACACTCTAAACTTCTATAAATATAACTATATCTCAGTTTATATTACAATGTTTTCTAAATGTTAAATTGTGATTGTGAAAACCTTGAAATTGTCCTGTTTTCTTAGAACGTTTTGTAAATGTTGGCATAACGTTCCTGAAAATGCGAAAACTTTGCCAAATTTGCCAAATTCTTTATCAGTTTTCAGAAAAAAGGGTCTACATTACATATAAACTTATACTGAATACTAATAACATCATGAGAACGTTCCATTAACCTTATGCCTATTAACCAGACAATGTTTGTCTGAAACATTAACATAATGTTATCCAACGTTGGTGAAACTTTCCCTGTTAGGTGGAATATTACCTAATTATAAATTATTCATAAATCCTTTGAAATTTTGTCACTGATTAATGCTGCTGTTGTACTCACCCATCCTCTTTTAGGAAGCTACTGTCCCTTCAAAAAGATGTCTGAACCTCTTTCTTGTTCTGTGGGACACTACTCAGACATGGCAGGCCAGAGTGTGTGTAAAAAATGCAATGGTTCCTCAGCCTGCAAGAGTACAGTGACTCCAGTCTGGTCAAGGGGACAGTCTCAGTTAAGCCAGAGGTCAAGACAGCTTATCTCCTGCCCCCATGGAACATACAGAGACGGAGAGAGATCAGACTGTGTTGTGTGTCCTGCAGGTGAGTCAACGATTCTCTCAGACTGGGTTGCTTCTACTTTACATTCAATTCCAGGTTTCAAAATTTGTGTTACAGAACCCTTTAAATCAGATGGGAGTTTTGTGGCTCTTAGTACTTGTCTATTAGCTTGGAAGCATCTATATACAGTATGTACTAAAAGTAAATCATTTAGTAGATTTACACATTTAAAATTGACAGTTTTTCTCTTTTAAACAAACCAAAAATATTTATGACTCTTCTTGCACATATTAGCAACTAGCAAATCATGTCTTATGTTCGGGATAGCATAGCCTACAACCATATACCTACAGTATATTTACGTACAATGTTGGCAAATCCCTAACTAAAAATACAGTAGCTATGCTAACTTCCAGTAACAAGCCACTTTTCCCAATGAGGGGTGGCGCAGCATCATACAATTCTACAAGTGGCTTTATTTTGTTACAATTTATTGTGCATTAATCTCTCAAATGTGGCGTTGGGAGGTCCAAAACAGTGAATCTTTTTGTTCAGGAGACTCATCGATGGGAAATTCAATTCATTTTATTGAATTAGTTCATTTGAACAGTTTATGTAATTGAACCATGTCAAATAAATGATTCACCAATGCACTTAAGCCCATGCACAGAAGTCACAGCCTCTTCTTTCTTAAAGTGAAATATTTAGCTGGCTAATATTTAGCTATTTGTGATTTTAGTTCCCCTTCTGTCGCTCTCTTACGTTGTGTCAGAGAACGACACTAGGGGTCTCTCTTGAGCGCCGATATTCACCTCTGTACTATGAAAAAAGGCCAATGAGAGTTGGCAGCCAGTATTTGCATGTCCCGCCCCCGGACATACGGGTATTTAAGCGGCGCAAATACGGGAGTTCATTCAGAAAATTTCTTCGGAGCCGATGGTCGTGTTTGCAGTTTGCTGCGTGACTACACACCGAGTTCCTGCTATCCTCTGCTGCATGCTGTTGGATTCTACGGCGCACAACAGCGGCTTTCTCCTGGTTGCACGGCTGTGCACTTCCTGCCCCTGAGCGCATCGACAGTTGCAGATAGAAAGATCTCTCACGAGTCTTTCATTCATAAAAGAGTGATTTTATTTAAAAGAGTAATTTCCTCTAAAAGGATTTGGGGATGGCAGCGGGTGCAGCTCCGCCGGGTACGCCCCCTCGGACCACCCGCGCCCCGGCACGCTCGTTGACTCCCGTCTTCGCTCGAGGTGGCGGCGACTCGCCTCACAGCCAGTCTGCCTACCCTCAGGCGATGGAAGCAGATGAGTTCGCCGCGACATCGGAGGGCGTGGGCTCTGACGCTGAGGGCTCCTCTGGGCTGCCGCCTTCGGGCTTGCACGCCCAGCAGGAGGCCGACGCGCAGATGTCCGATATGCTTTCCTGGGCAGCCAATAGCGTGGGCCTGGATTGGAACCCTCCATCCTCCCCGCAGCCATCACGGCTAGATGATTGGTTTTGGGCGTGGGCGCCGCTCACAGCCTCGCCCCCCAGTACCTTTCTTCCCGGAGGTGCATGATGAGCTGACGTCTTCGTGGAGACCACCCCTCTCCACTCGTCGTGCCACCTGCTCATCCGCCCTCGCCACGCTCGACGGCGGAGCGCGCCATGGGTACACGGAGATCCCCCAGGTGGATAGAGCTGTTGCGATCCATCTATGCCCCGGAAGCACTACCACCTGGCGGGGCCGCCCTGTACTCCCTTCCCGGTCCTGTAGAGCAACATCCTCGCTCACCGCGAAGGCCTACAGCGCTACCGGACGTGCCGCTTCTGCCCTGCATGCCATGGCTCTCCTGCAGGTCCACCAAGCCAAGGCACTCCGCAACATGCACGGGGGTGGCCCTGATCCCGACACGCTGCAGGAACTGCGCTCAGCGACCGACCTCGCCCTGAGAGCGACGAAGGTCACAGCGCAGGCACTCGGGCAGGCGATGGCCACTCTGGTGGTCCAGGAACGTCAGCAGTGGCTGGACTTGGTCGAGATGCGTGAAGCCGACAAGACTCGCTTCCTCAACGCCCCTGTCTCCCAGTTCAGCCTCTTCGGCGACACTGTGGAGGACTTTGCCCAGCAGTTCTCCATGGTGAAGAAGCAGACGGAGGCCATTTCTCACATCATGCCGCGCCGCAAGCCTGCCGCCACGGCCCAGGCCCCATCTGCTCGCCGAGGGTGTCCTCCTGCGGCCAGAAGATCTTCTGCTCCGCCCCAACCTGGGCCCAGCTCTCAGCCCCAGCGTCGAGCAAACCGCAGGAAGCGTACGCCCCCTGCCTCACGGACCCCGTCGAGGACCCGGAAGGCTCCCAAACGTCCCTGAGACAGCGGACCCAGAGGACGAGAAGTTAGCTCCGGAGATGGTTTTCTCTGTCCAGCTTGTCACGCTGGCTGCACCGGACCATTCGACTCGGTTACGCAATTCAGTTTGCCAGGTCTCCGCCCCCCTTCCTGGGCGTTCGTTCCTCCGCAGTGCACGGCGAACATGCCCTCTCCCTGCGCGAGGAAATCGCCTCCCTTCTAATCAAGGACGCGATAGAGCCTGTCCCTCCAACCGAAAACGAAGAAGGGTTTCTACAGCCCTTACTTCGTTGTACCCAAGAAAGGCGGTGGCATACGACCGATCTTGGACCTGCGAGTTTTCAATCGGACCCTGTCCAAACTCCCGTTCAAAATGCTCACCCAGAAACAAATTCTATCTGGCGTTCGGCATCTAGATTGGTTCGCAGCGGTAGACCTGAAGGACGCGTACTTTCACGTCTCAATTAGCCCTCGACACCGACCCTTTCTACGGTTCGCATTCGACGGCCAGGCGTATCAGTACAAGGTCCTCCCCTTCGGCCTGTCTCTGTCCCTCGCGTCTTCACGAAGGTCGCAGAGGCGGCTCTTGCCCCGCTACGAGGAGCGGGCATACGCATACTCAATTACCTCGACGATTGGCTTATTCTGGCCCCTCGCAGGAATTACTATGCGCACACAGAGACCAGGTGCTCGAGCACCTCCGCCGCTTGGGGCTTCAGGTCAACTGGGAGAAGAGCAAGCTCACCCCAGTCCAGAGCATCTCTTTTCTCGGTTTGGAGTTAGACTCAGTCTCAATGACAGCACGTCTCTCCAACGAACGTGCTCAGTCAGTGCTGGAATGCCTCGCTTCCTTCAAGCCAGGCACCGTGGTCCCGTTGAAGCGTTTCCAACAGCTCCTGGGGCATATGGCATCCTCCGCGGCGGTCGCGCCACTAGGGTTGATGCATATGAGACCACTTCAGCATTGGCTCCAGACTCGAGTCCCGAGACGAGCATGGCGCCACGGCACGCACGGCGTGGAAATTACCACTGCCTGCCTCCAAACCTTCAAACCCTGGATAGACCTCTGCTTTCTTCGGGCAGGGGTACCCTTGCAGCAGGTGTCCCGTCGCGTTCTGGTTACAACCGACGCCTCCAAATTGGGTTGGGGCACCGTGTGCAACGGGCGCGCAGCCGCAGGCCGGTGGAACCAAGGCCCGCTGCGCTGGCACATCAACTGCCTAGAGCTGCTGGCCGTTCATCTTGCCCTGAAGAAATTTCTTCCGATGATTCGTGGCAAACATGTCCTGGTCAGGACAGACAGCACCACGGTGGTGGCTTACATAAACCGCCAAGGCGAGTACGCTCCCCACATGTCACAGCTCGCCCGTCGTCTCCTCCTTTGGAGTCAGCAGCGACTGGAGTCGCTGCGCGCCACTCACATCCCCGGCAAACTCAATGTGATAGCGGACGCGCTGTCAAGACAAACCTTGCCTGGCGGAGAGTGGAGGCTCCACCCCCAATCGGTCCAGCTGATTTGGGACAGGTTCGGCAAGGCCCAGGTAGACCTGTTTGCCTCCCAGGAAACCTCCCACTGTCCGCTCTGGTATGCCCTCACAGAGGCTCCCCTGGGGACAGATGCTCTGGCACACAGCTGGCCCGTGGGGCTGCGCAAGTACGCTTTTCCCCAGTGAGCCTTCTTGCACAGGTGCTATGCAAGGTCAGGGAGGACAAGGAGCAAGTCACTCTGGTGGCCCCCTACTGGCCCAACCGGACGTGGTTTTCGGATCTCACGCTCCTTATGACAGCCCCTCCCTGGCGAATTACCCTGAGGAAGGACCTTCTTTCTCAGGGACGGGGCACGCTCTGGCACCCGCGCCCAGACCTCTGGAAACTCCACGTCTGGTCCCTGGACGGGACGCGGAGGGTCTAGCCGGCCTACCTTTAGCCGTCATAGACACTATTAACCAAGCCAGAGCCCCTTTGACCAGGCATCTTTACGCCCTGAAGTGGCGTCTGTTCGCGAACTGGTGTTCTTCCCGAGCCGAAGACCCGCAGAAGTGCGCAGTTAGGTCAGTGCTCGTGTTTCTTCAGGAGAGGCTGGAGAGGAGGCTGTCCCCCTCCACCCTCAAGGTGTATGTTGCTGCTATCGCGGCCCACCATGACACGGTAGACGGCAAGTCTCTTGGCAAGCACGACTTAATCGTCAGGTTCCTAAAAGGTGCCCGGAGGATGATTCCCTCCCGGCCTAACCTATTTCCCTCCTGGGATCTCTCGGTCATCCTGATGGGACTCCGGAGACCCCCCTTCGAGCCGCTTGACTCAGTTGGACTCAGGGCCCTCTCTCTCAAGACGGCCCTGCTGATCGCTTCGCCTCCATCAAGAGGGTCGGGGACCTGCATGCGTTCTCTGTTAGCGACGCCTGCCTGGAGTTCGGTCCGGCAGACACTTTCGTGATCCTAAGACCGCGACCGGACTACGTGCCCAAGGTTCCTACCACACCCTTCAGGGATCAAGTGGTGAACCTGCAAGCGCTGCCCGGGAGGAGGCAGACCCAGCCCTCTCACTGCTGTGTCCGGTACGTGCCTTACGTATTTACCTGGACCGCACACAGAGCACCAGACGCTCTGAGCAGCTCTTCGTCTGCTTTGGGGGACAGCAGAAAGGGAACGCTGTCTCCAAGCAGAGACTCGCCCACTGGGTTGTCGATGCCATTTCCCTGGCTTATCACACCCAGGCTGTGCCCCCCTTTGCGGGTCCGAGCCCACTCCACCAGGAGTGTGGCGTCCTCATGGGCACTGGCTAGGGGCACTGCCCTAGCAGACATTTGTAGAGCTGCGGGCTGGGCAACACCTAACACTTTTGTGAGATTCTACAATCTCCGAGTTGAGTCAGTTTCGGTCCGTGTTCTCTCAGGTACCGAGCCCGTGAGAACTCGGTGACACGCTGACGATCTGACCGGGTGGATCGCTTGCACCCAGCGCCCTTCCCCTAACCAGGGGAAACAGTGCGCCTTCTTCCCAGGAGATCCCAGGCTTGGGACACTGGTTGGCTCCTCCCCTAGCCCTTGCGGGTCGCAGTTCTCGCGGAGGGACTCGCTGACCCAAACCACTGCGGGTACCGCTAGCTACCCTGTACTGGTATAGGGGCCCCACAGGTAAGGCCTCCTGCTCGGACTCCCCTGTGTGTAAAACCACGGTTCTGTCCCCTCACGTGAGTTGACGCCGTGTTTCCCTTAGGCAGTCACAGCTGCCCCAGGTGCCGTGCTGTATGCTCCCCCTCTTTGAGGCTGGTGCTACCACCGCACTACTGTTCCGCATAAGGCCTAGGTATAGGCCATGCGATGTATGTGCCACTCAAATTTGCCTCCCCTCCGGGTAGGTGTGGCCTCCGCAGGGTCTTCCCTGCCCTACCAAGGGCTAAGACCCCTTCCCTCAATGCGTGTAAGGGCCCGGCCGTTGTTGCTCTATGCGAGAAACATAGAGAGAAAGAGGCCCAGCCAGGCTGGCCCGTTCCCATGTTGGCGGCCGTCACCTTGTTCCCCCTCCGGGTAACGATAAGGAGTCCTGATGGCTTAAATGGGGCATTGGGGAAGGGTACGTGCGGCTGATACAGTTGGTCGTTCTGCACGTAGGAATACCTGCTTGCTCCTGTATCAGCGGATCACGTACACGGCTCAGCGCATGGCGCTTTTAAGTGGACCCCTAGTGTCGTTCTCTGACACAACGTAAGAGAGCGACAGAAGGGGAACGTCTAGGTTACGTATGTAACCTCAGTTCCCCGATGGAGGGAACGAGGCGTTGTGTCCCCCTTGCCACGTCGCTGAGCCGAGCCCCTGTTGTGGCCGGACCATTTCCGGCTCCTCAGAAAAATCCTGAATGAACTCCCGTATTTGCGCCGCTTAAATACCCGTATGTCCGGGGGCGGGACATGCAAATACTGGCTGCCAACTCTCATTGGCCTTTTTTCATAGTACAGAGGTGAATATCGGCGCTCAAGAGAGACCCCTAGTGTCGTTCTCTGACACAACGTCTCATTCCCTCCATCGGGGAACTGAGGTTACATACGTAACCTAGACGTTTTATTAGTTGTGTTTAGTTTAAATATATTGATGTTCAGTGTTCAACTTAATACAGATTGTATTTTTTTATATATTATTTTTTAAATATTTTATGTCACCCTAATTGAGATCCTCATTGTTTCATACCAGATAAACAGTTTTCTAATTGCAGATTGAAATAATATCTGATAGCTGTAATAAAATATTTTCTTCCTTAAATAGCTTCAATGTAATTATCTACTTGTAGTCTAGCTAACTATTAAAAAGAGTGGCTCCCTCAAAATTACTATAATTTTTCTCTCAATCTTACTTGTGTATCTGTACAGTGGACATAGTAAGAGTAGTATTCTGAACTTTTTAAATAAAATTTAAATAAATTTAAATAAAACGGCAGATTTCAATTTTTTCTTTTTTTTTTTTTTGGCAGGACATTACTGTGTTGCAAACATCGCAATACAATGTCCAGCTGGAACCTATGGACCAAAGGAGGGACTACAGAGAGAGAGGGACTGTGCTATCTGTCCAGCAGGTAAATAAGGATAATAACAATAACTCTACACAGACTTGCTTGTATCTTCCATTTAAATATGCTCATCAGAAGCTCTGCCACATTAACTGATCTTAGTCTTCATTTTATATGTGGGTCAATTTGCTAATTTTCTATTTCAATAAGGTTATATTTATTAACATTAGTGAACTATATTAGTTAGCATGCAACTAACAATTAACAATATTTTACAGCATTTACTTTTACATTTCATTCATTTGGCAGATATGTTTATACAAACAACATACAAAAAGAGGAAGAATACAACTTCAGGAGACAGTAGTCCTGCATTACAAGGTTTCAATTGCATTAGAAAAATACTGACAAAGATTTAGAGTGCAACAAGAATAATATATTATTATTATTATTATTTCAGCATATACTAATTAATTTCTAACATTAAAAGTGGTATATACTAACATTAGTTGATGCATTATGAACAAACATTAACTAACAATGAACAATAGTCTATTTATAAGTTAAAATTAACAATGGTTAATAAATGCTGTAAAAAACTAATTGTTTCTTATTAGTTCATGATACTTAATGCGTTTAATTTAAAGGTACAATTTACCCAAAAATGAAAATTCTCTCATGATTTACTGAACCTCATGCCATCCCAGATGTGTATGACTTTCTTTCTTCTGCAGAACAGAAATAATGATTTATAGAAGAATATCTCAGCTCTGTTGGTCCTCACAATGCATGTGAATGGTGATCAGGCATTTGACGCTCCAAAAAAGTAGATAAAGTCAGTATAAAAGTAATTCATATGATTCCAGTGGTTTAATCGATGTCTTCTGAAGTAAGCCAGTTGGTTTTGTGTGAGAACAGACCAATATACAACTATTTTTTTCTACTGTAAATCTTGACATCAGTCTCCTTGGTGATCATGATTTCAAGCTCGATTACACTTCCTATAGTGCCATCTAGAGATATGCGCATAGTCTAGCACTAGGAAGTGTAATCAAGCTTGAAATCATGATCGCCAAGAAGACTGATGTCAAGATTTATAGTGAAAAAGTGATTCTTTAGTGGCCCTCTGTTCATCTCATGCAACCTACTTGTCTGATCCAATTGTCCTCCTGCAGCTCCAGCCGGGCAAAAAGTAATTGGAATAGTAATTATATTTTGGTCTGCTCTCACCCAAAACCAACTGGATTGCTTCAGAAAAGACTGATTAAACCAGTGGAGTCTGATGGATTATGTTTATGCTGACTTTATCTCATTTCTGGAGTTTCAAAGGCCTGATAACCATTCACTTACATTGAATGGACCTACAGAGCTGAGATATTCTTTTAAAAATCTTAATTTGTGTTCTGCAGAAAGAAAGTCATACACATCTGGGATGGAATGAGGTTGAGTAAATGATGAGAGAAGTAAATTTGAGGTGAACCAACCCTTATTTATTTTTTTATCCCCTTTTCTCCCAATTTGGAATGTCCAATTCCCACAACTTAGTATTTTCTCGTGGTGGCAATGTTACTCACATCAATCCGAATGGCGGAGGACAAATCTCAGTTGCCTCCGCTTCTGATACTCGCAGTCCATGCATCTTATCACGTTGCTCGCTGTGCATGACACCATGGAGACTCCGCATGTGGAGGCTCATGCTACTCTCCGTGATCCAAGCACAACTTACCACACACCTCATTGAGAGCTAGAACCACTAATCGTGACCACAAGGAGGTTACCCCATGTGAACCTGCGGACCCAAGGATCCGGACCAATTTGGTTGCTTAGGAAACATGGCTGGAGTCACTCAGCACACCCTGGATTCAAACTCGCAACTCCAGCTGGGGGTGGTAGTCAGCATCAGTACTGGCTGAGCTACCCAGGCCCCTCGGGTGAACCAACCCTTTAAAAGAATAGAACCTAATTATAGTGTTCCCATTGTTTTTGTTCCTTAAAGGGTTTTACTGTTTGGAGGGCACTTCTCGCAGGCCGAGCTCTCAGTTTCTGTGCCCACAAGGGTATTACTGTGAGGAGGGTACAGGTGTGCCGCACGGATCACCTTGCCCGGCTGGAACCGCAGGAGGACAACTGGGTCAGACAAGTAGGGCAGCTTGCAAGAGATGTGCAGAGGGTCGCTACTGTCCTGCAGGTTAGGCTGTGAACCCATAACACACATACGGCATGCTCACATTTATAAACACATAAACATATAGATCCTCACACACACCCATGCACACATACTGTATATCCTTTGTTCTTTGTTGCCATTACATTACTTGTAAACGGTTAAAGTCATATTTAGCAAAACTGGCGATACAACATTAATTTTTTTCCCTTACAACACAAACCACAGCTTTTGAAGTGTTTCCTGCCTTCAGCTGTTTCCTGACTGAAAAGTGCTGTTGACTATAACATGGAGGGTTTGTAATGGGGTTAGGGGTGCAGAGAAGATGCATGGCTGAGACTATGCTTTCTGCATGGCTTTCTGCATGGCTTTGTGTTGAAGCTAAAACACCTCTCCCTTTCTTTAGTCAAGTTACTAAATACTAAGTGACCCAACAATTAGAATTCTGACATCATCTACTATAATAAACTATATTTCGAACAGAACTATAAGGAACAGAACAGAAGCAGAAGTGAAATTTTAGACAATAATCATTTACATTCTAAAAATTCTACAAACATGTTTTTAATGTTTGTTATTCTATTCTCTTATCCTACTTAATGTGTCATTGAAATGTTTAACCTGCATTGGTTGGTGCTGTTAGGTTCTGCAGGTCCTGGCTTGCTTTGTGCTCGTGGGAGGTACTGCCCTGCAGGTACACTCAGTGAGATCCTATGCCCACAAGGGACCTTCACCCCACATCAGGGGGCATTGAGTAAGATGTCTTATGTGTTCTGTCTTAAAATCAAATCCACATAACACAAAAATCTATTTTTGGGCTCATTTTGTCTCCATGTTCTTGTTTTGAATCATTGTAGGTGTAAAAGACTGTTTGAAGTGTCCACCAGGTTTCTATTGTCCAGAGGGAAAAAGTGACCCAATGCCTTGTCAGCCAGGCACATTTAACCCTCTGGAGGGGCAGGATGCTCTGGCAGACTGCAGGCCTTGCTACCCGGGCAAAGCATGCACACAAGTTGCACTGAAGTTTCCTGATGTGGATTGTATGCCAGGGTTTGTGTTTTGCCTTTCGTAGCTCTACCTTGGATTCCTAAGTCTTTTTAGCACAGCTAGGGATCTGTTCTTGTTATTGTTTTAAACACTTCAGTATGTAAAATGAGCTACAAAACCAATCTTAGACTGTCCTAATTCACAGCTATCTGTAATTTTCCAGAATTGTTGCTTTATCACAGCTAAATGTTAAACAGTTCTTGTTCTTACATGCCAGTTTTCATCACATTGTGTATGCATCTATGTGAATTTAAACACTTTTTCTTTTTTTAACAGGTTTGTGTGCCCACCAGGTTCTACTAGACCAAATGACCCATCCAACGCCTGCCCTCCTGGCACCTTAAGTAACCGCACAGACCTCACTGACCTCTCCCAGTGTCACCAATGTCCTGCACGTTATGCCTGCTTTAGAGGTACCAGCCTACACTTTAAAAAGCGGTTTGAAATTGTAACATTAAAGAGCTATTTCTTTTTATTTATGTTATTTATTGTAGCAACCTGATGTAATCAGGTTGATTCAATCATATTAAACAATAGATAATAGACTTGAATAAAACCAATTAATGTACATGAACCACATTTTGAGGTTACCTCACAAAACGTTTTTAACAGTGTACCCTCAGATTTAAAGTTGTCATGTAGTTTATACTGTTGTAAAAGTTATACAATTTAACTATTCTCTCTTTCACAGGAACTGGTGGCATCCAGAGGCCACCACTTTTTTGCTTTCCTGGGCATTACTGCCCTGCGGGCACTATGTTCCCCACTCAACACAAGTGTCCAGCCGGCACCTGGAGTGATCGCAGTGGGCTAGAGTCCGAGAGCGAGTGCCGGCTGTGCCCACGAGGCTGGTACTGTTTAGCTGGAGTGAGTGCTCCATCTGGGAGGTGCAACTCTGGACACTATTGTCCTGAAGGTACAAAAGTGGTTTGAAACATCTGAAATCAACATCCTTCCACCTTAAAGGGCACCTATTATGCCCCTTTTCACAAGATGTAATTTAAATCTTTGGTGTCCCCAGAATGTGTCTGTAAAGTTTCAGCTCACAATACCCTACAGATCATTTATTACACCATGAATGAAAATGCCAATATTTGGATGGGAATAAAAACAAGCTGTTTGTGTGTGTGTCTTTAAATGCAAATGAGCTGGTGCTCCCTGCCCTGTCTCCAGAATAGGGCGGTGTTTTGACATCTCTGCTTCAGATAACTAGACATCATAAGCAATATGACTGACAGTGAACATAGTGGTGTTCAGCCCTATATGTTTGAACCAGAGTCAGACACTGATGAGGAAGAGTCTCCGTCAGAAGTAACAACTTTGAGAAGGAACCAGGAAGTTTCCGGATGATTATTTGATACATTTATTTATTTGTTGTAGAGTTTTTTCAGCAGTTTTGCAATGATGGATGAGCAACACACATACACAAATACTGTTATAACGCTTTGCTATGCGCTATAATGAAACAACACACACAGGCAAACATGTCCGTCTGCATTGTCCATCAACAGTCTTGGACGGGGTCTGTACAAAGTGACGTCACTTTGTACAGAATCTGCGAACGGCTTGTTCTGAGACAGTGCTTATGATTAATGGGGATTAAATAAAGGACTGGGTGGATTTTTATCATTATAGGGTGGTTGTGTATACCCTCTGCCAACACACATTTATGTTCAAACACCATGTAAAAGTGAATTTTGCATAATAGATCCCCATTAAGCAAAATGTTAAGCACATGCTAGCATATGTTGACTATTTTTAGTAGATTCCACAACAGATGAGAAGCTTACAGATCCTGTAAAAAGAGGACATTTATAAAAACTCTAAACTTTGTCCTCATTTACTCACCCTCATGTTGTTCCAAGCTAGTACATCATTCTTTTTTTTTAAGTGGAACACAAATAGAGATGTTTGGCAGAATGTTAGTCTCAGTCACCATTCACTTTCATTTTATGCAAAAAAATATATAATGAAAGTGATTGGTGACTGAGGCTAATATACTGCCTTACATCTCCTTTTGTTTTCCACAAAAGAAAGAAAGTCAAATGGGTTTCGGAAAACTTGAAGGCGAGTAAGTAAATACAGAATTTTCATTTTTGGGTAAAGCTTTTAATTCAAACCATCCTTAGTTTGTTTGCTGGTCTGAGCTGGTCTAGCTGGTATCCCAGCCTGACAAGTACCCAAAACCCCTCTGTAAACCAGCAAACAGACCATCCTGACCACACTGGGAGACTAGCTAAGACAAATTAGCCTTAGGCTAATTTAAGCTGTTTTATTTTTTCATGAGAGAAACTGAAATTCAAACTTAAACTAAATTGAGAAGTAATTTTCAATTAAAACAACAAAATGGCAGTTCAAGGCTTGGGCGTTTTCATAATACGAGATATGCTGGAGAAATGACCCTCAAGTTTTAAAAAAGTATGCTGAACCCATATTTTCAAGACTACTGTATAATCAGACTGTATAATGTAGTCATGAGGGACATATTGTATTTGTGTGTATCTCAACAGGCACATTGTATGGCTCACAGCACCCATGCCCCCTAGGCACCTACAGCACAAAGATGGGTAATGGTGGGAAAGAGGACTGTCAAGTCTGTCCAGAGGGCTACTACTGTAAAGAGGGTACTTCCAAACCAACTTCCTGTCCACCGTGAGTATCAATCTCATTGACTATAATGACTAATATAAACTGGGATGAGATTTAGTGGATTACATTTTTCCTGTGTGTCAAGGGCAACATTTCGTCGAATGAAGGGGGGGCAGAGAGCAGAGGATTGTTTGGTGTGTCCTGCTGGCTACTTCTGTCCTCATCCAGCCACTATCAATCCAAAAGTTTGTGGAACAGGAAGTTACTCTGTAAGGCTCATTTTAATCTGCTTTGTGTTTGCTCACTCTTTGCTCACTTAAAGGAAAAGTTCACCCATAAATGAAAATTCTGCCATTTCACCCTCATGTTGTTTTTTAACCCATATGAGGTTCTTTCCTCTGTGTAACACAAAAGGAGCTGTTAGGCAGAATGTTATCACCAGTCACCATTCACTTTCATTGTATGGAACAAAGATGCAATGAATGTGAATAGTTACTAAGGCTAGCATTCTGCCTAACATAGCATTTCTGTTAATTTTGTGTTTGTTTCTTAGGATGAGGGGTCAGAGGAGTGCTTGCCATGCTTGCCAGGTCACTACTGCAGTAATGAGACCACCAGCGAGGAGGCCATGCTCAGATTAATGGTCTGCCCTCCAGGTTTCCTCTGCTCACAGGGCCTGGATCGAGAACCCCAGCGCTCAGCGGTATTCTGCCCAATAGGCTTCTACTGTCCGGGTGGAAGTATTGTGAGTATCATTTAAAGCATCAGAAATATTACGACCATGGTCGATCATCATGTCAGATCATCAATGGAATGAAACATGGCAATTATCTTATTTTATTTTATTTACACAATGCTCAGGATCCTAATCCAGTACCATGCCCCAAGGGAACCTACAGTCGACAGCCAGGACTGCGTAACCCTTCAGACTGCACTAAATGTCCAGAGGGAAAATTCTGCTACACAGAGAATCCGCAGGAGAAGCCTATTATTGAACCAGTATGGCTATCCTGTAGTTTTTGTGTAAACTGTCATATTTTGAAGCATCATATTCTTCACCAGGGTGTTTGGTAAAATTTTAACAGATGTTCAGTACTTTGTTAAAGGGATAGTTTACCCAAAAATACAAATTCTGTTATCATTTACATGTAATTCTAAATCCATATTACCTTTTTTCTTGTGTGAAACACAGAAGGAATTATCTAATGGAATGGCCAAGCTGCGCTTGTCCATTCAATGAAAGTGAATGAACACAGCTTTTCTTGGAAAAATGCAGCTTGGACATTCTGCTGTATATCTCCATTTATGTGTCAAAAAAGAAAGACATATATATATGTTGCTGTTTTTTTCCATCAGACAGGAAATTGTCCTGATGGATACTTCTGTCCGGTTGGCACCGGACATCCATATTCATTCCCATGTCAGTCAGGCTTCTTCAGGAACGACTCAAATGGCCACGATGGAGAAGCTTGTGTGAAGTGTCCTCCTGGACACTACTGTCCTAATCTGGCAACACACACTCCCACTGTCTGTCCACGGGTAAATATAACTCAAAATGTTGGTGTCACATAACAGTTTTAGTGTTTTGTGACTAACATGTTTGCAATTCTGTTTCTTTTAACTGTCAGGGTTTTTATTGTATTGAGGGGAGCTCAGTCCCAGAGCCATGTGAAGAGGGTACATATGGATCCCGACCAGCCCTGAGTGAAGCATCAGAGTGCAGCCCCTGTAGTGGGGGGAAATACTGCACAGGAGTGGGCAAAATAGAGCCCATAGGAGACTGTGAAGGAGGATTCTATTGTAGACAGGGATCTACAAGTCCAGTAAGAATATTAAACGAAAACCTTTAAAGGTGTAGTGTGTAATTTTTTTCATCGAGAAAATCAGTAATGTCCTGATATCAATGCTGGTATCGGAATCAGGTTCGATACTGCACTCAAGTACTGGGGCTTGTGCTCGTAAAAATCCTCCTATACTAAAAACGAATACCATCTGACTTACAAATGTAATTACGTGAACATTCAGTGTACAAATAAAAATCATTTTATGTCATAGTGGGATTATTAAACCGCAAAGGCTGCGATTTAATGAGATCAATACAGTATGTTTGCATGTGCTGTGCACTTCAAAAGTGAGTGTTTGTGAATATACTGAACAGGTGTTATGCTGACGCCAGCTGCTCATACCATTTACAGTTCATTGTCTCATACACAGAAAACACCACCATGAGCGCTGTGCGCTCTGTTTTTAGCTGATGACAGAGAGCAGAGTGCTAATTCACTTTGTAGTATGAGGCACATACAGACAACATATTTATTTAATTAAAAAGCAGCCAACTGATTTATAATAATCACATTGGGTCACGTAGTACCCTGCTTTTCCGAAACTGAGAAGCTACTGTCAAAATAACACAGAAACACTTCAAAATAAAAGCTTCTGCCAAAATAAAAGCTCAATTTATATGGAAAAAGTATGACAGAAATAGATCACTACTGTATAGTTATGTATTATTCACTGAAATACTACTACCACCAATAATAATAATAATAAATCAAAATTAACTGTATTATAGTTAAGCATTATCTCACATCTGTGATGCTCTGATATGCAGTTTCTTTGACCAAAAATAGCTCTTTAACACTGTTGCATTTTGGATTAAGCTGTGAGGTTCTGTATAAAAGCAATTCATTTGTTAAAAATAGGTCAATATTATGTTGAAAAATAATTGTTTTATTTTTATTTTATTACATTTTCAATAAATTTGTTTATTTAAACACCATTTTGATGCTAAAATTGAATTGAACTTTTGATGTGGTATTCCGGGAAAAAGTTATCAGCATTGTTCTCAGCGAGTACCGAAAAGAAAGTAACGGTACTCGCACTTGTTCTATTTTTTTTTTAGAAATGGTATCGTGACATCCCTAGTAAAAATACTTTCTCCTATACCAGCTTAATGTGCAGGGACAAACTATAGGAAAGCCATCAAATTCTCAACGAGTATTATTGTTTGGTTTTCTAGTAAAAATCTTAAAAAATCCTTAAAAGCAAAATGATATTATATTAAGTATATGATATATATATATATATATATATATATATATATATATATATATATATATATATATATATATTAAAGGGATAGTTCACCCAAAAATGAACATTCTCTTTTTATTTACTCAACCTCATTCCATACCAGATGTGCATGACATTCTTTCTTCTGCAGAACATAAATGAAGATTTTTAGAAGAAAATTTCAGCTCTGGAGGTCCATACAATGCAAGTGAATGGTGACCAGAACTCAAAACGTCCAAAAGGACATAAAGGCAGCATAAAAGTAATCCATGTGACCAAGTGATATGATAAGTGTGAGTGAAAAACAGATGAATATTTAAGTTCTTTTTTACTATAAATTTCCACCTTTGAACAGCCCGAACTAGTAGGTGCCTTAATGTGAAAGTCACTTGCACAACAGAATGTTGAAGTGAAAGTGAAAATTTAGATTTAAAGTAAATCAGGACTTAAATATTGATCTGTTTCTCACCCACACCTATCATATCACTTCTGAAGATATGGAATTAACCATTATATTAATTGATTTTATGATGCATTTGTGTTCTTTTTGGACCTTCTTAGTTCTGGTCACCATTCACTTGATGAGCTGGGAAATACTTCTAAAAATCTTCATTTGTGTTCTGCAGAAGAAAGATTGATGACATATGAAAGATTCCCAATAATAAAGCTTATTAAGATAAAATAATAAAGATGTTCTTGCTTCCATAGACACCTCCTGATGGTCCTAAAGGGGGGGTGTGCCCTTCTGGCAGTTTCTGCCCACCTGGCTCAGTGCATCCACAGCCCTGTCCCTCAGGAACCTACAGCAACAGTACAGGTCTCCAACATGCAGAGCAGTGCATCAGCTGTCTTCCAGGGTATGAAGAAAATATAAAATATCGCACAAATTTAAAATTTGCTACCTGAAAAATTCTGTTAATGTTATGAAGTAGAATAAGTGAATTTTACACAATTATGCCATTTCTTTTCTTAGTTATTATTGTTCAGGAAATAATGCTACATCTCCCACTGGTCTGTGCTCTGCGGGGTATTACTGCAGTGGACACTCAGCCACTCCTGTCCAACATGAAGCTGAGGAGGGACACTTTTCTTTAGAAGGAGCTGTGAGGGCTGAACCCTGCCCACTTGGAACTTTCCAGCCTGTAAGTCAGACAGTATTTACATTAAAGGGACAGATCATCCAAAATGGACATTCTGTCATTTACTCACTCTCTTGTTTTTCCAAAACCCTTATGACCTTCGGTTTTCAGTGAAACACAAAAGGAGTAATTTGGCAAAATGACAGCCTCGTTCATCATTTACGGAAGCCCTGAACCTCTCTTCCAAAAAATATTTCTCGCATCATTTTCCTAATTACTCCGCTTCCACCATGTAACACTAAGCAAACGGTATACAAGTGTTTAGAAAGACCAACAATTTCAAACAAAAAAATTACTCCAATTGTTACACGACAACGAATGCCATATAAAACATATGTAACCTGATTTTGTCTTGATTAAGGTTTGCAAACCCTTAAATAAATAATAAATGTATTATTCGCTATACTGTATAGCAGAGAAGCAGAGAAAGCATTAAAAGCATAAGATTACATGTTTACTGATAGTGGCACCTTTTTTGAAGAGAGAAAAAAAAATTTGAAGAGAGAAAAAAACATTTTTGAAGAGAGAAAAAAAATTTGAAGAGAGAAAAAAAAAACATTTTGAAGTGAGAAAAAATTAATTTTTGAAGCGAGAAAAAAAAAGTTTGAAGAGAGAAAACATTTTTTGCGAAGAGAGAAAAAAATGTAAGACTTAGGCTTTTTTTTTTTTTACCGTTATTTATTTATTTTTTTTTCACCTTGCGGTTCAGGGCTTCCATAACCATTTACTTTCATTGTATGGAAAAATTATTTTTATGGTGAAAATTAATTGAATGTTGACTGAGGCTGTCAGTCTGCATAAAATCTCCTTTGTTTTCCACTGAAGAAAAAAGTCAAATGTGATTGGAATGATGGGTGAGTAAATTATGACAGAATTGACTTTAGTCATTTAAATTCCAAATTATATAGAGTTTTATTCCTCTTATATCAGGGAAGAGGATACAATTCATGCATTGAGTGCCAGCCAGGACGACTGTGCAACAAGACAGGCCTGTCCCAGCAGCCCTTGTGCCCACCTGGACACTTCTGTCTTGCTGGCTCTGTGATTGCCCACCCATGTCCTCCTGTCAGTATGCTGCTTCATTGCCAATGTAAAATACCACCACTGAGTTTTCAATATCTTACTTAGTTTTTCCACATATGAAGGGTACATACATGGCACGTTCAGGGGCGGAGGATTTGCAGCACTGTGGTCCGTGTGATGCTGGTCAGCACTGCCACTCGCCTGGACTAACTGCTCCTCAGGGACCCTGTAAACCTGGTTTTTACTGCACTGTTGGATCCTACACTGCCACTCCGGTAAAAACAATATCTATCACATATGTTGATCAGTGGGATTTAGATGGAGCTCAACAATCCACCATTGAGAATGTTTGCATGCACACCAACACGCTGATAACAATCAAAATCATCCTCGACAATGCAAACCCGACAACATAAGAAAACTACGTTTAGGTTTACTTTGGATTTACATTAAAATGTTTAACAGACATGCTAACAAGGTGTTTACATACAGCTTAATTAATGTGTGCATGTCTGTTCACTTTTTGACATCATAATCAGTGAAATGCTTGAATCCATGAATCTCATGTATGCAATATTTCTGGCATTGTCAGGCATTCAAAATGGGCTGGTTTTTGATAGTTACTGTATCAGCATATTGTTGTCCATGTAAACTCACTCATTAATTAAATAATTTTTCTTTACTTTTTTCCCTCTTTTTTGCAGATTAGCTCCAGGTATGGTGATATTTGCCCCATGGGCTATTACTGTCCATCAGGCACTAGGCACCCACATGAGTACCCCTGCCCTCCTGGCACCTGGAGTAATGCACTGGGGGCTCAGTCTGTGTCGTCCTGTTGGCTCTGCCCCGCTGGCTTCTTCTGCAACAAATCTGGTCTCATTCAGCCCACCGGAATATGTGCTCCAGGTCCAAATTTGGATAATCTCAAATCTGATAAACAACAGAATGCCTATTGTTTTTAAACTGATCAGAATGAGAATCTCGGTTCATCTTTCGCATAGGGTTTTATTGTGTGGGTGGTTCTAAAACTGCCAAGCCTGATGATGGGGTAACAGGAAACAGGTGTCCGGCAGGTTATTACTGTCCACAGGGCTGCACCTCCCCTCTGCACTGCCCTGATGGGACATTTTCAAATAGCACAGGTACAGATAATGTACATTTTTTCTAACCTACATATCCAGATTTTACCCATTCTGTCAGGATCAAAATAGAGTTCACCCGGAAAAAAAAGAATTCTGTCATTGCTTACTCATTCTCACTCTCACCCATATTACTTTTTTTTCTTTCGTGGAACACAAGAGGAGATTTTAGGCAGAGTGTTGATTACTATGTATTTTTTTTTCCCATACATTGAAAGTGGATGGTGACTAAGGCAAAAGTTCTGCCTTACATCTCCTTTTGTGTTCCATGTAAGAAAGAAAGTCATATGGGTTTGGAACGACAAAGGTATATGATGACAGATTTTTCTTTTTTGTCTTTTTGGTGAACTATCTCTTTAATGAATGCTTTGGTGTAATTTCTGAAATATTTGGAATCCCAATTTGCATACTATCCATCATATGTAATATTAAAAATGAGAGTTAATGTTTCCAAAATCCTAGTACATTAAAAGGTAATATGTCAAAGGAGCCAAGACAACTATACTCTTACTGGTTGATTTTTGAAGTATACATTAATCCGTGCTTGTTGGGTTGATATTTCCATAACTCCTTGAATTACACATTAGGATTAGATTGCAGAGTTTTCTGATGGGGTATCAACACACTTTTTAATTTTAAAATGTTGTAGTACAGCATGTCCCAGATGAAAATTCTCTCATCCTTTACTCACCCTCATGCCATCCCAGATGTGTATCAATTTTTTCTTCTGCTGAAAACAAATGATTGATTTTCTTGAATAATATTTAAGCTCTGTAGGTCCTCACAGTGACTGGCTACCAAAATTTTGAAGCTACAAAATGCACAATAACTAATCCATAAGACTCCAGTGGTTAAATCCATGTCATATCATATCATATCCAAGCGATATGATAGGTGCTCGTGAGAAACAGATCAATATTTACGCCACCTTTTACTATAAATCGCCACTTTCACTTTCACTTCCACTTTATTCTAATTCTGTTTTTGCTGATTTACTTTCTTCATGCATATCACCATCTACTGGACAGGGCTGGTCAAAGGTGGAGATTTAAATTAAAATAGGACTTAAATATTGATCTGTTCCTCACCCACACCAATCATATAGCTTCAGAAGACACATATTTAACCATTGGAGTCATGTGGATTACTTTTATGCTGCCTTTGTGCATTTTGGAACTATCCTTTAATGATGCTCCAAGCCCATGTTATATTTGTTCTCAGAGGCAGCGGCAGCCGATTTTGCCGGGGCTTCAGCCCCGAATGTTTTGAGTGTAGCCCCGAATGTATTTTGAAATGTTGACTGACAAATATGAAACCGGACAATATGCGTATGTAAACCCCCGTAATCATAAATTGCCTTATTTCATTGTGCTTTGGCTTTGCGCATACTGCATACAGCCTGTAAAAATAGACATAGGCATAATCTAGCCTATAGAATAAGTTCCTTTGCTGTCGGTAACCTATGGGCGACTCAGTTTCTTCCACTCTGTTGAATATGCAGCAGGTAGGGGAGGAGCTTGCACAGTCGTTGACATCAACTAACATTACTTAGTGGCGAGTTAACGGCAATTAGCAGGAAAGACAGCAAAAATGAAGCAAATGAGGCTTTGGGGATTTTTCCGAAAGAAGTCAGTGGGTAAGAATTCACATTTGTTTTTGTCCTTAAAGTCTGAAGATCATCATCTGGCTGGCTTTCACCCACAGTAGGCTAAACGTGAAGAGGTGCACTACCGACTGTCAATACATGTTTTAGCCTCTGATTTGATTAAATGGTTTTGTAGAGGGTAGCAAAGATGAGCTCCAGATTGAGGAGCAGCAGCAGCAGCTGTGCCAGAATCAGGCATGGAAACTGGTAACAATTAATCAGTCACTTTACTTTAGAGAAAGTTAAAAGTGAAACATTGTTTATCCCAATGCTCATAATGATCCTAATGAAAGGATTTTGACAGATGAACATGGAGAACTATATACAGTTTGATGCCATGGTGTGTCAATGAACTTAGACTAAAGTCATTCATGTATTGCTTTAACTTAGGATCTTAAACATCATTTTGACTATTTATGTCAAAAAATATAAATTATTTATATATAAAAAAAAAATTGTTTTACTTCACTTTACTCACTATAATATAACTCTTTTGTGATGACTTTATGTTAATGTACATGAAAATTCAAGAATCATGATAGATATTAGGGCAATCCCACTGATCTGCTCTTCCCAATACATTTTCTTCAATGGTATTGGTCTACACTTTGACATATGTAGCACTTGATGAATTAGTTGTTTGAAGCTGATTTGCAATAAGTTATGTGCTGTATCTGTTCTTTTGCATCACAGATGATTCAGGGAGAAGAGAGGATGAGTTAGTTGAGGATAGTACTAGAGTGGAAGATTTAGGAACTGTAGAAACAGGCCCAGCCAGAGCAGAAAAAAAAAAGAAAACCCTCTCACCAGCTTTGGACTAAAGGGAAGTGGTTGCTAGTGTGAAAAAAAATTGTCTGGGCTAAGCCCCGGATGTCCTTCAATGCTGGAAACGCCTCTGTTTGTTCTTCTGTGTAACAAAATGCAAACCCTCTTTTTTCAAGCTTCACATACCAGGGTCACTATTTATTTGCATTTTATGGCAAATAAACACTGTGAAAAATTCCTCTTTTTTGTTCCACAGAATAAAAAAAGTCATACAGGTTTGGAGCAATATTAAGGTGGGTAAATAATAAATGAACTATTTAAAAATATATACTAGGCCATCAGTTTATACTTTTTGTACTTAGAAGTATGCATATTGGGATTCAGTGATAGTGTTCACAATAAAATTGGTTATAACTATTTGCATCTTGTCTGTTCTTTGCCTTCAGCTCATACACATTTGCTTCATTCACAATACCAAGTCAAATCTTAATAAAGTAAGTTGTGCAGTGTTTGAATGACATGTAACATTGCTAATGTGTGTGCTGTGAATGCAGGTGCTGCAGAATGCAGTGACTGTCCCCTTGGATGGCTTTGTCTGGAGGGGGAGGAGCTCCAGTTGTGTCCAGAAGGACATTACTGCCTGGGGGGGACAGTGGAGGACATCCTCCCCTGCCCTCCAGGCACATACAGCCCCAAAGCAGGACAAAGCCAAGTAGAGCAGTGTTTACTGTGCTCAGCTGGTGAGAGCAGTGCCCCTGCTTTACTTACACCATTGGCAGTTTTAATAGCATTGGTCTAGTATTATGTTCATCATACCCACCTATCATTTTAAGGAATGTACTGTGAAGACTGGGGACTAGTTGAACCTACTAGTCCCTGCCAGGCTGGGTATTTTTGCCTTGCAGGTGCGTCAAATTACTTTGACATCTGGCTTATTGACAATCAGTGGCTTTAGCATGTTGATTCGGATTATGGCACCAGCATGTTAAAGGTGTGTTATTTTTGTATGCAATCTTGACTTTTACAGGCATAAATTTCAAGAATCCTGATGCGAATATTAGCACGGGGGTGGGTGGACCGTGTCCTGTGGGTCATTACTGTCCTGAGGGCACTGGTCTCCCTCTACCCTGTCCGCTTGGCACCTTCTCAAATAGGTACCTAAAGCGATTTTACCTTACTGAATAATTATAAAGAAGACTGGATGAACAGATGAATAGATTTATAAATTAAAGTCTTCCATATGTGTCTTCATAGTCTCTATGTCGCAGACAGATCGGGGTGCATAGTGTGTCCTGCTGGTCAGTTCTGTGGTTCAGTGGGCTTAAGACGACCATCTGGATTCTGCCAAGAGGGATTCTACTGCCCTGCCGGAGCATCTTCATCAACTGGTGCGACCATCAAACCATGTTTGTTAAAAATGATGTGTGTAATTTTTTTCGATGTTAAACCCTATTCTTGGATCCTAATACAGTATGCAATATTAATATCTTGTAACTTATTATGCAAAGACATCTACTGTTTAAGTAAGCCATTTGTGGGTTGATTTCAGCTAAAAGTCGAACACTTTGGCTCTATAAAGACCTATCCAGTTCTCAGTCCTCAGTCCTCTGACAGAGCAATATTTGTGCAACCAATGGTGTGAGATTAGGGTGGGACTATCAGTTTGTACAACCAATGGCAGACAGGGAAGTTTTCTGGAATCTGTTTGAAAACAGCGATTATTATTTCAATTTCATGTGGTAACGCTAGTGTCGCAGAAATTATATGCTTCAGTTTTAACTAACTGTAACTTGATTGGGTCATTAGATCATCTGTCTGGAGGTATCCTAAAAATGAAAGAAACCGTTTACTTACTGTATAATATATAATATGTGATTGTACAAGTATGTGATACTATTTGGTGTATTTTGTTTTGTGCAGGTTCTGATTCTGAAGGTGGCCTATGTCCCCAAGCGCACTTCTGCCCCACAGGCAGTGCCATGCCTGTCCCTTGCCCTGCGGGCACGTATACCAGCCTTACAGGGCAGATAAAGTGCAGCCCATGCCATGCTGGATACTACTGCCCAGAGAGTACCAACACATACACATTATTCCCCTGTCCACCAGGGTTTTACTGCCCTGATGGTAAGAAAAAATGGTTTAGTTTAAAAGAATGATCTGGGTTCAAACCAAGTAAAGCTTAATCGACAGCATTTGTAGCATAGTGCTGATTACTACAAAAAAATTATTTAGACTCATGCTTTGTTAATAAAAAAACCAACAATATGTAAAAAAATAAATTGTGGCTACAGTAAGGCACTTACAATGGAAATGAATGGGTCCAGTCCATAAACATTAAAATACACACTCTAAGTGTGGCCATGTTATACATGTTAATATGATATCAGAGAGTTAAAATAGCTTACTAACCTTATCTGTGTAAAGTTATACCTAATTGTATAATTTTGTTGTTACGCCCATGTAATGCTGGTAAACCCTGTACTTTGGTAAACGTTGTTATGCCAGTAAATACCTGATTTTATAACACCAAAATAACTGGTTAACTTTTGGCTATACATTTGAAACAGTGTGTATGTCAATGTCTATGGACTGGCCCCATTCACTCCCATTTAATTGCCTGCAATCTTTAAATCAATGAGTCCATCCATCCATCCATCGTCAACCGCTTATCCTGTGTACAGGGTCACGGGGGGCTGGAGCCTATCCCAGCTAACATTGGGCGAAAGGCAGGGGACACCCTGGACAGGTCGCCAGTCCATCGCAGGGCTAAATCAATGAGTGATGAGTCTAATTTTTTTTTTGTGGTGATCAACATTGTGCTACAAATGCTGTCGATTGAGCTTAATGTGTATTCAATCTGGAACATTCCTTTAAAAACTATTAAATGCCAAATCTGAATGTGTCTGGACAGGATCTGATGAATTAACATGCAAATGACTACACAGACGTAAAGTCATGCCGTATCAAGGCAATAATGATTTTTCACAGGCACAAAGCATGCCACGCAGTTCCCCTGCCCACGAGGCTATTACAACCCAGAGCCGATGACCCACAGCTTGGACAGCTGCCTGCCTTGTCCTCCAGGTCACTACTGTGAGAAAGAGAGACTATCTGCGGTGTCTGGGAAATGTAAAGCTGGTAAGGTCATCAACTGAGTCTGACAATATTCAGCCATGAATTCAATTTGAGTTTCAATCAATTAAAGGAAATGTTCACCCAAAAATACAAATTCTGTCATCATTTACTCACTCTCATGTCATTCTAAATGCATATGACTTTCTTTCTTTTTAAATAATGTTGCGATCACTAATTTACATGCAATAGCAGTAAAGACTCGCTATATAGCTTAAAGGGATAGTTTACCCAAAAATGAAAATTCTCTCATCATTTACTCACTCTCATGTCATCACAGATGTGTATGCCACTTTCTTCTGCAGAACACACACAAAGGTTTTTTAGAAGAATATTTGAGCTCTGTTAGTCCATTCAATGCAAGTGAATGGTGGCCAAATCTGTGAAGCACCGAAAACTCAAAGCCAGCATAAAAGCAATCCATAAGACTCCAGTGGCTTAATCCACATCTTCAGAAGAGATATGATAGGTGTGGGTGACAAACAGATTCATATTCTTAAAAGTTATTTTTTATTATAAATTCTCCTCCCTCACCTGTAGGAGGCAATATGCACAAAGAATGTGAATCGCCAAAACCAAAAGAAGAACAATGTAAAAATGGAGATTTAATATATAAATAAGGGCTTAAATATTCATCTGTTTCTCACCCACACCTATCATATCACTTCAGAGGACATGGATTTAGACACAGGGGTCATATGGATTACTTTTATGCTGCCTTTATGTTCTTTTTGGACCTTCAAAGTTCTGGCCAAAATTCACTTGCGTTGTTTGGACCTACAGAGCTGAGATATTTTTCTAAAAAATCTTAATTTGTTTTCTGCAGAAGAAAGAAAGTCATGCACATCTGGAAGGGTTTTAGGAAGAGTATATGATGAAAGAATTCAAATGTTTAGGTAATCTATCCCTTTTAATAGCACCCAAAAAGTGCCGTAAGGAGTCCATATGATCACTTTGTATGATGAATCGACTGAAATTTATGTCAAGATTAATTGTCAAATCAAATCATTGAACAACTCAAGTATAAAGAGCTCAAATCAAATATGGCAACACATAAATAACATAAAATATCATTGGTTCTTGCGACTTCATTGGAACAACATATGTGTGAGTATATAAGACAGAATTTTAATTTTGAGGTTTTCTATTGTTTTAAAGTGATATGATCTTGTAATACGATGTAGTATTATAGTTAACATTTTCTCATAGGATGGTTCTGCGTCTCTGCTGCCTGGAACCCTCAGCCCTTTGACCTAGACAACTACACTAATGCTAACTGCCTATGCCCCGCCTCCTCCACTGGGGGCAGGTGTCAGGAGGGCTTCTACTGTCCATTAGGGAGCTCTGAGCCTCTGTCCTGCCCTCCAGGAGCCTTCTGTGATGAAACAGGTGAATAACCACATAGATGCAAAACTCACAACTCTGAAACAATGTCCATATCTGGTGTTTATAAAACACTATTAATATAACCATTATTTTTTCAGGTCTAGCCCTACCAAGTGGACCATGCTCTCCTGGGTATTACTGCACAAGAGAAGCAACTTCATCCAGACCTACAGATGGGATCACAGGAAATATCTGCCCTCCTGGGACCTACTGTGGTAATAATTACAGTTTACTGGAATTAAGTTCAGCTCTATTTATGTCTCTTAAATCAGCATCAGTCTAGCTGTTTAAGAATACATTTCAGTTATGGATATCTATCTTTTTGCCCAGATGAGGGCTCCAGTGTACCGGAGCCATGTCCAGTGGGGACTTTCTCCCCAGAAGCAGGTCTGGTGAGTGTGGATCAATGTCAGCGCTGCAGAGCAGGTTACTACTGCAGCACCACAGGCCTTCAAGTTCCTACTGCCCCCTGCAGGCAGGGTGAGAACAGCACAGTTGATATCAAGCCCATCAAGCTTAAACGCACACAAACTAAACAATGCAAATTGAACGCAGTTTTGACTATTTATGATCTTTGTCCTTTTCCTTTTTTTGGTAGGTTACTGGTGCCTCCCTGGTCAGACAGATGACCTAGCTCTGCCATGTCTGGTCGGTCATTACTGTCCCCAAGGAAGTCCTGTCCCAATTCTTTGTCCCTCTGGGACTTATCAGGACAAGCAGAAGCAGACAAACTGTACAATCTGTAAATCAGGCAAGCAGTAGTTTTCTAAAACTAAAAAAATACCATGAATGACATTTCTATTTCTGCAATATTGAAGCTTGTATCCAATTTTTGTGTATTCTATTTTTCTCCACCAGGTTTTTATTGTGATGAAACATTTGGGGTTGCAAATATGTCTGTTCTGCAGCCTTGTCCAAAAGGACATTACTGTCCTCAAGGAACAGGCTTTGCCAAACAATTCCCATGCCCCGCTGGCACCTATAACCCCCGTGAGCACATGGAGAGCCAAGGTGACTGTCTACTGTGTCCATCAGGACATTACTGTCCAGATATGGGCTTAGAAGAACCTGCAGGTGAGACTGACATACTTCTGATTTTCACTTTCATCTCCAAAACATAGACAACATTATCACAAACAAAAATGGCTTTTGGATGACCCAAATGATTGCTTTTACGAGCCCTGTGTTCAAATTATGCTATTGTAGGACTGTGTTTGGCTGGATTCTGGTGTAGAGAGGGCTCCCACTCATCTAGTCCTGTAGACGGTCCTTCGGGTGCTATATGTCCACATGGTTACTACTGCCCTAAAGGTTTTACAATAATTTCATCAGCTCACTTTCATGCAACATTTCATGCTAAATAAGAAATAATATATAAAAAAGAATGCACAAACATGTGTCAAATAAATCAATCTATGTGCTATTTTGTACAAAAATAATTTGGCTGTTCTATTTTTTGGTTTCATTATATGTCACAGCATTTGATATTGAAATTATATCTTAAAGGGATAGTCCACCCATAAATGAAAATTCAGTAATTTTTTACACACCTCATGTTTTTCCCAAAACTATATGACTTTCTTTCTTTCATGGAACACAAGTCACCATTCTATGTATCTTTTTTCCATACATTGAAAGTGAATGGTGACTGAAGCTGGTCCTTTTGTGTTCCACAGATGAAAGAAAATCCTACAGGTTTGGAACAAAATGAGGTTGAGCAAATGATAACAGAATGGTGATTTTTAGATGAACTATCTCACCCTGTCTACACCGGAGAAGAGTGGCATGTCACGTCAAAAACAATAGATCCCATTACAATCAATGATGCTACACACGAAGCATCCATTGCATGCACTGGTGCTACTGCTGCCAACAACACAAATAAACGGTTTACAATGTTTGTGTCAACGCACCCGGTGTAGACAGGGTGCCTCTTTAAGCTGATCAGAATTAAAATGTTATTAATTAAAATATAAAATTTAAATGTATTACAATTTAAATATCCTTCATAGCATTGTTTAAGCTCTCTATTCTTTACTATAGGCTCTCTCAGTCCTGTGTCCTGTCCGGTGGGCACCTGGTCAAACAGCACAGGGCTCAGAAGGGTTGAGGAATGCCAGTTGTGCCCTGGAGGGTTTTACTGTGCCTCTACTGCTCTCACTGCGCCCACTGGACTTTGTTCTGATGGGTATGCGCCAACCCATATACACATGATAACTGCAACAGATGCACAGCTTAACTAGCTCGTATTGCATCATTTTCCCCCAAAGGTATTTTTGCACTGAGAAAGCAGTGACACCCACTCCCACTGATGGGATCTCAGGCCATGTCTGCACAGAGGGTCATTACTGTCCTCCTGGAACCACTTACCCTGTGACATGTGATCCAGGGACTTTCATGACTATCACTCAAGCCTCTCAGTGCTGGCCCTGCATGCCTGGCTGGTATTGCGTGGATGGAGCCCGGATGCTGTGCCCAACTGGTTGGTGCTTTGGTCTCTTGTTGACAATTTAATTTTAGCATGCAGTGCTTATAGGATACAGCAATTAGCATTATTAAACAGTAGTATGCTACATTGTTATCACATGTCCTCATCGTGTACATGTCTTAATTCAGCAAGTGGAATTAAAACAAATATTTTGCATTTTTTACTATATACCACAGAAACAGTAAGGGTAGTATGGTAGTTTGCTATTCCAAAAAAAAAAAGGTGCTAAGATACTACACTAATTTCTGCTAATCTAAATGTAACTTTCTGAGTAATGTGAAAGGCGTAAAGCGATTAGCTGTCTCCCAAATTACACACTATAAACTATGCACTCGACTATGTAGTGTATGAATTTTCAAAGTGTAGTATCGTCCCAAATGAAACACTTTATGGAGTTTTATTACACAGAAGCATTTGCTGTTTAACACTGACGGAATCGACATTTCAAATGCATGCTAGCTTTAGCACATTAGCCATTCTCAGTTCAAAACTTGTATCTCAGATAATGTCCATATTCACACATTGTTGAGATGGTATGAAGCATTCAACTTACATTTGTAAGGTGCTGTCTTCACTGTAGATTTGCTAGTTGCTACATTCTCCATTATTCACAATTTTGTCAGACCAGCAGTGCAGAAATGTAACTCCGCCCCTTTCGCTATGTACGGCAATTCGCGAGCACTGAATGCATGAAGTGTCCAACATTCCACACTCCGTTTAGATGGCTGAAGAAGTGTATCATCTGGGTGTGCGGTTTGGGGCACACCTGTAATTTACCCAAAAATGAAAATTCTGTCATCATACTCTCCCTCATGTTGTTTCAATCCTTAGGGCCCAGCAGCCTCAGTCACTGTTACAACCCATTCACTTTCGTTGCATTTTTTTCCCCATACACTGAAAGTAAACTGAAAACAATTGATTATTAATGATGTTGCATCCACACCACTAGGTGTCACTGTGGAAAAAAGTTATTGAGTGCACCTTTAAGCTGTTATCTATTTGCCTGTAGGTTTCTATTGTCCTGAGGGCACAGGTTATGACTGGAAGCCTTGTCCAGCAGGGACATACAATCCTGATTCTGGCTTGAACGCCCTCTCCCAGTGTAGGGTATGTGACGGAGGACACTACTGCTCTCTTCAGAACTCCACCTCTGTCTCAGGAGAGTGCTCTGAGGGATATTACTGCTCGCACGGGAACATCTCACCTCAACCTCTCACACAGTCTCCAGGTAAAGTGATGTGAAACAGCAACACCAGACTGTTTTCTTTTCATGTGAGGAAACCACATTTTCTAATGCCATAAATGAGTATAACTTTAAAGGTATGCTCATTAATATTCTTATAAATATTCTACAATTAATGTAGATGCAGCATCACGCAAAAACACAAGTTCTCAGTTACAAATATTATAGGAGAAATGCACTATTCACAATCAGCCATTATTCATTTAATCCGCAAGTGAAAGTGTCCTACTACAGGGGATTATTGAGATAAAACAAGCAATATTGGCTGGGCGTATCTGAACATGGCGGTGCTTATAAATGTGCACCCAACACCATAAGACAGCCTTTTTTTTAAGACTGATATGACTGAAGTCTTAATCTCAGTATGGTTATAAACATATTGTTTTTTCAAAAATGCTATTCTAATATTAATATTTCTTTCAGTTTAAATGTTTAACAATTAGCAAAAAATAGAGAGACATTTTTTTTATTACACACTACACCTTTAAATGATGAAAATAGAATCATAGTGTGATATAGCTACTTGATTTTTTTCCCCGTATCATTCTGCAATAAGGAATAAATGGTTGTTCTTTTCCCTGAAGATGGAGGACCTTGCCCTGCAGGCCACTTTTGTCCACGAGGCACCTCTACACCTCAACCGTGCCCAGAAGGCACTTTCAGTAACAAAACTAAGCTGGTCAAAGTGGTATGAGAAATTCATGCTTACTCATTCCTTCATGTAGATTGTAAGTGTAATAATTTGAAACCCACAAATCTCCCACAGCCAGTTCCGTTTGTTAATCCCACTGTTTTCCTGCAGGAGGAGTGTTCGCCATGCCTCGCCGGTCATTATTGTGACATATCTGGGCTGACTGCACCCAGTGGAGAATGCTGGGAAGGGTTTTACTGCAAACAGGGAGCCATCCACCCCAACAGCCTATTCACAGATCATAGAGGAGGACCGTGTCCAACAGGTAACTGACAGATCCCCCGATTCACTATAGATTAAAAACACCCACCTTCCCCTCAAAGCGGCCCACCTCATCCCGTTTTCCGCTCCACACGCAGGTTATTTTTGTTCCAGAGGCTCAGCTGCTCCTCAAGCCTGTCCAGAAGGATCCATCAGCAGCAGAGAGAGACAGGCCAGCTGCAGACTGTGTACTCAGGGGTAGATGCACTTATACACACATTATCATTAGCTCATATGATCAGATTGTATTTTAATCATTATGTAAATCACAAACATTTAATTCAAGTTTAATTTAAAAGAGCCCATAAAATCAATTATGGAGTTTTTTGGCTTTTTGTCCATGTCTAGTACATTTAAAACACTCAAAAAAATTATGAAAAAGAAAAGAAAAGAAACAACACATGTTGCACTACACAGATTTTGGTCCAATCAAATGCTCTTTAGAATGAGAACATCCCTCCCCCTAAAACAGCCTGCAACTGACAAGTAGAAAATGCATGGTTCATGTCTGTGACATAAATAAAGACTATATAATATAAAATATAGTTTTATATTATATTTATATATATATATATATATATATATATATATATATATATATATATGTATATATATATATGTGTATGTATGCAGTGTATATATATATAATATAATGAGATACAATATTATAAGTTGTATTATTAAGAATAATATTATAAAACTCACAGTACTAAAATTCAAATTTTGTAATATACATTTTTTTCCTGGGCAGTTACTACTGTCCTGTCAATGGATCTTCTACTGAGGGCATTGATTGCCCAGTGGGCCATTATTGCCCTACAGGCACCTATCTACAAAATCAGCACCCCTGTCCGGCAGGGACAATTAATCCTCATACAAGGATGACCAGCCATGAAGACTGTTTACCCTGCCCTCCAGGTACAATTTCTAAGAGCAACTGATCTCCTATCATGCCATTTCTCATGTTACACATTTTTTATTCTCAGAGGATGATTCTGGCCTATTTTTTCACAGTTGTTTAGTCTCACCATTTTCAGTTGCAGCCCCTAGTGCTTTCAGCATCTGTCAAAACTCAACTGACGAATGTCCCGTTCTGTCTGGCAGGGTTTTTCTGCAAGACTCCTGGGCTGAGTGCTGTGTCTGGACCATGTGCACCTGGACACTTTTGTTTCTCAAGGGCCGTGTCCCCTGCACCTGTGGATGGAGAAACAGGTGGCAGATGTCCTCCTGGACATTACTGTCCCACAGGGTCCTTGTTCCCTGAGCCTTGTCCACTGGGCTACTACAGCAACAGCAGCAGGAACACTAAGCTGTCTGACTGTTTGCCCTGCCCTTCAGGTCAGTGCTCCTCTTTTGGAGACTTCAGGCCTCCTTTTAGATTTTAATTTCAAACCTTTTCACTAAAATAGGGACATTTATTCTCTTGCAGGATTTGCTTGTTCCAGTAGGGGGCTCTCCTCCCCTTCTCACATGTGTCAGGCGGGCTTCTACTGCCCACAGGGTCAAAACTCCAGCCAGCCAACCCAGTACATCTGCTCACCTGGGCATATGTGTCCACCTGGCAGCCCTGCCGAGATCCCCTGTCTCCTTGGGACATATCAGAACCTTCACAGACAGGTCAGTTGACAGGGAGACATAACATTTTCAGACCATTTTGAAATGTGGGTAACACTTTACAATAAGGTTCTGTTCATTAACATTAGTTAATATATTATCTCTCATGAACTAACTATGATTTTTTTTAACAGTATTTATTATTCTTGTTTAATGTACATTTTTAACATTGCGTTCATAATCCATTTACGTATGTTAATGTATATAACTTTTTAAGTAAAAAAGTAATTGTGTAGGAATTAGCATTTACCAAGAACTTTTACAAATAAATAAATTGTATTTAACAGTATATAAACAGTATTTTTTGGAAAAGACTAAGAAAAGACTCTAGTCATATCGTTCTTATAGAAAATATCTGCTTGCGGATGTACTTCTACTCTGTTTCCATAGGCAGAATGTTCTGTCTGTCCGGCTGGATATTTTTGTGCTGGTTCAGACACAGTTATAGGCGGAACCTTCACACCTGTGCCCTGTCCTAAGGGATATTACTGCCCTGCAGGTACTGGCAAAATTGCTATGAAAGCATGATTAGGACATCTGATGCCTTTTTGCTCAATACTTTATGTATTTTCAAAAGGCGCAGACTCAGGAGAGAGCTTTCCCTGCCCTGTGGGCACTTATAATGGTCAGTTAGGCCTGTCCAGTGTGGATCAGTGTGTCCCATGCCCCCCTGGTAAATACTGCAGCTCCTCTGGTCTGGACGCCCCTACGGGTAACTGTTCTCCAGGGTGAGTGAGATAATTAGCTACCTCAGTGCCACAATGTCAACTATCCCCTGTCTTGTCAAATAATATAAGACAGTTTTATCATGCATGGTTTGAGCCAATCATTTTTTTGTAGTTTTGTGTGTAACCAGGGTGCCACTCTATCAGAGCCAGTTGGAGACTCCTCTGGAAGCAGATGCACAGCTGGCTTCTATTGCCCGGCAGGTGCCAGTCATATGGAGCCTTGTCCGCTGGGCACATTTGGTTCATTAGAAGGTCTTATTCCAACCAATGTAGCATATTTAGCATACTCAAGTTGTTAAATATGGATAAGTAAAACTAACATCACAGGTTTTCTGATAGGAGCAGCATCTGTAGTGATGTGTCAGCTGTGTACACCAGGGCAGTACTGTGCACATCCTGGGCTGAGTTCACCCTCTGGTCCCTGTAGTCCAGGATACTACTGTACTGAAGGATCACACATACCGACACCTCAGTATTATAACAATTCTGGTACTTATGCCACTCACAACACATATTTATCAGTCTTAATGTTATGAGTTCAAGCATCATAACAGTATTTATTATATGTTCTAGAATGTGAAGAGCACAGGGTTCGTTCAGTGAGGGAGGTCTATTCTCTGATTCAGTTTATTGGGGATATCTGTCCTGCAGGGCACTACTGCCCAATTGGGAGTGCACGACCAGAACCCTGCCCACCAGGTAAAGTTTGAACCACAAACTATCAGCTCTTAGCAGGTTGAGTAAAACTATCATCTTAGTATGGCAGCAATAGATCATCCAAAAATAAAACTTCTGTCTTTTTCTCACTCTTGTGTTGTTTCAAACCCATACAGGAGGATATTCTCTGTTCCATGTAACTCAAAAGGCAATATTTTGCAGAATATTGATGTTGTTGTATTTTTACAAGGCATACAGGGTCTTTTAAACTCCAAAAATGTTGTTGCAAGGTTATTTTCCTTCATTAAGTTGAAAACTAGCATTAATACTAATATTATTATTATTTTTTGTTAACTAAAAAACATAACATTTTATGGAGTAGGCTAATTTTATGGTGCTTTTTGTAGTATTTAGAGCTGACAGCCCAGGGTCACTAAGTCATATGGAAAGAGCAGCATCAGCAATCTGCTAAATTTCTTATTTGGTGTTACACGGAAGAAAGAAATATATACATGTTTGGAATGACATAAGGATGACAAAATTTAGATTTCTGGATATCTTGCAATATTTGTATTAAATGTATTAAGAGACATTACTCTCACCTCCAATTTACAGAAGTATACTTAACACTAAACTGTGCAGTATTTTTCAAAACGTATGTTTTAAAGATGCAATTAGTAACTTTGTTTGTGACATCTGTGACTTAGACAGCTAGCGGCTTGGATGCAGCATCATTTAAAGGAATAGTTCATCCAAAAATGAAAATTCTTTCATTATTCACTTACCCTGATGCCATCCCAGATGTGTATGACTGTCATTCATCAGCAGAACATAATTAAAGATTTTTAGAAGAAGATCATTATAATGCAAGTAAAGAAGGGGAGTAGTGGTTCCGTCCGCCAGGGGTCGGAGAACTCGCTGCCGTCCGCCGGGGGAGGCCTTGTAATAGTATATATACTGGCAAAGTGAAGGCAGGAAACGGCTGAACAGTCAACATAAAGTTTAAGAAACTCAACATAAAAAAATATAAATAAACACAGACACACATGAAATGCAGCTGCGTGCATCTCTCTCCCTCTCAAACTGGTTCCTCCGGCTCCCCTTTATCTCACTCTCTTGTTGATCAGCTGATTAAGCGCCAGCTGTGCATCATCATGGCCCGGCCACACCCTCCTCCTCACCACAGCCCCTTAAAGTTACTTTTAGTTTCTTAAATTGCTTTTATAGTCGGCTTCAAAAATTTGTATGAATGCACTTTTGGTGTAGTGATAACTTTAAGATGTTTTTGTGATGCTGATTCAAAAATATAACTGGTCTGATCTCTTACCACACGTGGATGATGTTTGTAAAATGGCGAAATTGCATGATCAAATTTGTGTTAACGTGCCATGGGAACCTGTCCATAATTTTTGAAACTCCAATAAGAAATGCCGGTTAAACTCAAACATGTTTGTGTCTGTCATTGATATAGGGCCTTGACCTCTAGCATTATGGGGGAGACATGAAAATAGGAAAGCTTTCTTCATATTTTTAAATTTGTAATCATTTTTCTGAATTTGTGGACATACGCACCACTCAGACGATTGTTCATTTTAATGTGAGTGGCCATGATTTCCTACAGCCGTGGCCAAAAGTATTGGCAGTGACATTTTGTGTTTCGCAAAGTTTTCTGCTTCAGATGTCGTGGTGTTGATTCACATTGTTTCTAAATTATTGTGCAGAGTGATCAGATGCATTTTAAATAAGTGCAAAAAGCTTCATTGGCCAAATAAATTAACTTTATCACAAAAACCCAAATGTTACTGTTTTTTGACCCTGGCACAAAGTGACCAGCTAACATCATTTCACTAATCATATCAGCAGCACCTGGGAAAGTGTGAACGAGTACTAGTCAGATGAAATCACTCTATCAATCTGATTGGATTATTAGAGCAGACTGATTGCTATAAAAGGAGGGAAGAGGTGCTTCCAATCATTGTGTTCTTTTTAGCAATGGTTACCTCTAAAGAAAGACGTGCAGCCATCATTGCTTTGCATCAAAATGGCCTCACATGAAAGGAAATTGCTGCAAAGAATATTGCAGCTGAAAGAACCATTTAACGGATCATCAAGAACTTCAAGGAGAGAGGTTCAACTGTAGTGAAGAAGGCTTCAGGATGTTCTAGAGTGTCCAGCAAGTGCCAGGACCGTCTCCTCCTGAGGAGTCAGCTACAGAATTGTGCTTGCTCAATATTGGCAGCAGGTTGGTGTGAGTGCAGCTGCACGCACAGTGAGGCGAAGACTTTTGGACAATGGCCTGGTGTCAAGATGGGCTGCAAAGAAGCCCTGACTGTTTGGGACATCTGGAAAATCGATAGTCCGGAGAAGAAAAGGTGAACGCTATCATGAGTCCTGTGTCATGCCAACAGTGAAACATACTCAGACCATCCATGTGTGGGGTGCTTTTCATCCAAGGGAGTGGGCTCTCTCACAATTCTGCCCAAAAACACTGCCATGAATAAAGAATAGAATCAAAACGTACCATGTCACAAGGCAAGAGTGATAATGAAGTGGCTCAGTGATCATTACATTGAAATTTTGGATCCGTGACCACGCAACTCCCCGGATCTTAATCCCATAGAGAACCTGTGGTCAATCCCCAAAATGCGAGTAGACAAGTAAAAGCCCACAAATTGTGATTAACTCCGAGCACTAATAAGGCAAGAATGGACCATCAGTCAGGATTTGGCCCAGAAGCTGATATCCAACATGCCAGAGCGAACGTTTTTACCAATAAAAAATCTTTAAAACTCATGAAATTGAATCATTGTTTTCCAGTATAACATAGAAATATGTGAAAAATTATCTACAAATACTGAACCAGCAAACTTTGCCTAACTCAAAATGTATGTCACTGCCAATACTTTTGGCCACGGCTGAACATATATTGCAAAATTACAATTAATGTATTTTAGAAGTTAAACATTTTTAATGAGGAAAAAATTACTGAGTGCACCTTAAGTTTAATTCATGACTTTTTTTGTATTCAGTCAGTGGGTAACCAAATTATTTCTGCTTGCACTCTATAACAGGTTTCTTCCTGGGCCAGTGTGGTGCTATATCACAAATAGACTGTCTTCCATGTACCCCTGGATTCTACTGCCCAGGCTGGGGTCAGAGCTCTGCACAGCATCGCTGTCCTGAGGGCTGGTTCTGCCCAGCAGGCTCTGAAACAGGACATCAACCTGGTAAGATCCAAAACTGATAAGGCAGAAATTCATATCCATAACTGGGCTGCTGGATTTATAGAGCTCATGGACTACAAGGTTAGGTAGGTTGCATAAATAGACAGAGACACTGTCTACTTCCTTCAGCAATTTATCTTAGTGACTAGCCACAGCATCTCAATAGGGGTGCCCTAATGCTGTCTGAATTATTAAGCACTGCTTCCATGAGAGGTCTAGACATAGCCTATTTATATACTCTTATTCGCGTACCTTTATGTCCTGCCTGCTTAGACCTTCAGTGTCCGTCTGGTCATGCATGTCCGTGTGGCAGTGTCGAGCCTGCCATCTGTCCACCTGGTACTTATCAGCCTCAGCCATCTCAGTCTTCTTGCATATCATGCCCACCAGGTAAATATCATTCTATACAAAATACTGACATAAACAAAACAAATACTATGTTTAATTTGTTTTAGATACATTGAATTTTCTCTTCTACTAGGTTTTTACTGTATGGAGGGTAGTTCTGCCCCCCTTCATTGCCCTACTGGAACTGTAGGTGCCATTGAGGGATTGCACTCTCAGCTGGACTGTACTCCTTGCCCTCCTGGATTCTATTGTAACACCAGCGCATTAACCAGCCCCTCAGGACCCTGCTCTGCAGGTCAGTGCCACTGAGATCCACATTAGAGTTTGTTCTGCTGGTGTGTATCTTAATTTTACATCTGGTTCTTCCTCATAAAAGGTCATTTCTGTTCATCTGGAGCCACGGAGCCAGTCCCAATCTCTCAGATGTATGGAGATATCTGTCCAGCAGGATATTACTGCCCTGAGCAGAGTAGTGCTCCTCTGCCCTGTCCTGCTGGATTCATTCTCAAAGACAAGGGGGGCACCTTCTCTACAGACTGCTCCCCTTGTCCTCCAAGTAGATATTGTATTTCACCAGGGTCCTCTCAGCCCTCAGGTTAGCAGATCTTAAAAATGATGCTGTAAACAGGGTTAATGTTTTTTTTTTTTTTAGATATTGCATTAATAGAATGTTATAGATATTGCTTGGGTTGATTTCCATTTGTACAGTATGTCATGTACCAGTCTTTGGAATTAATAAATATAAATAATATAATAATGTTTTTAAAGTACAGATGTATCCAACAACGCCAAGTTTTACTCTACACCACTTGTTCTCAACCTTTTTGGGTTCAAGTTCCCCCATTGTCCAAGATAATGTTTATGTGGAATAGTGCACCGAAAAAAAAATACAATTCTCTCATAATTTAATCAACCTCATGTCATCCCAGATGTGTATGACTTTATGTCTTCTGCTGAACACAAACATAGAAGTTAAATGCAAGTGAATTGTGACCAAAATGTTGAAGCTCCAAAAGCACATAAAGGCAGCATAAAAGTAATCTATACAACTCCAGAGTTTAAACCAATGTCTTCAGAAGCGACATGATAGGTGTGGGTGAGAAACAGATCAATATTTATGTCCTTTAATATAAATTCTCCTCCCTGTCCAGTAGGTGGCAATATGCTTGACAAATGTAAATTGCCAAAAACAAAAGAAGAAAAACTAGGAAGTAAGAGTTAAATATTGATATGTTTTTCAACCACAGCTATTAAATTGCTTCTGAAGACATGGATTTAACCACTGTGGTCATATGGATTACTTTTATGATGTCTTATATGTGCTTTTTGGAGCGTAAAAGTTTTGAGGGTGAGTCAATGATGAGAGAATTATCATTTTTGAATGAACTATTCCTTTAAGGCCTCTCACCCAGAAACTAGGAGTGTCAATAGATTAAAATAATTAAATTAGAAATAATTTCGTAATTCCAGTTTCATGAACTGTCAGGTTATAAGTTGTATAAGTTGTCTTGATTTCTTTAGCAGTTTTAAAATTGTAATATTATTTTAACGTTTATTTGAAACTTACTTTAAAGTTAGCTGATGCCTCCTAGTGGGCCCTGGTTGCTCTACACAAATATTCAGAAGAGCAACATCTAGCCAATTAAATATTGTAGAACAAAAATATATATTTTGACACTCTAGACATTTCCCTGATTTTGTAAAGAGTTTACTTTTACTTTTAAAGTCCTTTAAATTACAATCTAACTTGATGTCAAAGATGATGAGAAGGGGATAAAGTATCTGTTATCTCTGGCCTGCTTCAGGGTTTTGTGCTCCTGGTCACTATTGCATTGGAGGCGCAGATACTGCAGCACCTCAGACAATGCCCTCTCAGCAAAACTGCTTCTGTGATCTCATACCAGCATCCCACCTACAAAAGTATGATGTTTGCCTCCAGAAGTACAACTTAACCTGCTCAGTTCACACTTCAGGTTGGATGCCAGGCATGACTTCAAATATTAAATAAGATGATGGATGAGCCTGTTACACTATAAAAACAAAATAAACACTGTTCAACACCCTTTTCAAGGAGATTTTGCCAAAGTCTGGACTGATTTGGATCCCAGGCCTGTGTTAGATCTAGTCCAATCTGAGGTTTATATGGAATCGTCTCTGCAAATTACATATGCGTGTGTTGGCTTCAAAGGAGACTTGTGTCCTACAGGTACTCAATGCACACTACTGGAACAGTACTTTTTGTTATTGAAATATTTCTTCAACATTCCATTAAGGGATATCAGCCGTAAAGACTGGTGATTACTGTATATATGGTGATTAGCCAATATCGTCAGCACTTCTCACTAATGTTTAATGAATCTTTTCTTCAGGGTCTTATTGCCCAGTGGGCTCATCCCTGCCCCAGCCCTGTGATGCAGGCTCATATTGTAACCAGACTGGGCTGCACTCTCCCGTGGGCCTCTGTTTTGCTGGATTCTACTGCCCCATAGGCTCTTCAAATCCAAATGCTTTGTTTTGTCCCCATGGTCACTACTGTCCTAGAGGCACCTCATTACCCCTGCCCTGCCCACAAGGCACCATGAGGAGTAAGTACATATGCCCATAGAGCTTGGAGGATCACTGTCCATTCCATTATTTTACAATATTTGTGAATAATGGTAATTATACAGTAAACTTTCAATGAAACTCAAATATCTGCATTGCTTCATAGTTACATTCTACAAATCTTCTTTTAATCAGAAAGCAGTCTCGTTAAAATGACTTGGTGTCCTCCATTTTCTGTCAATGTTACCTATTAACATTTTACTTGCCATTAACCAATTAAAAAGCTTTTAAAGCTCTGCCTCTATTGTGGCTGCTTGCTTATCAATCACTTTGTAATATTACAAGTCACTTTATGGTTTGAACTCTTCTGGAAGCTTTGTAGTTCCACTGTTTAATACTCAACAGGCTCTCCTGGGGGATCCAGTGCAGAAGATTGCCTTGCATGTCCACCTGGATATTTCTGTGAGCAAAGAGGCCTAACAGAGCCGCTCTGGTCTTTGTTCTGTGGGTTATTACTGCCCTGGAGGACAGAGCACGTCAAGACCACCCGAGTATGTGTGTAATGCAGGTCATTTCTGCGAAAGCGTAAGTGTTGCACCCCTCAAAATGGGATCTAAATAATGTCATGCTCACTGAAAACTTAATATACAGCCATGGCCAAAAGCATTGGCAGTGACATACATTTTGTGTTTGCTGCTTCAGTATTTGTAGATAATTTTTTCACATGTTTCTATGGTATACTGGAAAACAATGATAAGTATTTCATGAGTTTTAAAGATTTTTATTGGCAAAAACGTTCAATATATGCAAAGAGTCAATATTTACAGTGTTGACCCTTGTTCTTCATAACCTCTGCAATTCGCTCTGGCATGTTGGATATCGGCTTCTGGGCCAAATCCTGACTGATGGTCCATTCTTGCCTTATTAGTGCTCGGAGTTAATCACAATTTGTGGGCTTTTGCTTGTCTACTCGCCTTTTGGGGATTGACCACAGGTTCTCTATGGGATTAAGATCCGGGGAGTTGTGTGGCCAAGGATCCAAAATGTCAATGTAATGATCACCGAGCCACTTCATGATCACTCTTGCCTTGTGACATGGTGCTCCATCATGTGGAAAAGGCACGGATCGTCACCAAATTGCTCCTGGATCTTTGGGAGAAGTTCCTCTTGCAGGACGTTTTGATTCCATTCTTTATTCTGCAGAATTTCAGTCTGTCCTTGATGTTTTTCTTGGATAAAAGTGGCTTCTTTGCTGCCCTTCTTGACACCAAGCCATTGTCCAAAAGTCTTCGCCTCACTGTGCGTGCAGCTGCACTCACACCAACCTGCTGCCAATATTGAGCAAGCACAATTCTGTAGCTGACTTCTCAGGAGTAGACGGTCCTGGTGCTTGCTGAACACTATGGGACGTCCTGAAGCCTTCTTCACTGCAGTTGAACCTCTGTCCTTGAAGTTCTTGATGATCCGTTAAATGGTTCTTTCAGGTGCAATATTCTTTGCAGCAATTTCCTTTCATATGAGGCCATTTTGATGCAAAGCGATGATGGCTGCACGTCTTTCTTTAGAGGTAACCATTGCTAAAAAGAACACAATGATTGGAAGCACTTCTTCCTCATTGTATAGCAATCAGTCTGCTCTTATAATCCAATCAGATTGATAGAGTGATTTCATCTGACTAGTACTCGTTCACACTTTCCCAGTTGCTGCTGATATGATTAGTGAAATGATGTTAGCTGGTCATTTTGTGCCAGGGCCAAAAAACAGTGGCCAATGAAGCTTTTTGAAATCATTTAAAATGCATCTGATCACTCTGCACAATAATCTAGAAACAATGTGAAACAACACCACAACAACTGAAGCTGAAAATTTTGCGAAACACAACATTTATGTGTCTGCCAATACTTTTGGCCATGGCTGTACAGTATAAAAGGAAAATATTTTTATTAATTAAACGTTTATAAATGTTGCACATTCTATTATCAATCCTTATATACTGTATACACATTATTGTTTTTAATTAGCATTTTATGTTATGCAACAAGCATAAACTATATTTATTTATTTTACGTAACATATTATAATATGACATATTATATTCATTGCCATTTCCGAGTGAATTTTTTTTTTCTCAATTACCCTTTCATAATATTTAAAATTTAATTAAAGAAATAAAATGATATGCTGAGTGACTCCAGCCAGGTTTCCTAAGCAACCAAAATAGTGCTGGTTGCTAGGGAGGGTAGAGTCACATGGGGCAACATCCTCGTGGTCATGATTTGGGGTTCTCACTCTCAATGGGGTGTGTGGTAAGTTGTGTGTGGATCGCAGTGAGATTGGCATGCCACCACGAGGACCTACTAAGTAGTGGGAACTGGGCATTCCAAATTGGGAGAAAAGGAGATGTTTTGATGGCACATTTTTCATAACATATCGATTCACCCCACTTTCAAAACAAACAAACAATGTGTTTAATAGGGTCCTTTAGTCAGGGGCTTTTTACTCCAAATACTACCCTTTCACTTATTGGACAGTTATTGAAACATGTTTGATTTAATGACCTTAAACTGAAAATGATAAACAAGTATTTTGTCTCAAAATCAACCTTAGACACCACACACAAAGATCTCATGGAACAGAACAATTTTCCAGTGCATAGTGTTAAGGAAAATGCAGTGGTAGGTTTTGTTGCTATTTAGTGTTTTGGGAAAAAATGTAATCAGTAGAGACTTTCACCTAGTGGAGTCTTCAGCCCTGCTGTACACTAAAACCCAACTGAGTGCACCTGTAAAAATTTGAGAAATAAAAAAAATGAAACCCCCCTGAAGTGGATAGTTTAGGCAAAAATTCCAGCATCTTTGAACTTGATTGACAGATTGGAAATTGCAAATAAAACAAACTACTGTAAACGTAAAAAATTAAACCATTTGAAATATTTATACAAACCAGATAACAGCATATTTACACATGAAAAATTACATTAACTGTTTGATGCATTACATCCTCCAGAGTAGACCAATTGTCACAATTGTTGTCTGCCCCGTGATTCACTTGTCATAAACTACACTTCCCATAATTCCCTGCCCTCATCACTGCCTGTGCACTTCATTGTTCTCACCTGTGGTTAATTTAATCATGATTATCCTTGTGTATTTAAACCCTGGTTGTTTGGCCAGTCTTGGTCGGTCGTTGTATGTTTGAATGTGAATGTTTAGATGTTCCAATGTCAATGTTTAAAGGTAAATGTTGAAGTCTTGTAGTTTCTGGTATGTGTTCCTGCCTGAGCCGGTTGTGGATGTTTTCCCTTGTTTATATCTTTTGTTTCCCCTCGTGGATGTTTTGGTTTGTTCCAGTCTTGGATGTGTTGTTAATTTCAATAAACCGCACTTAGATCCCCACTCCTCGTCTGCCTGCGTAACACCGATATTAGCAATATTTAACATTTTACGATGTGATGTTACATACAAAGCTCCAACAGGGATGATTTCATTTGAACTCATCTTATATTCTCCTTTTTATATGTGATTTACCTATATATTTCTTGGTTTTATTTATTTATGACAAAATGCATTCAAAATGTCTGGTGAAGCAGTGATGTACCAAGTAGGCCTACCTCTGGAATTAGCCTACAAATTATCTTCTGTTGCAGAATCCTTTTTTCCCCCCTTAGTGACTAATAATTCATGCATAAAAGGGTTAAAAATGTTTGGTAAAAAGTAAAATGGCAGGAATTAAGATAAATTAATAGTAATGCCTTAAGTAATTCCTTATTCTTAATAAATTGAAGTCTCTTTTACAACATTTCAGTCTGTCAAACAAGCATACAAGATTAACAGCATGGCCTTCATAAAACACTGGCTGCATGTCATTTCTGCCCTTACAGGGAAGCATCATGGAGAGACCATGTTTCCCAGGAAGTTTTCAGCCCAGTCAAGGCCAGTACAGATGTGAGGTGTGCCCTGCCCGCTTTTTCTGCCCTGAGAACTGTGAGTGTAATATTTATATTAATTAACAGACAGTGGATATCTGTATTTTATACCTTTGCTTAAGGATGTTTTTCTTAGTTTAGGTATGACACAACCATTTCCATGTCAACCTGGGTTTTATTGTCCAGTTGGGACAGCCAATCAACAGCCATGTCCTCCAGGGCGTTATGGAAACCAGTCTGGATTGGCAGAGTCTTCTGAATGCTCATTATGTGAGCCTGGGACCTATTGTATGGGGTCAGGTATGATGCAGGAACCATGATTATTGTCCCCAGAGAAAGCATGTTAATCCTGCCTGGGCTTTAAGATTTTGTAGCTGACATTTATTTGTCTGTCCAGGAAATGTGTCACCAACCGGCCCTTGCAGTGCAGGATTCTTGTGTTTTGGAGGAGCTTCTTTTCCTTTCCCAAATGATAATGAGACTGGAATACCATGCCCCTTAGGCTCTTACTGTCCTTCTGGATATTTTGTAGCAATACCTTGTCCTAAGAGCACATTTAGGTAACAATTTGACACAACAGTACAAAGCAAACTGAAAAATTACCTGTAGCTCATTTTAAAAATCAGTAATTCCCAATCTGGAAGATTGTATACTTAAGCAAATTCTAGGGGGTACATGAAACAGTTAATATTATTTTATAAACTTATGAAACATTGACTTTAAATTATAAAACATTACAAATATTCAAAAAATTATTATAACTTTTTAATTATTTATTACAACAGCTTTTATTTGTTATTACACCTAAATATATATATATATATTATATATATTTTTTTGGACAGAAACCAAAATGCTTTTTGTATGCATTGTCGATTTGCGTGGATTTGATTCAGTGTGATTGACTATATAAAAATGACACTGCAATTAATAATAAATACATGTGTGCAGTAGTGCTCTTTACTCATCTCACTCACACTTCTCCAGAACAATACAACACAACTTATTATTTTTGTTGATAAAAATATTCTTGAGCTTTTCTGAAGGAGCTGTGTGTTTAAAAATAAATGGTTGGGAAACACTGTTATAAATTATATTTAAAATGTGTTCAAAATTATTTACAGCAATCAGCATCAACTATCAGAGCTTAGTCAGTGTCAAAATTGCACACCAGGGTTTTACTGCTCAGAACCAGGCCTGACTGCAGTCAGTGGACCTTGCTTGCCAGGTAAGAATAACAGCATTTATGTCAGACATTTGTCTAAGCCTTTGCATGGGTTCCTTAAGATGTTTAATGACATCATTTATTCCTAGGGTTTTTCTGCAATGAAGGATCACCAACTGCAGCTCCTGTGTCAGCCTGGTATGGTGATGTTTGTCCACCAGGTTACTACTGTGAGATTGGAAGTGCTGTGCCAACTCCTTGTCCAGTGGGCAGCCATCGCTCTAATAGTGGGGGAAAGGGCACAGAGGACTGCATGCCTTGCCCTGGAGGTAATGCTCTATACTGGACATAAAATCTCCAATAAAAGTGTGCTGTTTATTACAGTGAAACTCATAGAGGGTTAGTACAACTTCTTTTAGAAGAGGTAAAATACAAAATTGCCTCTACTCTTGTTCAACAGTTCAGGTTCTTCTTATAGGACGATGGTTCTTTTTTTCTAATCTGCTATTGTTTGACCACAGGGCATTTCCAGAATCAGAGGGGGCAGAAGGAATGTAAACCCTGTCCTCCTGGGTTCCACTGCATCAACCTCACAAGGGGCTCTACTGGGGTCGGCACTCCTCTCATCTGTCCTGAAGGCTATTACTGCCCAAATGAGACTCAGCCTGGAATCCCAGTTCCATGTCCTAAAGGCACATACAGTGATTCTCTAGGCCTGATATCATTAGGTGATTTTTATTGATTTTTTTTGTCTACGGTATTAAAATATCTGAGGAACTTGTTATTAAAGTTTGATGAGATAAAAATTAAGAGATTTGTGGCTTTTAGTTCATGTGTGTTTGCTTTAAGGTCATTTATGTGCCATTGTACTCGTAAACTTTGAGAAGATTGACATTTAGCAGATTTAAAATGTACATACAGTTAAGCTAATTGCAAGAAGGCATGCATTATATTAGCGGTGACTCTTTACCTGGCCTCATTTTACAGGGGTGCTTAATGGTGCTAATTACTTAGGTCTAGGATTAGTTTTTTTTTAAAGCCAAATCCAAACCTTAAAGGGATAGTTCACCCAAAAATTAAACTTCTCTCATCATTCACTCACCTCAGATGTGTATGACTTTCTTTCTTCTGTAGAACACAAATTAAGATTTTTAGAAGAATATTTCAGCTCTGTTGGTCCATACAATGCAATTGAATGGTGGCCAGAACTCTGAAAATCAAAATATCACATAAAGGCATCATAAAAGTAATCCACAAGACTCCAGTGGTTTCATCAATGTCTTCTGAAGCGATCCAATAGGTTTTGGGTGAGAACTAAAATTTCCAAAATGTAATTTCTTTTCCACTATAAATCTTGATAGCAGTCTCCTTGGCGATTTGTGATTTCAAGCTTAATTATGTGATGGAGTGCAAGAGAAGATAGGATAAATTAAATTAGTTTGGATCCTGCCAAGTACGTCAGATTGTAGCGAGGAGCGGAAAGGGGAAAAATAAAAGCACTTGTGAGTGGGGAGGAATAACTCTTCTAGGGAATACCAATAGAAAAGATGACTATGCCACCCTGTTATTAACAGGGACATACTAACCCAATCAGAAATAGAAAGAGCACACTGGTTCGTAGTTCCAAAACAAAAGGGCAAGAGGCAGGGATACCAAAATAGCAAAATAGATATGTATCAGAAGGACATTGGACACTCATTCCATCTTTTAAAAGTGCATTGAAATTATGATCACAGACAATCAGCTGCATGATTCACAATAGGCTTCACATTCAAGAGACAAAACAAGCATATCTTTACTTGTGCAACGCCGAGGGCTGAGGCTTACCAGGAGCAGGTAGGCTAGCCTAGCGCAGCGATATCCATATAAAACATACCTCACCCACAGGTGTACAATAAAACTCATGCACACAGGTGAAATCAGTTGTGAATAAATCACACACAAAATGTGATTGAGGTAACACCACTGTAAGCAAGGAACAGCCCCTATACTGGTCTTCAGCTGCTGAGAGATATAAAGAGGAGGAGATTAATACAAACAATAACAATAAATGAACGTCATATAATAAACTGCAAAACAAAAAGACAAAACGCTGGCCACCATTAAGAGGACACAGAGCGAATATAAACTCAAACCAGGGTTTTAACCCACACAAAACAAAATATAAAAATGTGAAGAGCAGGGGAGAGGGAGGATGATGACAAATCGCCCTGCTACAATCAATTTCACAGAAATAATAAAGAAAAGTCCAAAATTGGAACAATTAGCAAAGTTTCCAAACCAAAGACGATCAATGGTTCCAGACATACACATTCAGAGAGAATGATCAAACTTCCCTCTGTGAGTACCAGAACGGTATTTTTTAAGAGCCAGTGACAGGGTTTGAATGAAAACCAGTAGAGAATCAAAACAGAAGAAAATAAAACAAACAGAAACAAAACAGAAAAAGTAAAACAAATCAAAACAGCAGGGTCAGAAGTTCTGCCTTGCTGCTTCAATGCAGACATGCACATGCACAAGCAGACTGGAGGAAGGCAGCAGTCAAACAGCAAAGCTCAAACCGCTTAAGAGCAGAAGCATCCGATACCATTAAAGGGGCAGTCATTTGACCATGATGCATGACTAGGTGGTACATAGCCACTCTTATGTACCCCACAAATGCAAGCTGATAGGCCATGACTGTCCTGGCTTGTCCATTTACAATGTAAACAAGCCACTAATTTTGCATTTGGCAGACACTTTTATCCAAAGCGACTTACAGTGCGCTTATTACAGGGACAATCCCCCCCGGAGCAACCTGGAGTTAAGTGCCTTGCTCAAGGGCTCAACAGTGGCATCTTGGTGGTGCTGGGGCTTGAACTTCCTAGTGCTTAACGCTTAACCCTGAGCCTCAACCACTGAGCCACCACTGCCCCATAATCCAGGGAGGGTTCAAGATACCCTGCCACAATTACACTTCATATATTGCTATCTAGCACTCTGTGCATGCGTTAAGCACTAGGAAGTGTAGTCAAGCTTAAAATCATGACCGTTCCTAGAGAATGAAATGGCAAGATGTACAGTAATAAAGGAGTTACATTTTGGTCTGTTCTCCTACCCAAAATGTCATATGGATTACTTTTATGTTGCCTTTATGTGATATTTGGACCTTCAGAGTTCTTCATTTTTGTTCTGCAGAAGGAAGAATGTCATACACATCTGGGATGGTATGAGGGTCAATGATAAGAGAATTTTCATTTTTGGGTGAACTATCCCTTTCTCTGTTAGTGAAACATGAAAACTGATTCTAGATCAGTGGTTGCAGATAATATCATTCAATATAACTTGCTGAATTCATGCACAGAGAACTGAGAAAAGAGAACACCGCTCTCTGCAAGAACAAAGCCATTCCCCTTCTGTCACTCACTCGAAGTTGTGTCGATGTAATGACACTAGGGGTCACTCTTTGAGAAAAGGCCAATGAGAATTGGTGAGTTTAATTTGCATGCCACTTCCCCGGACATAATTTTTTCTTCGGAGCCGAGCGGTTGTGTGTCAGCGAGCTGAATTCCACTGCCGGTCCATTCACTTCTAAAACAAAGAAGCGTATGCTGTTGGATATATGGCGCATTTGCAGCAGCTTCTCTCCTTTTGCACAATCAGTGTAGAGTACGCCCCTGGGTGCTTCAAGCGCTAAAAGGTATATATTCCTTCAAAAGAGTAGATTTTTCATTTTCATGTACATGGGTGCTGCCTCACGTGTCTGGGCCATGATCACAGGCAGCGTCCGTGGATGGTTCATGTTCTCATTGCGAGAACATGACCATGACAACGCTGCGCTTGCGGGTTTCCTTCTTTCCCCAATTCTAATTACGGGTATGGGCCATCCCGGCTGGCGCTGGAGGTGATTTGGGGACTCCAATGGCGCAGCCCCATTGAGTAAATCCCTGCAGCCCTTCCATTCCCAGCACGCTTGTTTGCCCCCGTCAAGTTCCGAGATGAGACTAGCTTACCTTACGGCCTGCTTAACGTCTCTTTAGAAGCTCACGAGCAGGATGAGTTCTCGATCGCTGCATCAGAGAATGTGCTGGCGATGTCGCACACCGAGGACTCGACTGGACTGCCACCTTCTGGTCTGTCCGCCCAGTTTGAGGTCGACGCAGAGCTGACCGCCATGCTTTCCCGGGCCACCGCGAGTGTCAGGCTGGAGTGGAACCCTCCGCCCTCGTGGTTGGATGATTGGTTCCTGGGATTGGGGCGATGCTCACAAACGCACTTTCTTCATGAAAGTGCACAATGAACTGACAAGGTTGTGGAGGACACCTTTTTCTGCCCGAATCCGTCTTCCGTCTTCCAATCCGTCTTCGTCCGCTCTCACTACTCTCGATAGCGGGGTGGCCCACGAGTACAAGGAGATCCCTCAGGTGGATAAGGCAGTTTCGTGCACCTGTGCCTGAAAAATGCAGCCACCTATCGGGATCACCCGGCACTCCCCTCCAGGGCCTGTAGGACTACGTCGTATATGGCGACCAAAGCCTACAGTTCCGCTGGACAGGCATCCTCCACTTCGCATGCCATTGTCCTCCTGCAAGTCCACCAGGCCAAGGCACAGAAAGAGCTGGGTAGTCCTGATCCTGATGCTCGTTGACCGACCTTGCCCTCTGGGCAACAAAGGTCATGGCCCGAGCACTTGGGCAGGCGATGTCCACCTTGGTGGTCCAGGAGTGCCACCTATGGCTGAATCTGGTCAAGCTGAGGGATGCCGACAAGGTTCAATTTCTCAACAAGCCCATCTCCCAGATCTGACGACACCGTCAAGGACTTTTCCCAGCAGTTTTTGGCCGTGATGAAGCAGATGGAGGCAATACAACACATCTTGCCCCGGCGTGGTTCAAGACCCCATACCGTGTCTGCTCGCCGAGGGCATCCCCCTGTGGCGATGAAAGCCCAGGCGGCTCAGCCACAGCCCGAGCCCAGTCCTCGGCCCCAGCGTAGAGCCCCACGCAGAAAACAGATGTCCCCCACCTCACGGCCTGGCAACCCCAAGGAAGGCTCCTAAGCATCCCTGAGACAGATGACCCCAGAACCCTGGAGCTGGTATCCGGACCACTCCATCCCGGTGGAGAGCCGGGAGGTAAATCGTGTGTTCCCTTTTGTGTTAAGTTCGCCGCACCCCGAACACGCTGCGGTACCCACATTTAAAAAAAAAAAGAGCGGTTTCTTCACTCCTTTAGTTCCACAACCGGTGCTTACGACCGCCGTTATCATGGTGAACGGACACTGAGCACCTGCGACTTGGACACCATGAACACGGCCCCCCACCTTCATGCGCCCGACCGCACCACACTCAAACCAGGTGGTTGTGACGAGCTACGAGGATGGTAAAAAGTCCCTACATGGAGCAAGGTAAGTGCTTCGAGGGCCCCCTCAATGCAGCCACCAGTTCGAGACAAAACAAGCCTCCTCGATGTGGTATCGCCTGCTCCCCCCACCACTAGGCCCCACACCCACAGGTATATCAGACACAATTGTTCCCTTAGTGCCTCTGGCACAGAGCTTGGACACATATCTAGCGCTTTCCAATCTGTCATGGTGGCTGGCCAGTACCATCCGACTCGGCTGCACTATTCAGTTCACCAGGAGCCCGCCCCGGTTCTGCGGCGTCCACTTCTCCTTGGTAAAGGGCGAGAACGCCGCCACTCTGCGTGCTGAGATCACGACCCTTTTCGTGTGCAAGGGCACGATTGAGCTTGTCCCTCCAGCCAAGATGAGGTCAGTTCGGCAAGGCACAGGTAGACCTGTTTGCTTCCCGAGAATCCTCCCACTGCACGCACAGGTATTCCCTATGCACAGATGCGCTGGCACACAGCTAGCCCCAGGGGCTGCGCAAGTATGTGTTCCACCTGTGAGCCTATTTGCACAGACCTTATACAAGGTCAGGGAGGACAAGGAGCAGATCATCCTCGTGCCGTCGTACTGACCCACCCAGACTTGGTTCTTGGTTTTTTTGGGGCACGTCGAGTGAGTGACAGAATGGGAACATCTCGGTTACTGTCTGTAACGTGATCAATGGAAAGGAGGAGACGAGAACCGGCTTTTCAATATATATAATAGTTTAATGATAAACTCAAAAGACAACATAAACACACACATGACGGACATGTCCGTTAACGATCTCTCTCTCCCGCACGTTCCCCTGCAGTCGACCTTTAACCCTCACGGAGGCATAATTAGCCTAATACGGGACTGGGTGTGTAGGATCACGACCCGGCCCCGCCCTCTGCCTGCCACATTCCTTGGGCGTGCTTTACGTCTAGTCTGCCGGCAGGTCATCCCCATCTGCCTGGACGAGGGAGGGGACAAGGGGAGGGAAACAGAAATAATTAAAATGGTGGGGTACTTCCTGTAACAGTGTAGTACCCCCCCAAAAACACTGTTAAATTTAAAAGATGGAAAAGGCCAACGCAGAGCGACAGTGAGAGAGAGAGAGAGAGGAGAGAGAGATAAAAAAAAAAAAACTCGCCAGTTCTCTGATACGCCACAGCTTGTTCCTCGGCCACTCCTCCACCCTCCCGCACGATCCCCTGCAGTCGACCTTTAACCCTCATGGAGGCATAATTAGCCTAATATGGGACCGGGTGTGTAGGATCACGACCTGGCCCGCCCTCCGCCCTGCCACACTGTCGTAACCTCCATTCCCTGATGGAGGGAACAAGATGTTGTGTCCCTCTTACCACAACGCTATACTACCCACTGGAATGTCTGGGACCCTGTCTCGACATCTCAGTACAAATCCTGAATGAGGATTTTATACAAATTCCACTCGCCAATTCTCATTGGCCTTTTCTCAAAGATCAGAGGTGTTTGGGGCTCCCAAGAGCAACACCTAGTGTCACTACATCGACACAACATCTCGTTCCCTCAATCAGGGAATGGAGGTTATGACAGCAACCAAGACGTTTTCTTAAGTGCATTTAAACTGGTTCAGTCTTTCTCTTCTAAGAAAAAATATTGTACTCCTCAGACTGATGTGCAATCAAATGCTTTCTAAGATGAGAATGATCCTCCTCCAGCAGCTGAATAGCAAGTAGCAAATCATGGTTTGAGATGCAACTAAAGCCTTTTGGCTGTTTTAAAAAAGGGACAAGAGAGGATGAACCTCCTGTTTCAATAGGTCATATGTCAAAATAGGACAAAACATTTGCACTCAAGCCATTTCACAGGGTCTTTATTCCACTGGGATTTTTCCATTTCTTTCATGCTTTTTGTATCTCTTTTATGTCATTTCAGAGCAGTGCCTCGTGTGTCCCACAGGCTATTTTTGTGGTTCAGATGGACTCCCTCAGCCTTCTGGGCCTTGTGCCCCTGGATTCCTCTGCTTTGTGTTGGCCACAGTTCCCAATCCCACTGACAACAGCACTGGCAATTTGTGTCCACCGGGGGCATACTGTCTTCTGGGAATCAAAGCAGGTGATCTGCAAAAGGAGCTCGTTAGCTCTTTTGAGTCCATTTTTATGAAGCTTTTATGGAATAGCACAATAACAATAATGATAAAAACACTTGATAAATGCTAGAGTTTGGAGTTGTATGACAGCGCATAAGTAACATTCTGTTACTCTAACTGTGG